>NC_079205.1:20819245-21419245 GCF_026745355.1 Beta vulgaris subsp. vulgaris | reverse complement strand
GTCTGTAAACCGAGAAGAATATTGTAATGGGTTTACCCCTATCGTTGATCAAGTTATAAAAGATTTAGTTTTTAGAAAATACCAAGAGGATTTTCTTATAGAGTCTAATGCATGTTGCTCAACTTTACATGAATCTTAATCTTTAGAAGAGGATGAGAAAGTATGAGCTAAAAGTGAGGATATTAAACAGCAAGTTCATCATCCACTAGAAGAAATAAATTTAGGGGACGATGAAAATCTACGTTTTTTTTACATAAGTAAGCTTCTCACTAGCCAGGAAAAACATGAAATAATAGAAATTTTAAAAAAATTCAAGGATTGTTTTGCTTAGGAACATCATCAAATGCCTGGTGTTGATAGGAAAATAGTAGAATATAAACTACCTATTAAAGAAGCATATAATCTTGTGGTACAAAGTCCTAGAAGACTAGCGCCTGAGCTGATAGAGCCTATATAGGAGGAGATAAACAAACTCCTTAAGGCAAAGTTCATAAGGCCTTGCCAATATGCTGACTGAATTTCTAATATAATCCCAGTAGTTAAGAAAAATGGCAAGATACGAATCTGCATTGACTTTAGGGATCTAAATAAAGCAACACCTAAGGATCAATATCCCATACTTGTAGCTGATCTCCTAATAGATGCAGCATCAAGATATGAATACATATCTTCTATGGATGGATATGCAGGATACCACCAGTTAAGTATTGCACAAGAGGACTGCAATTAAACGACCTTTAGATGTCCAAAATCATTAGGCTTGTTTGAATATGTGGCCATACCATTTGGATTAAAAAATGTTGGCGCTATATACCAACGAGCAATGGACGCAGTCTTTAAAGACATGATTGGTAAGATCATAGAAGTCTATGTGGATGGCATGCACACTCATAAAATCAAATGGATATTTAAGACATACAGAGCATTTGGTTAAGTCATTCACTAGAATGAGAGAATATCACCTAAAAATGAATCCACTCAAATGTGTATTCGGACTAAAGCCAGTAACTTCTTAGGATTTCTCATCCATAAAAATGGAATGGAGATTGACTTAAACAAGGCAAAAGCAGTATTGGCAGCCAAGCCACCTTCTAATAAGAAGGAACTGCAAAGGAACCTAGGGCAGGTAAATTATATTAGGAGATTCATGGCCAATCTAGCTGGGAAAAATAAAACTTTTTCACCTTTAGTAAGATTAAAACATATATTAGAGTTCAAATGGAATGAGGAGCATCAAAAGGCCTTTGATTAAATCAAGCAAGATTTGGTAAGTCATCATGTATTGATCCCTCCTAGGTAAAATGGAAAACCATTAAGGTTATATTTGTCTGCCTGTGAAGATTCCATTGGTAGTCTCCTCACTCAAGAAAATGAGAAGGGACATGAGCACGCTATATTCTATCTAAGTAGGATCCTGCATGATATAGAGAAAAGGTCTACCATGGCAGAAAAATGGTGTTTGTGCTTATAAGATGCATCAGCTAAACTCATATATTATTTCATGGCCTCCACAGTAGAAGTAGTATCTCCAACAGATGTCATAAAATATATGATATCCCAACCTTTTATAAAAGAAAGGTTAAGCAAATTGAGTCTACATTTACCTGATATACGTGCCATAAAAGGCAGTAAAAGGCCAAGCTCTAGCTGACTTCTTAGCAACTCATCCTTGCTATGAATCTAGAATCATTGATGAAGACATGCTTTCATGGGTCTTATTCTTTAATGCATCTAACATTAGAGAAACAGCAGGAGCTGGAATATATATTTTATCTCCTGATAGGGTTCCAACCAATTTGGCAGTAACCCTAAAGGGTCCATGGCTCCATGCACCAACAATAGAGAAGAATATGAAGCTTTGTTGATTGGGTTAGAGTTGTTACTAGAGTTGGGAGCTAAGAGAGCAAAGATATACGGAGATTCTCAGTTGGTCATCTATCAAATGAATGAAAAAAAATTTAATGTATATCATTAGTATCACAGGAGTGTGGAAATAAAGCACAAGAATTGTCTAAATAATATAAGAAACTTACTTTCATATACACTCCTAAAGAAGAAAATAAAATAGCAGATCAACTATCCCAAATAGCTTCTGCCAGAGAAGAGGTATCTTCACAAAATGAAGATATTATTCTCCAAGAAAAGATCCTAGATCCTCTTAATCAAGCTGATAAAGAAATAACATAAAACATATCGGAAGTCTATAAAGTTTCAATATTAAGGGAGGAAAAAGACTGGAGAGATGAAATTATTCACTATCTCCATAACCCAACTGGGACAAAAGTGCCAAATAGAGTCAAAATGGCAACAACCATGTTTTTGAATGCAATTTGATGAATTACAGAGAAATGATCCAGAAGGATTACTTTTGAAATATGTGGATGCTAGAGAAGCTCTAAATCTCATGGCATAAATTCACCAAGGGTCATGTGGTGCTCATCAAAACAGCCTAAAAATGAGATAGTTGTTGCAAGAACATTGTTTCTATTGGCCTACTATGACAAAGGATTATATAGATTATGCTAAAGGTTGTAAAAGATGTCAGAAGTTTAGACCCATTAGTAGGGCACCAGCCTCATAACTGAAATACATTCTTACATCTTGGCCTTTCAGAGGATGGGTAGTAGATGCCATAAGAGAAATCAATCATGCATCCTCTAACAAGAAATCATATAGCCTAGTGGTGACTGATTACTTCACCAAATGGGTGGAGGCTCATGCTTTCAATAAGATCAATACCCGGTTGTAATAAATGTCTTAAAAGAAAAAATCTTTACAAGATTTGGGATTCCATAAACTATAACCTTTTATCAAGCCACTTTTATTCGGGAACCTTGGCTTGCTGGATTATCTTAATCAATTTGGGATTACTAAGTTGCATTCAACACCTTACTATACTCAAGCAAATGGTCAAGCTGAGACTACAATAAGATCATAGTAAAAGGGTTCTCAAAGGTAATAGATAATAATCCAAGAAAATGGGACAAATTGTTGGTATATGCCTTATGGGCATACAGGACTACGAAAAAGGAAGCAACAGGAGTTAATCCTTTTAACTTAGTTTATTGACACACTCCAGTAATCCTTGTTGAAGTGAATGTAAGATCATCTAGGGTAGTAGCCCAACAAATGGGGTTATCAGGAGATGACTATGCACAAGCAATGCATATTGGAATTATGGATGCTCTAGAAGCTAAGGAAGAAGCTTTGGCCAAATTCAGAATCCAAAAAGAAAAAGTTGCTAGGGCCTTAACAAATAAAGTAGTGTCTAAAGAATTCCAGGAGAATGATAAAGTTTGGAAAATATTTCTGCCAGAATCAGCTTACAAAGATCCTCAACTAGGGAAATGGTCACCTTTAAGATCAACTTTCATACTCTCATCATTAAGATCAACAAATTCTCTCCGTTGAACTTCCACAGTGCAGTTTCTCTACTGCTACTAGAGAAAGCTCTATCGCGGTAAGGTCCCTTTATCATTCATAAGAAAATGTCTGAAAATGCATACCTATTAAAAGATATAGATGGAAACATAAAAGATAGAGCCTTGAATGACAAATTTCTAAAGAAATATCATCCATCTATATGGGAACAACATGATCCTATGTTTCAACAAAAACATGCAGAATTGTTTCAAACATCTAGAAATTATTAAGATTACAGTATTAAAAAATAATGGTATATCTTAGACGTTTCAAACTTGTCTAACAGCTAAACTAAGGTTTTTAATGGCTGACCAAGCATCGTTGAGTTTCTCCTTTTGGAGGATCAAGCTTTATTGTACAGCCATATCTTTGAACATCACTTGCCTCAAATCGGCAAGCTTGGTGCGCCCTTGGTTTAGCCTCTTATTTTCAATATCAATAGAGCTTTGAATAGAGGACTTCTCATTGATAATTTTGATTTCCTCTCTATTGATCTCAGCCAAGCGATCTGTAGAGAATGCCTTTCCTCAGAAAGAGACTTCAGCTTATGATCAAAAGAAGTCAAAAAATCTTGGATTTGTGTACTGAAGGTTTTAAAGGACTTGGCTTGAGCTTCTAAAAAAGCTTCCTCTTCTTGAAGCTTTTGAGCTGAGAATTTGATAGATTGAACTTTGGAGAAGAAGGATTTTCGTAACATAACCAAGGCAAGATATCCAATATTCAAAGCCTTGAGAAATCAGGGATTTCAAAATCTGTTTGAGAGTCTGCGCAGAAGTCTGATCATAAGGAATTTCTATGAGGGTCAAGCAGAGGTCCCATAACTTGTCTTCTTATTTTATATGCTCAGAATACTTGTCGTTGGAGGAATAATCAGTGCTAGCAGAAGTAGATTGATTCCTTACAGCGATGGACGTATTCAAATTAGCCTCTTTTCCTCCATCAGACTATTTCATCACACTTTCTTCTTGAGTGCTTCCCTTTGTATCATAAAGTAGAGAAGCTAAGTTAGCAAGAGAGTGAAGTGTGACTTTATGAGGATTTGGATTCATATAAGGGAATTCTAAAATGAATTCATGAGGATAGAAAGGCAAACTAGTCCCAAAAGAGGATTGTGAAGTTGATGATGAACATTTGGACATGGAGGTAGTCAAAAGCTCAGCATTGCTCCTCAAGGGTGTAACCTATAAGGGAATAACGTAGTCCTCAAGAACTTCACCTCTAGCAATAGAAGGGTTTGCTATGACAACTGTTGGAGCAACAGGAGAGCTTGGAAATTCAATATCTAAGGGAGTTGACTCTAAGGAGTCTTCGTTAAATTGATGAAGCAAGTCTTCATCAGTAAACTCCACATTAAGATGTTCAATTTCTTCCAACGAGGGGCACCATGCCCTTCCAAAGAAAGGGCAGCCACTAACTCCAACTGGGGGGCAGCATTGCTTTTTAAGAAAGTGGGATGATTGATGATGGGTAATTCAGCTGAACCACCTTCTGGATTCAATCCTGGGTCAACCGCTGTAGGAATAACTACTAAAGGTTGATTGGCAAAGTCAAGAGGTGATGGCTTCTCAAAGAAGGATCACTAGAGTTCTTAGACTCTTTCAAACTAGAAGAACCTAGAGTTAAAACAGGTTAGTATTCCAAAGAATGAAACTTCTTACAAAAGAGAGTGAAAGAAGGTATCCATACCTGCTTTAACTCCAGAAAGTTTGATTTTGGGAAAGATTTGAGATATGATCTTAGTATCATCCTCATCAGAAGATATCTCATATTGTTGTACCTCAGAAGATGCTTCTAACTTGGGACGTGTCCTGTAGGAATGCCTCAAGGATTTAGGAGCAGAATGACAACTATGATCTCTCTTTTTGGTATCCTTCTGGACAGATTCAGATTGCTCCACTAATTCCTGCGATTGAGTGTCCTTAGAGAGATAATTATAATCTCTTTTCCTTACAGCCCTTTTAAAAGGGTCAATTTGCTCCATTGGTCACATGGTTCGAATGTCCTCCACAGTCTAGACATCCTCATAGGAAATCCCTTGGTCATAGGCAGCATTATCTTCATCTTGTAAAGGAACAGGAAGGGGAACCCGTTGGTCCACAATGGTCCAATATATCCAGCCATATCTAGAGTCCATCTTCATTCCATCAGGGACTTTTAGCTTCTTCTTGCCAGCTTTAGCTGAAAAGCAACGAAAAGCATAAGGAAAATTTAGTAATACGCATTCCTCTTGAACGTTATAAACAACTAAGGAAAGAAATTACTTACAACCTAAAAACAGTTATTCCTCAAAGTGTGCCAAAGCGTCAACACATTTTGAATCATTTGGGAACACATGATCCCACCATGTTTGGAAGCCTCAAACAGCTTTAGTGACCCATTTCCAAGGAATGATGGACATGAGAGTAAGGCTCGGAGTTTTGCTTCGAAGGGCTTTGTCTTCCTCAAAACGTCCCCTTGACATCCAAGGATCATTACGAGTCAAGAAATAAGGCATAACTAACATTTGGAACAATCCAAATTGTCTAGCTACCAGTTGTGGGTTATAGGCTTCAAAGCTAAAGTAATCAGGTTCAACAGCTATCAAAACCCTAGACCTAAGGACACTACTCCAAAAGTTTCCACTCTGGAAGGAACTAGAGTGAAGGTCAAGGGATTGTAGCCAAGCAAGCATTGCATAAAGGCGTCTGGGGTCCTTTTCAATAGAAATAGCCTACTTACCCGAGAAGATATTCCAGATGCCAAGATTGAAGCTGACTTCACCATAACATCTACAATCTTCAAGTTTAGAGAGGAGCGAAAGAGGATCAAAAGGAAGGTTTTTTTCCTCTGAACCCTTAGATGCTTCAAAAGCAGAAGGAGGGTTCATTACCATCGGACTGGGTAGATATATGTGGCCCCAGCAAGTCAAAAGCCACAAGGGTCCAAATCCCTTATCAGTAGAGAATATAAGGGATTCAGAGGTTAGAATTCCAAAACCTTTGAAGGATTCTCTACTCCTAAAGAGACATCTATAAAGTTATCCCAACAGAACAGGAGCTATAACTACTTCCTCAAAAGTACATGAGTTATTAACAGCTAAAGATAGCCATAATGTTACAACTCTTCCAGCCCTGGACATCATTAATTTGGAAAACGCAAAAGTGATAAATAATACCTTCTCTTGGGAAGTTACTGCTTCACTAGGATCCTTATTGATGAAGAAATCAATCAATCTTTGAAAACCACACTTATTAGCACTACCTGATCGACTAGCAATTTGACGAAAGATTGATAGACACTGACTGTATAGCTGGTTGTACTCCGGACATGGTGGAAGATTGGGAGGTCAATCCCATATTTACCCGTTCGAGAAGCCCCAGTAATAAAGGTAGTATCAGCCAATGTTACAGTCATTGGTCCTCATTGAAACGACAAGCAGTTGATGGCATGGTCCCAACAAGCCAATAAGGCTGTGGATATAGCTCCATCAAAGAGAATAGTTTCATACGAAGCTAGTTTGAAGAAAGGTAGTATCTTGTTCTTGGTCCATTTGTCATGATAAGCTTGCATGCGTAGAAACCATGCTCTTGCGTCCAATCCTGAAATCCAATCTTTAAAAGGTTTGCTGGATAAAGGATAGTGCAAGTGGAGGGCAGACCTTGAAGCAAATGGAAGCGTTTTGGGTTTATTATCTTCTAAAATGATATGATCCAAGAACGGAAATCACTGTTCTAAAATGAGTTGGCGTTTTTGGCTTTGCATCCTGATAGGAATGTCGGGACCAATGGCGGTAATTCTCTCCTCCAAAGGCGTATTAGGATCAGTGCACTTATTCACATATACCAGAATACTTGGGGTTTGTATTTTCCAATGTTCACTCTATGGCCTTGCATAATTTACAAGTTGCCTCAGATTGGATGGCTTCACTCTATTTAACAAGTGCCTCACGAATTTCATTTTCATGGTGAGTTCTTTCATTAGACATGGTGAATTGAAGTTTGCTAATGGTTGCGAATTCTTAAAAAAATGAATTAAATTGATATGAAAGATTTAAAATTTTTCTAAAATTCTTGAAAAGGGTATTAATGGAGAAGACAACCAAAATTAAACTCCTCCTCCGTCAGACGAATCTGACGGAGATGATGATGAGGATGATGACGAGGAAGATGAACTCCTGCCCAAAGGAGGAGGATTCAAGAGGAATTCTTCCCGAAAGAAGTCTTTAGCAGTGAAGACTGTTTCCACTCTAGCGACGACTCCAGCGATGCTGTTGCAGACGCCAATGGTGGCGATTCTGAGGAAGACTTAGACGCCTATAGGCCAAGTTCTCCTAGGGATTAGAACTAGGCTTATGATTTAGAATGTTAAAATTCTAAATAGGTTGTAAAATTTTACATTTTCAGCCCTAGCTGGTAAATCCCATTTTGTTAATGAAATATAAAAATTTCCTTTTAATAAATGGTTCACAATTTTAGTTGCATTATTTATATTTCTGTCGAATCAAATTTAGGCAGTTTAATGGGTTTTTCAAAAATGAACCATCAAATCAAATAATGTATACTAAAATGGTTAAGCTTAAATAAAATATTGCTTGGGATGCTAAAACTTCTAACCATTATTAAAGAAATGGACATAAGTTACTTCTAAAAGTAATGATGATTGTCGAACTTGCACACACCATTAAATGGTGAAACTCTAAAGAAATAATATGACATATCAAGAGTTAGTTGGCAAGCCCATATATACCCATGTTTACCCACTAAGGGTTGAAATTTAGGGGTAGTTAAGGATGATTAAAAAACGTGTTATTATTCTAAAAAATGATAACAATTAACGTTTCACTTATCCCTAAAAAGAAGGATGACGGTTAATATAGTGTATTATAAATACACTATGTTACCTTAGCATAGAAATACTTCATTCGTAAAAAATCTTTGTAATCTAATCACAAAATCCCATAAAATTCTTAAGAGATGGGTAATCAGCAAGTTGCCCCTCCACAACTCTTCCCTGGAGAATGTTGGAGGCACGGATTTAATAGGAACATCTTACAAGACGATTGGGAGGAATTCAAGGAGGAAGAGATGAGTAAGTGGCAATTCAAGATCGCCAAACTCTTTGGGAAGGACTTAAAGGTCCAAACATAAGAGATATGGATAAAAGAGGATCTAGTGCTGCAATCGTGGGAAGTGACGTGGACTTCCTAGCGCTAAACCTCTGGCCACGAATGGAAAAAGAAGAACTATCAAAACTCCTAATAGTTTGCAAAGCATGGGGAGAATGCATTGCAAGACAGTACTTTCCTTCTGAACTAGCTTTAAAATACCACATATGTATAATCTGTGAAAGTAGTTTGGGTCTCTTCACTAGGAAATATAGGATAGTCCAAGTGGACAAAAATACAAGTTTCAAAAAACTTATACAGTACAAGTGTACATGTCTCTTCCTCCGGATGCCCGTGTAAACGGTCCTATGATATCCATCCCCCCACTGAGCAAAAGGGATTGGATTCAGGATCGATTGCGAATCATTTGTCGGTTGGTGGATGACTCAAGCAAATCTCTTGCACTTGTCACATTTTTTCACGTATGCTTGTGCATTTGCTAGCATTGTCGGCCAATAGAATCTCGCTGTAGGGCTTTTAGCGTTAGTGTCTTTTCACTGATATGGTTTCCACACACCCTTTCGTGTATTTCTTCAATAATTTTTGTGGTCTCATAAGCTGTTACGCGCCTTAGGAATGGGAGTAAAAGACGCTTTTTGTATAGTTACCCCTATAAGATGTAATACCATACGACCTCCCTTTTGATCTTCTTCGCCGCCATCTTGTCTTTATGTAGATTACCTGTCAGCTTATATGTCATTGTCTCATCATATCATTCCTTTACCTGACTGATTGTCTTGACCTCTATCTTGCCGGTGTCTATGCTTCTTTTCCGACATTACTCTATCATGACACTGCGCTTTAGATCGGTCGTACTTGAGCTGGCTAGTTTGGAAAGGGAGTCAGGCGCCATGTTCTCCGTTCGTGGAACTAAAGTTACCTCGAAACTTTGTAATCCTGCTATTCTTTGCTTTACTTTGGCTAGTATTTTTGCATTACCTGCTCTCTACCTTTGTAGGTGCCTTCGATCTAACTCGATATGAGCTTGGAGTTCGTTGTCATTCTTATTTTCTTGGCCCCTAAAGCGAATAGTATACTCAAACGTGTCCCGCTCTGAAGACGTCATGACCACTCCGGCACATGTCCCTGTTTGGGCCGCGGAGCCGTCCACAAATATTTGCCAGGTCCCCACAGATTCCTGTTATGTCCTAAAATTTTCCTAAGCTGAAACTTGCAGGTAATGCGTTTGTCACAGCTAGAGAGCATCAGGTAGCAGCTACAGCAAGCAGAGATGAAGAGTACAAAATAATCCGGTTGGAAGAACATTGGATGCTAACTAAGACCAAGTCAAGTAATGACGTTAGGCCAAAGAAATAGGAAGAAGTGGTTAGCCAGCAGAAGAGAAGATCTCCCTTGATTCTAGGAGTTGTGGCACCTTCATAGGAAAGTTTGTTATGCAACGTTCAAATGAAGGAATAACGTTATACAAATGTATTAGTATAAATAGAAGGGAAAACATTCTGTAAAAGCACAAGTCTTTACATTGCTCTTACTCTCATACTCTCTCTTCTACATTTACAATATTCATAAGTGTATCTAGTATAAGCTGCTAGCTGCTAGCTGTAAGTTGTAATCTTCTCATATAGTGGATTGGTGGACTCAATTCCACCCGCGGTTTTTACCCTTTTCTTGGGGTTTTCCGCGTCACCATTTTTTGGTGTCTTTGTCTCCTCTTTGCATCTTCTTTAATTTCGTAGCTAGTTTCTCTTATTATTTCTAGTTGCATTTGCATTAGTTGTAGATCCTCAGCTAAGTTCTGCCTGATCAGAATTTGGCATAAACAGTTTGGCGCCCACCGTGGGGCTCTACAGCTAAACTCTCATTAAAATCCCAAAAAGAAACACCTCAACCCAACTTTGAAAAATGGCTGACGATTCTGCTGAAGCAATGAAAGCAGCCTTGCTGAAGGCTCAAGAAGACCTTCATCGCACTCAATCTGAAGCCCAGCAGACCATTGATAGTCTCAGAAAGGAATTGGATTCTGTCAAAAGTAGCAAAACACCTAAGCAACGTATCCGGAACGCAGTTCCTAAGACTCTCGATCTCGAGGATTCCGAAGCCAGTGAAGGTGAATATGGAGTAGCTAGGTATGACGATGAAGCAGATGAAGCTGATCCTGCAGCTAGGAAAATGGCGCTCCTAGAGTCTCAGAACAGGAAGATACTTCGCATGCTGATGAAGTTGCCTAGAGCACCAACACCTGTGGCGGAAGAATCTCCTGATGGCTATACTCAATCCCCCTTCGTGGAAGAAATTGCAAGAGCTGACAGGCTAAAGTCGTATCACCTTATCAAAAGTAATCCTAAAGTCCTCTAACAAATAGTAGTCAGGGAAGTAGGGTCGAATCCACAGAGAAACAACGTTCTTTTCCTAATTGTCAGTCAAATCTAGAGTATAGGAACGAGTGTTGTGAGTAATTATACTAAACTAGACTATAACTATATCAAGAATTATCAAGAATAAAGGTCTAGGGCATAGGTTCACCAATGATCAATATTTCGGGATGAAACACAAAAATCAACAATTAATAATGCAGTTAAATAGATTGATTCGCTCTCTCAAGTCTAAATCAATTATAGAATGGTATTAACTGAAAAAGACCGAAGTCGCGGTATTTATTTCACTCAATCTTGGGTTTCCACACCAGGTGTTCTACCCGTTGCTTCAGGAGGTATTCATGTTTGGCATATGCTATTACAAAGTTCGACCCAATGCTTTATTTCCGTCCTAGTTGATCTTGATTCGACATTAGAAGTATATAGCGTATCTTGATTGCTTCTTGGGATCCAGATAATGTGATGCGATGAGTTGGTTATTAGTTCTATAGTTATTAGTTTATACTTCGTATTATGTGTTCTTTCTTTTTGTTTAGTTTTAATTTAGGCTCTCGCAATTTATTAATACCAACTCTACCTATTGAAACTAGCCTTAATATCAAGTTTATACCTCTCGGCGCATAACCTAATATTGCAACACTATAACAATCAAATCTGGCCAAATTGATTGAATAGACATAAAAACATTCAATAGGAATCAACATGCATTAATAAAAATCAATACTTTAATAAACATCCCTTCCTAATTGATCATGGATCCCCCTAAACCCTAGAAATAGACTACTCAATCATAATTGGGGAAAACATATTCATAATTAAATAAGCAAACATGAATTAATAATAAGGATTGAATAGGAATAAGAAGAGAAGAGAATAATACCAATTGTAGAACCAATCTTGCAAAAATCAAAGCTTCTATTGAAAATTCAATGTAATTGGGGAAAAAGAAAACTAGGGTTCTTCAATAATTAGAGAAAAAAGATTCTAATCTTTAATGAATTAATGATGGAAAAAACAAAATAGAAAATAAGGTAGGAAATAATAATATTCCCTTGAGTCTTTATACCTTTCTATTTCCTAAAACAACTAGAAAAATAGAGTCTAATTCGTCAAAAGATAAAGCCTTATTCGACTAGGAAACCCGGAATAACCGCGGCGCGGGTTTTCGGCTGCAAAACAGCGTCAACTTGCAAAGACCATATCTCCAAACTAGAAGTCGTATCGGGGCGTGTAATATACCGTTGGAAAGCTCTTCAAGTCTAGTTTCCAACCCCACTGGAATCCTGAATTCCGATCTCTGGAAATAAGTTATGATCAAAAGAGTGCACATGACTCAATTTCCATACTTCTTTTAATACGTTTCCGCTATGTTTGAGTTGCAATCCGACTTGAAGATGCCCTTTGGACTTCTCATTTGACTTAGCTCCTTCCTAGATGCTTCTCATGCTTAAGCTTGTCCAATAATACTCCAATTGTGTTCTCAATACCTGAAAACTATCAAAAACACCGAAAACACACACAAGAGTAATATCTTCTCAACTTAAGTAACTATATGCAATTATGGACAAGAATGCAACTAAATGATCCTAAAATGCAACCTAAATGCATCATGAAATCCTATATTAATATGACTCATCAAACTCCCCCAAGCTAAACTGTTGCTTTCCTCAAGCAATCAAACAATAGACACGGGAAGAAAATGATAACCTACAATATGGGACTAAAACAGGGTCAAGCACACAATCCAAAACACGAGAATATCAATCCTACATGAACCAAGCATCGAGTATCAATGAAACAAAGCCGCATAGCACGTCATGTGACCAATCAACTCACAATCTTACCACAAACCCTTTCCCCCAAGCTGGACTTAACAAAACTTGACAGACCTCACTATAGTATGTGAACTAACTCTCTTGTGTTTAGGGCAAAATCAATGACACTCAACGATCTCAACCTATATATATCAACTCAGAAGAAGCATACTCTTTAACTTTGACCTTTTGACTCACTTTCAACACGAAAAATGTAACACACAAAGATCAAGAGGACTTTCAAGGGTTGTAATGAGGCTAGGGTTAAGGGTATGGATCATATTTTGGGAAATGTGGTGGAAAAGCCAAGAAGGGGAGCAAATATCAATGTAAAACGGCCTAACAAGGCATTCATCACAACTTCATATAACACCATCATTACCAAATATCACCACAATATCTTTCATGCATAGTAACCCATATATAACCTTTTCATTTTCTTTCAAAATATGTTCACTTTCTTTGTTCTTTCATTTCTTTTTCTTCACTCTTTTTCATATTGCCAAAATCTCTTTAACCACATTCGAATTCGATGATAAAGCTCATTAATAACACTTTCCTTCAACAAAACCAGCATTAACTACATCCATGTAATACAGTATGACCAAAACTAACACTTGCTCCCCCAAGCTAGGCTTGGGACAATAATCAAATGAGGTTAAGGGTTGTAATATGGGTGAAAGTAGCAAGCAAGGGTCAAGAAAGCTCAGCGGGCTAGAGACGGGAAATATGTAAACAAATAGAACTCTGGAGCTAAAATCATGAAATGAACGCCTCAATCATATCAAATAGTGTACACAATCAAGTATCAAGGAGTACCAGGTCAAAATCAAGATCAATACATCAACTGAGGAACTAATCACTCATGAAAGAACATAACTGACACAGATTCGTCAGTTTATTAGGCACAGAAGCTCACATGGGTCAATTTTGTCTGCACAGTAAAGTTAAAGCCAGCCAGAGAGATCAAACAGTCTTACCACAGCCAATCAATCGTATCACAATTATGCTATGAAGAATCATGAAACCACTGTACAACAAAGCTATAGAGTTGTAGTAGAGATATCCACAAAATTCTCGAAGGTGTGCCAACAATAGTCCCATAGATGAAAACTATAATGAAATGAGCTATCTAAAATGCAACTAAGAAAGCAGTACATTTTTTTGGTTACACGTAAAATCCTATTCCTAATGAACAGGCAAAAGCGTGTAACAACTACAAAGCAATAAAAACTACACTAGAAAGCAATAAAGGATAGAATATCCCTCCCCCAAGCTAAATAAGCACAGTGTCTCACTGTGTAAAAAGTAAGGAAAGGAAAAAAAAGAAAGCTCACGCAACGGGAGCTTCGTCCATCGAGGATGGCTCAGGAGTAGTGTCGACGCCAGAAGCGATGGGGCCAGAAGCGTCTAGCGGCCGACGTAGATCACGGACCTCGGCACGAAGGTCCTCCATATGACGCTACAGTCTCGAGACGAGATAAATCGTCGTCTGAAATGATGCAAAAGAACTCATGAAGCGACTGAAACGGGCTTCCATGCTCTCAGGAGACACAGTAGTGCTGGACGAGGGGTCCTCGAGACTGGAGGTGGGGTGCTTCGAGTGTGGGAGAGATGACAGCTGTGGGTGATAATGCAACACACTGAGGGCACGGGAATGTCCCCTGAACCTTGCCGCCTACCTCTATAGTTTCAGAGATAGCAGGGGATTCCACAACCAAACACTAGAATCCTGAGGATGACATTAGGTAGAATATCGTAGATGATGCGCTTTTCTGTGGAATGACAAGGCTTAACGAACCATAGATACCTGTTCTTAGCTTGGTGGACGAGCCATCCATATCGATCCATAGCGGTGGTGTTAAGGAGGTTGGTGGAGGAAGAAGTCATTTAGAGGCTAAATCGATGCCTCTATCCAGAGCAAACACAGAAACAAACCACCCATGGAGATATCACCTTTTTTACATCCCGCTCCCAAAGAAATCCACCCATAAGAAACTTGGCAAAGTTCATTTTCCGTGCACAGTCGCGGGAGACATAGAAAGAAACCACAGAAGTTTCAAATCTTGTAGAGTGACTTGCCCTGATTCCGCTTTGGGACGGAAAAGTTGAAGTATAAAGCGGTGAAGCAGGCGGAGAGCAGGACAACCAATAGATGAGGACTTGCTAGAACCCGATGCCCAATCAGAACGCCCAGTAATCTGCTTCCAAAAGGAGATGGGATCAAATTTATCACAACTGGAGCCATCTTGTAATTGCATGAAGGTAGATGGACCGACATGCCCCCCTGTAGGCCAACCAAACAGAATATTTATCTCATCCCAAGACATGATATGCTCGTACCCTCAAGGGTGAATACTACATCACCTTTCGATGTTCCCACTGCAAGGGAATCCAGAATTCAACTACGAGCTCAGGATAAATCCGCTCGTTCAAGGAAGACTCGGCCCCAATGATGTGTCTGCTCAATGTACTCAAAAGCCCAATCAAAGCCATCTTATTCACGGCATTCAGAGAGAAATAGAGGGTTGGGGCGATGGTGCGCTTTTGGAGTGTAGCAAGGCGTGTTTGGGAAGTGGAGGGTGAGAGGGGTGAAGGTGGAGGGGGTGGAATGGATGTGGTGGCTTTGGAAGTGGTGGATTTAAAGTTGTCTTTAGATGCTTTGGATTTGAAGTTGTGGAGTCTTTGAAGGTGGTTTGGAGGGGGTTTTCTTTTGTATTTTGCGTGAGTGCTCATTGGGATTGTAGATGGGTTTAGGCTTAGACAAGACTCTCGCGGAGGATCTCATGACGCTTTTGACCACACAACCAATGTAATACCCATTAATCCAATCTCAACAATGTCGCCACCAAGAGACCCAAAATATTGTCAATTGCAATTAAAAATTCAACACGATCGAAACCACAATCAAGATTGATCAACAACAAACAACTTGAATAGCAACCAAGTATCAAAAAGGAGTAGTAAGCACAACCAATAAGTGAGTATCAAAAAGGAGTAGTAAGCACAACCAATAAGTGTTCAAATTACGGAATGAAAGTGAACAAATCGAAAACTTACTACCACGTGAAGGACACGTTTGATTGATGTAGGAGACTTGATTGGGGAAATCCAATTATGTGTCCAAGAGTCCCAATTGAAATTGCAAAGCACATCCAAGAAGAAACCCCAATTCAATGAGAAAAGTAAGGGTTTGAAAATTATGTGAGTGGAAGAAGGGGGAAGGTGGCTTTGTGGGGGGTGGCCGAGGGTGGCTTGTCGCCGGCGGGCGGAAACCGGTCGGTCGCTCGGTTCAGAGGCCGTCGATGAGAGACGGGCGGGTGGTGTAGTGGCGTGAAGGTAGTGGGGTCAAGTGTGGTGTGAGACGTGCTGAGAGAGTGTGACGGTCGAGAGGGGTGTGAGGCGTCGCCGGCGGGTCGATGGTGGTCGAACGCCCGCCGGTCGTCGGTACAGCAGGTGAGAGAGGGTGTGGGTGGAGAGAGTTTGAGGGGTGGGGTTGGTGTTTGTGGTTTTTGTTTTTATTATTTTTTGGGAAATTCTATATGGTGACCCTCAACTTTTTTAAATTCTATTTGGTAGACAATTTTTATCTTTCCTCTATTTGGTAACCCTCTACTCTATTTCTTTAATTTTATTCAACCTTATTGCGTTTTAAAATCATTTTTTAATTTAACAACTGATTTTTCAATTACAAAAAACTGATTTTGAAATTTCAAAAAAAAAACCCAAATCCTCCCCACCATTACCACCCATCCCACCCTCCTTTCCCCTCCCTTAGCCTGTGACCACAACAAATTCCGGCGACCCCTCCCCTTCCCTTCTCCATTTCCGGCATCCAATCCCTGTTTCCGGCACCCCTCCCCTTCCCTTCTCCATTTCCGACACCTCCTCCCCTTCCCTTCTCCATTTCCAGCGACCCCTTCTCTTCCCTTCTCCATTTTCGGTGCCCCAGCCCTGTTTTCAGCGCCCCCTCCCCTTCCCTTTTCCATTTTCGGTTCCCCTTCCCTGTTTCCGGTGCCCCCTCCCCTTCCATTTTCCATTTCCGACCTCGGCCACGCCAACTCCCTACCCCTTCCTCAATTTCGACCCCCTCCCCAACTCCCTACTCCATTTCCGCTTTTCCTGTAGGTTAAGGTTCCAGGGAATCGGTTTCGTCGAGGTGGTTTTGCAGGAGTAGGGAAATAGAGTGGATTCTGGGATGGGGTTATTTTCGATAAGGGAGGAGGTCATAAATGGAGAAGGGAAGGGGAGAGGGTGCCGGAAACAGGGGAGGGGCCGAAAATGGAGAAGGGAAGAGGAGGGGACGATGGAAACATGGAGGGGGAGCCGGAAATGGAGAACGGAAAGGGAGGGGTCGCCGGAACATGGAGGGGCGCCGGAAATGGAGAAGGAAGGTAGGGTGGCCTCTATTTGCGGTGGTCACAGGGTAAGGGAGGGGAAAGGAGGGTGGGATGGGTGTAATGGTGGGGAGGATTTGGGTTTTTTTTTTAAATTTTCAAAATCAGTTTTTCGTAATTAAAAAAATCAGTTTTTAAATTTAAAAATGATTTTAAAATACAATAAGGTTAAATAAAATTAAAAAAAATAGAGTAGAGGGTTACCAAATAGAGGAAAGATAAAAATTGTCTACCAAATAGAATTTAAAAAAATTGAGGGTCACCATATAGAATTTCCCTTATTTTTTTTTATGTGGGGTTGGGTGTTGTTGGCTGGGTGTAGGAGACTTCGAAAACTTGCGGGCGCGGGTTGGAGCCCGCGGGCGGATAGCAGCCTTGTGATGTTGGGGGGGTTTGTGCTGCGGGCGCGGGTTTTTGTGAGATGCGGAATCCCGCGGGTTATGTGGGAGGTTCGAAATCTGCGGGCGCGGGATTCAGCCCGTGGCCGGACAGAGGAGGTTGGATGTGGGGATCGGAGGCCCGCGGGTGCGGGATCAAGGCTGCGGGTGGACAGATTTTTGGGTAATGGGGGCTTTTTGGCCGTGGGCGCAGGATCAGCCCCGCGGGCTGGAGGAAAATGGGTGATAAGAGAGCCGAATTCCCGCGGGGTGCATGTTGGAGCTTGTGGTTCCACCTAGGGTCAAAGATAGCACACCAAAACCACTAAACAACACTTGTTAGCATGGTTAGTCTAAAAAAAGGAAGATGGAATTCAAGTGAATTCAAAAACTAAAAGAAAGTAACTAAACTAAAAATTAAGAAACGAATTCAAGTGAATTCAAAAACACACAAAGAATGAAAAATAAATTGAATTCAAGTGAATTCAATATGCAAATATTTTTTGTTCTTTTCTTTTTGTTTAGATAAATGAAGAGTAAAAGGAAAAAAAAAAAAGTTAGAGATTCGGGTTGCCTCCCGAATAGCGCTGGTTTATGCAGGTCCCGCACGACCGTTTACCTCTTTTCAATGACTAGTAGAGGTAGGTGTTTGGAGGTAGAGTACCTCAACTAGACCCACAGGAGCGCCTTCATAGTACAACTTCAGACGTTGACCATTCACCTTGAAACTTTCACCTTTTTCGTTCATAATCTCGACAGAACCGAACATGTCCACTCTGGTAACTGTGAAAGGGCCTGACCATCTAGACTTTAACTTTCCAGGAAAAAAGTTAGAGATTCGGGTTGCCTCCTGAATAGCGCTGGTTTATGCAGGTCCCGCACGACCGTTTACCTCTTTTCAATGACTAGTAGAGGTAGGTGTTTGGAGGTAGAGTACCTCAACTAGACCCACAGGAGCGCCTTCATAGTACAACTTCAGACGTTGACCATTCATCTTGAAACTTTCACCTTTTTCGTTCATAATCTTGACAGAACCGAACATGTTCACTCTGGTAACTGTGAAAGGGCCTGACCATCTAGACTTTAACTTTCCAAGAAAGATTTTTAGCCTAGAGTTATAGAGTAAAACCTTATCTCCAATCGTGAACTCCCGAGGAGGATCTTTTTGTCATGCCACTTCTTGGTTTTCTCCTTGTATACTCGTGCACTATCATACGCTAGCAACCGAAACTCATCAAGCTCATTGAGTTGTAGAAGAGTTTCTCCCCCGAAGCTTTTGATCCATATTAAGCTCCTTGATCCCCAAAAAGCTTTATATTCTAATTCAACGGGGAGGTGCACGCTTTCCATACACAAGCCTATACGGTGAAGTACCAATGGGCGTCTTAAATGCAGTTCTGTAAGCCCAGACTGTGTCATCTAATTTCGTGCTCCAATCCTTCCTAGACCTTGCAACTACCTTCTCAAGAATGACTTAATTTCGCGGTTTGAAACCTCTACTTGCCCACTTGTTTGAGGATGGTATGCTAATCCGTACGATGGTAGACTCCATATTTCTTCAAAAGGGTGTCTAAATGTCGTTCATGAAAATGGGAGCCTCCATCACTAATCACAGCTCGTGGGACCCAAACCTTGGAAATATGATCTTCTTGAACAAAGCTATGACACCTTAGAATCATTAGTAGGGGATGCCACGGCTTCAACCCACTTAGAGACATAGTCGACAGCAACCAATATGTAGCAATTTCCATTGGAGGAGGGAACGGTCCCATAAAGTCAATACCCCAAACATCGAAGATTTCAACTTCTAGAATACCGGTTTGGGGCATCTCATGCCTTCTCGAAATATTGTCGGTCCTCTGGCAAGCGTCACATGACATGATGAAAGACTGTGCATCCTTGAACATTGTCGGCCAAAAGAAACCCGACTCATGGAGCTTTGCAACAGTCCTGGAAGGGCCATGATGCCCTCCATAAGGTGAGTTATGGCAACGATTCAGGACTCCATTGACCTCCCATTCAGGTACACATTTTCGAAAAAGACCATCTGAACATTCACGAAACAAGTGAGGATCATCCCAAAAGTAGAATTTAACATCATGGAGGAACCTTTTCTTCTGTTGGTAGGACATATCAGGAGGTATCACACCGCCTACCAAGTAATTGCGTAGTCGGCAAACCAAGGAATTGTGTGTGACTGCATATAAATGATCGTCAGGAAAAGAATCATCTATAGGAGTTGAGTTCGTACCATCTTCATGCCTGATCCTTGACAGGTGGTCTGCAACTACGTTCTCTGTGCCCTTCTTATCGCGAATTTCTATGTCGAACTCTTGGAGTAAGAGAATCCAGCGAATGAGCCTAGGCTTGGCTTCCTTCTTAGAGAGAAGGTACTTCAAAGCAGCATGATCAGTGTAGATAATAACTTTAGAGCCAATCAGATAAGATCTGAACTTCTCTAAAGCATAACAATAGCCAAAAGCTCCTTTTCTGTAGTAGCATAGTTGACTTGAGCCTCGTCCAATGTCTTGCTAGCATAGTAGATTGCATGCAAGACCTTATCCTTACGTTGACCAAGTACTGCTCCAACCGCATAATCACTAGCGTCACACATTATCTCGAAAGGGAGTTCCCAATCGGGAGAGCGGATAATAGGTGCAGTTATTAAAGCTTGCTTGATCCTGTCAAAAGACTCAAGACACTCATCAGTAAAAACAAATGGAGCATCCTTAAGAAGGAGTTGGGTCAGTGGTTTAGCAATTTTCGAAAAATCCTTGATAAAACGGCGATAAAATCCCGCATGACCAAGGAAGCTTGTACCCCTTTAACATTAGCTGGTGGGGGTAATTGCTCAATCACTTGGACCTTAGCTCGATCAACTTGGATGCCCCATCAGAAACAATATGGCCTAAGACAACTCCTTCAGTCACCATGAAATGACACTTTTCCCAGTTTAAGACCAAATGACACTCTTCACATCTTTTCAGGACTTTAGTGAGTTAACTAAGCATGTATCGAACGTGGAACCATACACACTAAAATCATCCATAAAGACTTCCATGATAGACTCGATGAACTCAGAAAAGATACTCATCATGCAGCGTTGAAAGGTGGCAGGGGCATTACACAAACCAAAGGGCATTCTACGATATGCAAAAGTGCCATAAGGGCATGTGAATGTGGTCTTTTCTTGATCATCAGGATGAATGGGAATTTGGAAGAAACCGAATACCCATCCAAATAGCAAAAGTATTTATGACAAACCAACCGTTCAAGCATTTGGTCAATAAAAGGTAGAGGGAAGTGGTCCTTTTTAGTGGCCATGTTGAGTCTCCTATAGTCTATACACATACACCATCCAGTCACAGTTCTAGTAGGGATTAGCTCATTCTTTTCATTTTTCACAACAGTCATGCCACCTTTTTTCGGTACTACTTGGACAGGACTTACCCACTTAGAGTCAGCAATAGGGTAGATAATACCTGCATCGAGTAGTTTCATCACCTCTTTCTTGACCACTTCCTGCATGTTTGGGTTCAATCTCCTTTGTGGTTGAATGCATGGCTTATGGTCATCCTCGAGGTGTATCCTGTGCATACAAAAATCGGGGCTAATACCCTTCAAATCATCAATACTGTACCCTATAGCCTTCTTGTGATTTTTCAGAAGAACTAGAAGTTTGGAAAGTTGGCTATCATCGAGTGCAGCACTGACAATTACAGGATCTAACTCTTGCTCATCTAAAAAGACATACTTCAAGTGAGAGGGGAAAGTTTAAGGTCGGGTTTCTTTACCTCAACATTACACACAGATCGATCGAACCTCTTTACCTGTTGGCATCCATCAAGGTCAGATTCTCACTTGCTAGCATCTTCTCAATAGATCTACTTCATTCTCCATATACTGCCATCACCTGTGGAAGAATCAAGACAAAGTACCGCCTCCAAGGGATCTCCATAGAGAGCTTGGGGCATGTTATCATGGCAAATTACATCAACCACATCAATACTATAGCACTTTTCCTCTAGCATAGGACTTTTCAAAGCAGTGCTCAGATTAAAAATGACCTCATCATCTCCAACAGATAGTGTAAGCTTACCATTTTTCACATCAATGACGGCACCACAGTATGAAGGAATGGCCTACCCAAAATGATTGGAATTTGCCTATCTTCCTCCATATCAAGTACAACAAAGTCCACGGGAATAAAAAATTTACCTACTCTAACAGGTACATCCTCTAAAATACCTAGGGGGTATTTAAAGAACGGTCGGCCATTTGTAGAGTAATATTGGTAACTTTCAAACTTCCCATATTCAATTTTGAGGAAACAGACAATGGCATAACACTCACACTAGCCCCCAAATCACATAAAGCTTTATCAATGAAAAACTACCAATGTGACAAGGTATAGAGAAACTACCAGGGTCTTTTAATTTTGGTGGAGATTTATTTTGTAAAATGGCACTACATTCTTCAGTAAAAGCAACTGTCTCCACCTCGTTAAAAGCCCTTTTCCTAGTCAAGATATCTTTCATAAATTTGCATAAGCAGGCACTTGAGTAATTAATTCCGTGAAAGGAATGTTACCTGAAGATTCTTGACGACTTCCAAAAACTTACCAAATTGCTTGTCCAGCTTACTCTTGAGGTGACGATTGGGGAAAGGAAGTTTGATAGGAGGAACCTCAATAGCAGGCTTTTTGGCTTCATTGGTCTCTTCATGTTCAGTGGCTTGCTGAGAGTTCTCCTTGTCATTTTTAGCTTCAGCTGGGACCTGTTCCTCATCATTTTCACGCTCAAAGTATCATCAATAGGCATGGGTGGTCCATTGAATGAGAACCACTTCGGAGAGTGATGGCATTTGCCGAATCTGTAGGCTGAACAGGTTGTGCTGGAAGAGCACCTTGTTGGCGAGTAGAGTTCGAAGTAGCCAATTGTGCCAACTGATTCTCCAACATCTTATTGTGAGCAAGAATGGACTCAATTTGTGCTTGTCAGCTTGTCGATCCTTTTGCATTTGTAGCATCATGTTTCTCATCTCAACCATCATTGGATCGGCAGGAGGTGCTTGTTGAGATGGATTGAAAGGTGTTAGAGAAACCAGGAGGGTGTTGGGAAGGTTGTTGGTAGTACGCTGGTTCAATTGTTGTGCTTGTGGTTGTGGTGCAGGAGGATTCAGGACATTAGTACTCTTGTAAGACAAGTTAGGATGATTTCTCAATCCTGGATTGTATGTGTTGGAGTATGGGTTGTTCGGCCGATATGCTTGAAAAGCATTAACTTGTTCGAGAGAACTCCGACACTCTTGTGCCCAATGTCCAACTATGCCACAATTATCACACATAATCTCGGAGGTAGTACCCAAAGCAGCAACACTTGCAGGAGAGGAGAGCTGCATATTGTCAAGTTTATTGCTGATGGCATTCATCTGTGCAGCTAATAGGGATATAGAATCTATCTCATGCTTTCCACCCTTGTTAGCTAGTCCTCGAGGATTACCATATTGAGAGTTGTGGATAGCCATCTCCTCGATCAAATCATGTGCAGCATCAATTTCCAGTTTCATGAATCTCCCATTTGCTGCAGAGTCAAGGATAAGTCTCGAGTTCTTCCCCAAACCATTGTAGAATCCCTGAACTAGGAACCATTTTTGTAAACCATGATGGGGACATTCTCTCTGAAGATCTTTAAATCTTTCCCATGCCTCATGTAAAACTCATCAGTCCCTTGGGTGAAGTTTGTAATCTGACTACGCAACCTAGCAGTCTTCTCTGGAGGGTAGTACTTTCTGTAGAAAGCTAGGCCAAGGTATTCCAATCAGTGATCCAAGAGTGGCTCGATTAATCCCATTGTACCACATCTTTGCCTTGTCTCGAAGTGAAAATGGGAAAAGAATCTCCCGATCTGATCTTGTGTCACTCCCTGCTGCTTAATGGTAGAGCAATATTGGCAGAAATCCTGATAATGAAGATTAGGGTCTTCATTAGGTCCACCACCAAATTGTTTTCTTTCGATCATGTTTACAATGCAGGTTTGATCTCGAAATTTACAGCTTCGATTTCAGGCATTTGGTTGCTCTTGGGAAGTTCAGCCAAAGAGGGTTGGGAAAAGTCAGTAAGCCTCCGAGCCATCTCTGATTCTGGTGGAGCAATAGAGACAATGTTTGTAGAATCAGAGTCAGAATCCAAAGGATTATCTTCCCTTGGATTATCTCGCAACTGTCTGGAAAAGTTGTTTTGTCTATGAAAGGATCTTTCGATTTCAGGATCAAATTGTAGGCAATCTGAACTCAAACTCCTCGCATAGAAGAACTAAAGAACAAACAATTAAGAGATTTTGTCCCAAAGAACAAGTGTTCTCTGAGACGAGAGTATATAATCTAGACTCTAAAACAATTAAAGAAAATGGAACAAAACCGTTTCCCCGGCAACGGCGCCAAATTTTGACAGGCTAAAGTCGTATCACCTTATCAAAAGTAATCCTAAAGTCCTCTAACAAATAGTAGTCAGGGAAGTAGGGTGAATCCACAGAGAAACAGTGTTCTTTTCCTAATTGTCAGTCAAATCTAGAGTATAGGAACGAGTGTTGTGAGTAATTATACTAAACTAGACTATAACTATATCAAGAATTATCAAGAATAAAAGTTCTAGTGCATAGGTTCACCAATGATCAATATTTCGGGATGAAACACAAAATCAACAATTAATAATGCAGTTAAATAGATTGATTCGCTCTCTCAAGTCTAAATCAAATCATAGAACGGTATTAACAGGCTCTCGCAATTTATTAATACCAACTCTACCTATTGAAACTAGCCTTAATATCAAGTTTATACCTCTCGGCGCATAACCTAATATTGCAACACTATAACAATCAAATCTGGCCAAATTGATTGAATAGACATAAAAACATTCAATAGGAATCAACATGCATTAATAAAAATCAATACTTTAATAAACATCCCTTCTTAATTGATCATGGATCCCCCTAAACCCTAGAAATAAACTACTCAATCATATTTGGGAAAAACATATTCATAAATAAATAAGCAAACATGAATTAACAATAAAGGATTGAATAGGAATAAGAAGAGAAGAGAAATAATACCAATTGTAGAACCAATCTTGCAAAAATCAAAGCTTCTATTGAAAATTCAATGTAATTGGGGAAAAAGCAAAACTAGGGTTCTTCAATAATTCAGAGAAAAAGAGTTCTAATCTTTAATGAATTAATTATGGAAAAAAAACAAAATAGAAAATAAGGTAGGAAATCATAATATTCCCTTGAGTCTTTATACCTTTCTATTTCCTAAAACAACTAGAAAAATAGAGTCTAATTCGTCAAAAGATAAAGCCTTATTCGACTAGGAAACCCGGAATAACCCGCGGCCGCGGGTTTTCGACCTGCGAAACAGCGTCAACTTGCAAAGACCATATCTCCCAAACTAGAAGTTGTATCGGGGCGTGTAATATACCGTTGGAAAGCTCTTCAAGTCTAGTTTCCAACCCCACTGGAATCGCTGAATTCCGATCTCAGGATAATAAGTTATGATCAAAAGAGTGAACATGACTCAATTTCCATACTTCTTTTAATACGTTTCCGCTATGTTTGAGTTGCAATCCGACTTGAAGATGCCCTTTGGACTTCTCATTTGACTTAGCTCCTTCCTAAATGCTTCTCATGCTTAATCTTGTCCAATAATACTCCAATTGTGTTCTCAATACCTGAAAACAATCAAAAACACCGAAAACACACACAAGAGTAATATCTTCTCAACTTAAGTAACTATATGCAATTATGGACCAAGAATGCAACTAAATGATCCTAAAATGCAACCTAAATGCATCATGAAATGCCTATATTAATATGACTCATCAAGAGCCAGGATTCCTAAGAAGATCAATGTGACCCAGCCTTACAAGCTGTATGATGGAGCTGCAGATCCCTATGACCATGTAGCTCAATATAAGCAGAAGATGTGGACCCTGTCCATTCCTGAGCATCTGCTGGAGGCCACCATGTGCAAGTCCTTCGGAGCCACCTTGTCCGGGCCTGCTTTACAGTGGCTGATAAGTCTAAAGCCAGGTAGCATCCAGAATTTCGCTGCTTTAATTAACAAGTTTTATATGCAGTTTGCCAGTAGTACGGTCCTAGAGAAGCATACCGGCGATCTGTACCGCATCACCCAGAAGGCTAATGAAGCTGTGAGGCAGTACCTGGACCGATTCAACAAGGAGATGATCTCTGTCAAGAACCTAGATGTCCCCACCGCTATTGAAGCATTCAGGAGAGGACTAACCTATAAATCTAGATTGTATTATGAATTGACCAGGTACCCATGTGGCACGTTCGAGGAGGTCAGGGCCAGGGCTATGGCTGAAATACGCGTCGAGGAAGACGAGGCGTCCAGATACGTGAGCGAGCCTAGCTACGATCGGAAATCCCAGAACCAGAAGAAGAATGATTGGCGCCACCAGCCATATCAGAAGCGCGAAAGTAATAATGTAGCCAGCAAGGCCACAGGTAAATCAGCTAGTAACGATTACCCTTCCATTGCTTCCTATTGTTTTAACGTGGATGCAGGAGGCGTAGTAAACGCACTAGAAAAGCTGGGAACAACCGCTAGATGGCCACGCAAGCGGTGTAGCTATCATGGCGACCATGGCCATCGAACAGAAGAATGCAATGCTCTCAAAAAGGAAGTGGCCTGGCTGCTCAAGAAGGGCTACCTCGAGCACCTGATGGGGAAGAAGGGGCAGCGAGAAGACAAAGCTGGCCCCAGCCAGCAACAACCTCATCCGCCACCTGAGCCCCTACACGATAAGGTAATCAATTCTATCTCCGGAGGTTCAGAAATATGTGGACTAACATACTCTGCAGCCAAGAGATTTGCCCGATAAAGTTCCAAAACCGCACCAAGCCCGCTGAGGAGCGCTGAAGAGAAAAAGCTCAGGAGTATGACCATCAGCTTCGACGAAGAAGATGGAGATGAGGAAGCTGACAATCATGACGGCCTCGTTGTATCTCTCACCGTCAGCAACTGCCTCATGAAGCGAGTCTTGATAGACAATGGCAGCTCAGCTAATATCATTTTCAAAAGCGCTCTAGAGAGCATGGGCTGCAGGAAGCTGATATCCTCAGAAAGCAACTGTTCTGTTCGGGTTCAATGGCGAGCCAGCTACAACGCTCGGGGAGATCGTGCTGCCCACCTATGCAAAAGGAGTCAACCTCCAAACCAGGTTCAATGTGGTAGATTGTCCCTCAGCATATAATATCATAATGGGACACCATGGATCCAAAAATGCGAGCTGTACCTTCAACCTATCACCAGACTATAAGTTCCCTACCAAGTGGGGAGTGCAAGAAATCAGGGGCGATCGCAAGCTGGCTAGGGAGTGCTATAGCATATCTCTAAAAGCAAAAAAGGAATCTACTAGCAATTACAGCAAGGTCCAGCGCCAGCCAAGCCAGCAGATCAAGATGTAGATGAAGTGGCGTTGGACCCAGCAAAGCCAGAGCAGACCGTGCAGATTGGGGCATCCCTGCCAGCTGAGGAGAAGCAGCGGATTGTTGAGTTCTTAAAGAAAAATATAAGCTGTTTTGTGGAGCCACGAAGATATGGTAGGCATTGAGCCTGACATCATTACCCACAAGCTAAACGTTGATCCTAATTCAAAGCCCGTGAAGCAGAAAAGAAGGAAGTTTGCTCCAGAAAGAAATATGATAGTCAATGAGGAAGTGGATAAACTACTGAAAGCTGGCAAGATCCAAGAAGTCAAATATCCTGACTGGCTAGCTAACATGGTGGTTGTAGGAAAGAAAAATGGCAAGTGGCAGTGTGCATTGATTTTACTGATCTCAATAAGGCGTGCCCCAAAGATCCATTCCTGCTGCCACATATTGATGCATTGGTGGACGCTACAGCTGGCCACGAGAGGCTAACGTTCCTGGATGCATACTCAGGTTACAATCAGGTACTAATGGATCCCCAGATCAAGAAAAACCGCCTTCATGACTGAAAGAGGATCTATTGCATAAGGTAATGCCCTTTGGGCTAAAAAATGCGGTGCCACCTACCAGCGGTAGTCAACAAGATGTTCGAGAAGCAGCTGGGGGACACGATGGAAGTCTATATAGAGACATGCTGGTCAAAACAAAGAAAGCAGAGGACATGTGGACACCTGCAAGAAACCTTTGAAGTCTTAAAGAAATGGGATGAAGCTCAATCCTAGCAAGTGTTCCTTCGGTGTCCCAGTAGGCAAGTTCCTGGGATATATAGTCACCCAGCGAGGAATAGAAGCCAATCCCAGCCAAGTGCAGACACTAATCAATATTCAATCACCGCGGACCTGAAAGAGGTCCAGAAGCTGACGGAGAGTAGCTGCGCTGAAAGATTCATATCCAGATCATCCGACAAGTGCCACCTGTTTTATAACGTGCTAAAAAAGAATAAAGGATTCAACTGGACAGCTGAGCATGAAGCTGCATTGCAGGATCTGAAGGCCTATCTGGCTCAACCTCCCCTACTATCAAAGCCAGCTGCAGGAGAGACTCTCCAGCTGTATCTAGCTGTTAGCAGCAAAGCGGTAAGTGCGGTACTAACTAGGGAGGCAGAAAATCAACAACTCCCAGTTTATTACGTTAGCAAATCTTTGCTAGATGCTGAAACCAGGTACACATCACTTGAAAATTAGTGTTAGCTTTTATATGGCATCTCGTAAGTTGAGAACTATTTTGAGTCTCACCCCATTCATGTTATGACTAATTACCCATCAAAGCAGTATTACGAAAACCTGAGCATCAGGGAGAATGGCCAAATGGGCCATATCCTAAGTGCACATGACATTAGATATCTGCCCAGGACAGCTATAAAATCACAAGCCCTAGCTGACTTTGTGGCTGACTTTAGTCCCGACCTAGCAGCTACCGCTGAGGAGGAGGTGCGCCACATTAACAAAGTAGGTAAATCAGGCTCCTGGCAGCTGTATGTGGACGGATCTTCAAACTTCAGGGGAGCTGGTCTAGGTATAGTGCTAAAGTCGCCACAAGGAGACATGATAGTACGTGCTATCTGCTGCGATTTTAAAGCTACCAACAATGAGGCTGAATATGAACCTTAATGCAGGTATGATACTGCGCATGATTTAAAAGCTAACAGTTTGCATGTCTTCAGTGATTCGTTGCTAATAGTAAGCCAGGTAAAAGGAGAATACGCAGCTAAAGATTCAAAAATGGCCTCTTACCATGAGTTAGCTAAAGACAAAGCCAAGTTATTCGAAGAGTTCAGCATAAAGCAGATCCCAAGGGACCAGAATACCAAGGCCGATGCTCTAGCTAACCTCGGATCAGCACTTAGAAAATGCGATTTCAAGTCAATACCTATAGCCCACCTAGCTGAGCCAGCTATTAGCAAAGAGGTAAACATGGTGCAGCCAGATAGCAGCCAGGCAGGAAACGCTAGCTGGACCCAGCCAATCATCGATTTTCTAGAGAGGGGCATCCTGCCAGAAGATAAGCTGGAAGCTAGGAAGCTGCGAATGAAAGCCACAAGATATCATGTTATTTCAGGCACTCTATTCAAAAGAGCTTGCGCCAGACTATGACTATTCAAAGATGCTTGGAGAAAGACAGTGGGAGCCCACCTCAAGGAATTCCATGAAGGTGAATGCGGGTCTCATGCAGCTGGGAGAAGCCTATCAACAAAATCCTAGCATACGGGTATTATTGGCCAACCATGCGTGCTAATGCTAAGAGGTATGTGCAAAAATGCGAAAGCTGCAGAAACAGCAGGTATCCATCACCAGCTGAATATTGCATCCCACCTTACACCCTGGCCTTTCATGAGGTGGGGCATGGAATTGTGGGGAAAATTACCGTAGCTCCAGGGCAAAAAGTTTTCATGCTGCACTCACAGACTTACTTCTCCAAATGGATCGAAGCTGGGCATTCCAGCAGGTGAGAGTAAAAGAAGTAATTTTTTTGCATACTAACATTATCTGCAGATTGGGGTACCTAGCGAAATTGTTTGTGATAACGGATCACATTCATAAGTGACAAGACAAGGCAATTCTTCAGAATGGAACATAGCTGATAACTCACACCTAGATACCCGCAAGCTAACGGACAAGCTGAGTCCAGCAACAAAGTAATTATCAATGGCATTAAAAGGCCCTAAAGCTAAGAAAGGAAAATGGGCAGAAGAACTGCCTAAGGTGCTATGGGCAAACAGAACAACACCAAGAGGCGCTACAGGAAGAACTCCTTCTCACTTTGTAGGGTGCGAGGCGGTGTTCCTGCGAAGTAGCTGTCCCACAGCTAGATATGGATTGATGACTCCTGAAGCCAACGACAAAGAGCTTAGCTATGACCTGATTCCATCGAAGGATTAAGGACAATGCATTAATACGATGGCTGCGCAACAGCAAATAGTGGCTCGTAGCTTCAACAAGAATGTCAAAGCAGGTATTCAAGGTAGGAGATTGGGTTCTCAGGAAAGTTTTTCAAAATACCCAAGAGATCAACGCAGGTAAGTTAGGGATAAGCTGGGAAGGCCCTTATCTAATTGATCAAGTAGTTGGAAAAGGAGCTTATCGCCTAGTTACTAAGGATGGAAAAACAGTACCCAGAAGCTGGAACGCTTCTCACCTCAAGATGTATCATTTCTAACCTGGGGCATTAGCCAGGTTACTACCGGGCCATAGACGCCAGAATCTTCAAGTGAGGCAACCATTGTTTTGCATAAATCATTGGTCCACCAGGTAAACAAAGAATCAATTTTGTTAACGACTTAAGTACTTTATGATTATTGCTTGTACCAGCATGCCATCTAAGTCCAAATTCATACGTATGCAAACGCAAGGGGTCGCAGCACCCAGGTGGGTAGCTGGAATAACGAGGTCCAGCTACAAGGTCGTAGCACCAGCTTGAGCAGCTAAGGGTTAGAGCACCAGAATTTAGCTGAATGGTCGTAGCACCTAGGAAACGGGCCCAACCAAAGATGAACAACGCTTACGCCAGGTAAATATGTTGTTCTAATATCTAAGAACAAAAGCATGCATGTAACATAAGTATTTATCAATGTATCAACAGCTAAAATCAAAAGGCAAAAGCATAAGTCCAAACGATTAAATAGCTAAAAGTAGATATGTTCTTACAAAAACACATTGCCCCCATGGACAATGGTAAAAGTACCAAAGCTAATTAAAATTAAATTGTTCCAGAAAGAAAGCTGATAAAGTGCTGAAGAAATTAAGAAGCTATGCTAGCATCATCGCCAACAATTTTGTCCTTGCCACTCGGAGCAGTACCCTCTGGCTGGTTAAGTGAAGGAGGAGATTCAGCTGTAGATTGCTCTGAGTCGTTTGCTTTGCTACCTGTAGCTAGAGCCTCCAGTGCAGCCATAGAGTCCAGCTTGAGGAATCTGTCAATGTAAAAATTGACACCCTTGTCATCCAGCTTCTTGAACTTTATCAGGTAGGCTAGCTTAGCAGTTTCAATAATTTTGGCTTTAGATTGAATGTCTAAAGCCCTATCCTCAGCATCTCTGACAGCTGCAGCCAGGCGTGCTTTTTCTTTCTCCGCTTCAGCTATCTTCTCATCTTTCTCCAGCCTCTCTTTTTTAATTAATTTTTGCTCGGCAGCCAACCTGCTCTCAGCATCCAGCCGGGACTGTTTCTCCCTCTCCAGCTTAGCTTGGTGGCTCAAATTGTCCTTTTGCAGGCGAGCCACCTTGTCTTGAAGGGTGGCGACAGTCCGCAAGCTGTCCCTAGCAGCTATGCAGCTCTGGGAAAGCTGGCACATAAAGAAAAAGCGTAAGTATAAGCAGCAACGATAATAATCGATGTATAAAATAATTCGTAAGTTCTTTCTAACCTGCAGTGATAATTGAACAGCATGGTTCAAGACGACTTCAGGGTCTTGTCCTTTTAACCTCTTTTGTGCAGCTGGAAACACGAGCTTGTCAGCTGCAGGCCAGATCCCACCTTCTAGGCCTTCCTCGGCTAGGAAGTCTGCAGGAAAACTCACAAGGACTTCGTCTTTAGGAGAGTCAGTCGTGATGTCAATTGTAGCTGGGAGGGTAGATGAGCGTAGATGCTTGCGAGGAACCCTCTCAACCTGAGAGTGCCCAGAAGAGGCGGCTGATCTCTTCCTATTCTTTAGCCTGTCCATGGCGTCTTCGTGGGATAAGTTGCTAGATCTTGCTGGAGCTGCATGAATAAGGAAAACTTAGTTGGCCTAATGTCTAAGAGTCATAAATTAAATAGAATCTTTGCAGTCTAGAATTACCTGTCGACATCGAGTTGGTGCGAGAAGAAGCCTTAGTAGTCAATTACCTGACGAGTTTATCTTTTCCCAAGAAAATTATCTTTTTAGCGGTTAAAGAAGTTTATCTCTTAAGTAAAAAAATTTATCTTCAAACGTTTTAATTCCTCGGAGAAAAAGATAAAAATCTTCTAAGAAAATATAAGCTTATCTTAATCTTGAGATAAATCTTTTTGCTAACAATTGTTTTGCTTTGACTGGTAACTTGCGATTTTAACTCAGCTGCGCCTAGGTTGGCATCACAAGTTAGGGGCAATTGTTATGTCCTAGAATTTTCCTAAGCTGAAACTTGCAGGTAATGTGTTTGTGACAGCTAGAGAGCATCAGGTAGCAGCTACAGCAAGCAGAGATGAAGAGTACAAAATAATCTGGTTGGAAGAACATTGGATGCTAACTAAGACCAAGTCAAGTAATGACGTTAGGCCAAAGAAATAGAAAGAAGTGGTTAGCCAGCAGAATAGAAGATCTCCCTTGATTCTAGGAGTTGTGGCACCTTCATAGGAAAGTTTGTTATGCAACGTTCAAATGAAGGAATAACGTTATACAAATGTATTAGTATAAATAGAAGGGAAAACATTCTGTAAAAGCACAAGTCTTTACATTGCTCTTACTCTCATACTCTCTCTTCTACATTTACAATATTCATAAGTGTATCTAGTATAAGCTGCTAGCTACTAGCTGTAAGTTGTAATCTTCTCATATAGTGGATTGGTGGACTCAATTCCAACCGCGGTTTTTACCCTTTTCTTGGGGTTTTCCGCGTCACCATTTTTTGGTGTCTTTGTCTCCTCTTTGCATCTTCTTTAATTTCGTAGCTAGTTTCTCTTATCATTTCTAGCTGCATTTGCATTAGTTGTAGATCCTCAGCTAAGTTCTGCCTGATGAGAATTTGGCATAAACAATTCCTCGGTATCTTCGCGTTTAGTATGGTATGAAATAATTGTTGCAGATATTCCGTTATAGTATGGTATTAGTATGTCCTAAACTATAGGATTTCTTTGATAATTTATTCGTAAAGTCTTGCAGCTTTGATTTGGTGCTTTGACGATGTATACTTTATAAGTGTAGCCTTGTAGGAATTAGCTAGTACGCATTAGGGAGGACTTGACTTGGTAATGAATATTGGCGGTGGAATATTAGGATGAATTCGGTGATGGTGATGTATGATGATGAGGTGATAATGTGCAGGGAGGATGGAGGGATCAGGAGGTGTAGCGAGATGATGACGGTGCTGATTAGGCGAGTGAGGTAGTTGGCAGTAGGATGATGTTGGAGTTGTAGGGGTTTGATTGTTTGAGTTTGGCCGTGTGTTCTTGTGAGGGGGCCGAAAAATTGAGTGTGAATATATGGTTTAGGGGAGTTACATAGTCTATGTAAGTTTAGGTAGTTGTATTGTAATAGGTTTTTGAAAGTTAGTATTTTTTTAAAAGAATTTTTATTATAAAAGATTTTTTATTATAAAAGATTTTAGAAAAATAGTTAGATACTATCTCTGGTCTTTATTAGTTTACTCGTATTTCGTTTTGGGATGTCCCTTATTAGTTTATCCATTTCTTTTGTTTCTATTTTTGGAATGGGACCATTAACTTTTCATCACACATACATTCAACTTTAACATAAAATAATAGTTTCTCTTTCTTTCTATGTCCCACAACATTGTTTCTCCTAAAACTTTGTGCAAAAGAAACAGGTAAATTAATAAAGACCGGAGGAAGTAAAAACATATTTAAAAAACACTTTGGAGAAACATTATTTTTATAAAAAGATATTTGTATTTATAAACTAATTAATTAAATTAGTCAATTTTATTGATTAGATATTATTGATTAAATTAATCAATTTTATTACTTCCTCCGTTTTTTATTAGATGTTACACTTTCCTTAAATTGCATATTTTAAAATAGATGTTACACTTTTTTTTATTTCCTAAATTGGAAAGTTTTATACTGCATAATTACTCACTTACCCTTACTTATAACAATTAACCAAAATTAAACTCACTTAATTTAACCTCATGTTACACTAATCTAAATTAATTAAACATCCTCCCTCTCTTCTACCACCCCTCCCCCCACTACCTCAGCTGCCCAGTCCCTTCCCCCTCACAGCCCCTCCCCACCACCACAGCAGCCCCACCCATGCAGAACCTCCCCCACCCACGAAAACCTTCCCCACCACCACCGCCACCCCCACCCACCGAAAACCAAGCAATCTTCTTCGCGCAAAACCACATCGGTCCTCCATCTTCGACAGTAGAGGTGGGATTTTCGAGGCTGGGGTGGGGTTTTTGGCGGTAGAGGTGGGGTTTTGCGAGGCTGGGGCAGGGATTTTGGCGCGTGGTTGGGGTATTTGGGTGGGTGGGATTTTGGCGGGTGGGTGGGTAGGGATTTCGGCGGGTGGGGTGGGGTTTTGGGTGGGTGGGTGGGTTTTCGGGTGGGTGGGTGGTGATTTTGGCGGGTGGGGTGGGATTTTTGGGTGGCTGGGTGGGATTTTCGGGTGGGTTGGTGGGGTTTCGGGTGGGTGGGTGGGTTTTCGGGTGGGTTGGTTGGGTGGGTTGGTGGGGTTTCGGGTGGATGGGGGTTTTCGGGTGGGTTGGTTGGGTGGGGTTGGTGGCTGGGTGGTGTTTTCGGGTGGTTGGTTGGGTGGTGGTGGGAGTTCAGATGGGCGGATGGCGGGGTGGTGGTGGGGAACCAAGTTGGGTCCCTCTTTTCTCTCTCCTCCCTTCCCTTAAACTCCCATATACAATGGTCCCACATGCTTAATCCCCTACCCTTATTCTCTCCTAATCACTCTTTCAATTTTTGCCTAGGGAACCCAAATTTTCAAAAGTGTAACATCTAATAAAAAACAGAGGAAGTAATAGAATTGGGCTAGAAAATGGGTTATATAAAATTGGGCTTTCATAAAACTACTTTTAAAAGGCTTTAGAAGATTGGCTTTATAAAAGTTTTTTTAAAAACCTTTTATGAAATGGCTTAGTATAAATTATTTATAAAAAAAAGGTTTTCGGAAATATGTTAATAAAACGAGTTAGAAAATGGTTTTCGGAAATATGTTAATAAAACGAGTTAGAAAATGGTTTGGGCTTAAACTATTTCATTTTAGACTCGTTCTTATTCTTTCCTCGATCTGAACCAATTGGAACGGGATATTAGTCATCATAGGGTACTAAATGGGAAAACACAATTATGTGTCAACACTAAATTTCTAAAAGATATGGGTACTTACAAACGAAAATCTAAGAGTCATTATCTCGAGAAAGTTAATTTATATGGTCAAGTTAGTTCAATTTTGCAATATAATACGCCACCAAAGTTTAAGGACCCATGTATTCCTACCATTTCTTGTTTATTGGTGATTATAAATTGACAATGTACTCTTAGTTTTGGGTTCCAATGTTAATTTAATTCCATATTCTGTTTATGAAAAATTAGGATTAGGTGATTTAGAACCTGATAATATGACGTTGCAACTGGTGGATAGTTCATTTAGAATGTCGCGGGGAAGAATTGATGATGTGTTGGTTAAGGTAGATAATGCTTTTTTTGCTGTGGACTTTATAGTTCTTGACATAGACTCTCACCTTCCTAAGACAACATTCCAGTTATTTTGGGTCGTCCTTCCTTGGCTACTGCAGACGCGACTATTAATTGTAGGACAGGAGTGATGGATGTTTATATTCTAAACATGAGAGTTAAAATTAATGTTTTTAAAACAGCATCTCTCTCCTCTAATGAAGATGAATCGGCTTGTTTTGCTATACATACGTTTGATAATTCTAAAATTGAACCTCATTTCCTTGTAAAACTTCTCATTAATTATTGTCTATTGCAAGTTTTTGCAGGGAACGTATATGGGATTAATTCTAAGTGTCATGTAATGGATAAGAAGCTCATCATTTGAAAATTGGTAATGCAAATACTAGTAAAAATGAAGTTTTTTTTTAAACTAATTTATTAGATCCATGTTGATTCAATTACTACTAGACTAAGACTAGCTCAAGACATAAAACTTAGCGCTAATTGGGAGGCAACCCAGCTTCTACTTATATTACTAGTTATTAGGCCCGAGTTATGCTTCGGGTAAGAAAACATTTTATTTATTAATATAATACTTTATGATGACAACACTAAATACAACTTAGTCTAGTGGTTAAAACTTTAGTATATGTACTTGAGATCTTGAGATCAAACCCTGTACTATGCAATTTCTTAATTTTTTATCGTACATAGATTACATGAACTAAAACTCCCTAGGGAGAGCGACACGTGGCACAGTTTCTTGTTTTCGCACGCCTTTTAATATATTTGTATAGATTTATTTCTCATTTAGATTTTTAAGTAATTTTTAGTTTCTTCGATACTCACTTTGGCCATTCTATAAGGTGTTTTGTTTAGCAGATTTGCATAATATAAGTATGAGGCAATTATCATCGGCCTGGATGATATAACACATTATATCTTCTTTGCAATGTTCAACAATGTTTTTCACATTCCCCAGGCATAAATCCACCAGGTTGTATTATTCTCATACATTGAGGACAATGTCATGCATGATTAAGGGCATGTTCGGCAAAAGTTGTTGGTTGGGTAGCTGTTGGCTGTTGGAGTAGCTGTTAGCTGTTCGGGTAGCTGTTAGTTGTCGGCTAGTAGTTGTTAGCTCTTAGCTGTAAAAGTAGTTGTTTACAATATAAGTGTTCGGTAAAAGTAGTTGTTATGCTTATATATGATAAAAATAACATATTTTATAATTATAATATTAATTATAATTATATATATGATTAATTATTATACGATTCATACTAGGATGACAGTGTCTTCATCAGTCCACTTAAATACCTCGTTCGTCCCTTCTTTGTTATTAGATGAAGTCATCTACATATCTAACATAACCATGAATTATAAAAATATTAATGAGGATATAATGCACCAAACCATCTACATATCTAGCAGTCATATTAGTATACTAATCAATATTGAAAAATATAAGGAGAACGAAAACAAGAGAGTTAGTTGATAAAAAATATTATCTTTAATAAAAATGATAAAGTGGGATTTTTTATCCTTAAAAAGTGGGATTTTTTTCTGTTACTCCCAAATTTTTATCCTAAATATATGATATTCTATTAATTTCAAATTTTTATCCTTAAAAAGTGGAACTTTTTCCTTTGAAAAAAATAATAAAAAAAAGTAGAAAGCTACCTACAGAAAGTCAGAAACTGAACGCTATAAAATATGACGTTTGGGAAAAGCTATCCAAAAGCTATCTGAAACTCCAACAGCTACTCCAACCTCTATTATGCCAAACACTTAATTAGTGTTTTGACTTAGTCAAAACACTAAAAGCTAGTGCAAAAGTTGTTGCCGAACATGCCCTAAGTGTGGAGGAGAAGATAGATATTTATATTTATTTATGATTTGCTTAATGTGGTGAAAATGTGTTAAATTTTCAAAAACTATGGCCTTCTTGGAGCATATGTCGAAGAAATGGTGGATGTATTTAATCATGCTATGATGTTATATATGTGAATTACATGTTCAGAGTTCATGGCATAATTTCCCTCGTGTCTTTTTTATGGGGACATGCTGTCAAATTTTATTGTGATGTGTGTTACAAAATCTAGTTGAGTTTGATCATCATCATATATAATATTAAAGTAACAAAAATTCTGCCTACGTGTCAAGCCACCATTATTCAAAGCCTCACATTGCTCCTCGATTTCTCCTTTACATTTCATCAACCTGCCACGTGTCATTAGCCTTAAGATCTCTCATTTTCAGCTCATAATTTTAGGCGTAATTGAATTCCTTTTATCCATGATTCTAGCATTTTAGGCAACAAATCAATTAGATGTTAGGATTTTAAAATTAAATCAATTACTTGCCACATAAGTGTAACCTTTAAGGAAATAAAATCAATTATATCCTTAACACACTGGTCATAAGCCAGTTTTAAAAATATATTTTAATTACACGATATGATAATAAAAAATTAAATCATGAGCTAATATTCAACCATGATTTTAAGAGAAACATCCTAAAATCTTAAATTTATAAAATATTCCCCCGTATTTTAATGTATTTTTTATTTCATTTACGTACCTATTTATAGATGTATATATCACGATTAAAAAGATTGTTTAAAATGTTGTATATATCATGAAATATAATTTTATATTTTATATTATTTCAACCTTAAATGCATGAAATCTGATTATTATGGATTTAATAAATTTGGAACAAAAACAACTACTTAAAAAAACAATTCCCGTGCATTATGCACAAGTCCAAATCATATCTCAAACGTATAACTTCTTGCCATAAAGTAGAAGGGACAGGCGAAAAAAATAGAAAATACAGAAAAATTATTTTGTTGGGAAAAAATTATAGTACGAAGTGACATGTGTTTCTTGTGTAATTTTAGTAATATAATATAGATCGTAATCTACATAATATATATGACTTTACACAAGATACCATGAAGTACAAAAACAACTATTAGATGTAATTAAGTATACCTAAAATAGTATTGAACTTCAAACATATTGAAAAAAAAATTAAAATTATGCGTACAATAATCTACAAGGGTCTAACACAATATGTTCAAAATGTAATTTTTCGACAAGTTAAAACTAATTGTTTCCAACTATTATATCTAGATGAATAATAAAATTTATTGGTAAAAGCGGTAACTTTTAATCTTAAATGGATCACTTCTAGATTGAGAAAACTGATGTATTTGTGACAAAAAGTTACCCTCAAGTAACAATAACTTAGGGCCTGTTCTCTTCGGCATAAAACAGCTGGACTGAACTGGACTGAACTGAACTGAACTGAACTAATCTGAACTGAACTGAACCGATCTGATCTGAACTGAACTGAATTGAACTGAACTGAACTGAACTGAACTGAATTGAACTGAACTGAATTGAACTGAACTGAAATGAATAGTGATACGTGAGAGTAAAAATATTGTCAAGAGCTTAACTGAACTGATCTGAACTGAACTGAACTGAACTAAACTGATCTGAACTGAACTGAATTGAATTGAACTGAACTGAACTGAACTGAAAATAAGATGGGGAGAACAGGCCCTTACTGTATATTTGTGGTACTAAAGAATTTGCATAAATAAAAAAGTCAATCGATATTTTTTTTAGTTTTCTAATCAATAAAAAACTTCCCGTGCATTTTATCATGACATTAGTTACATCAATCACTGAACACACGGGTCATAAGTCGGTTTTAAGATATATTTTTAATTACACGATATTATTATAATAATTCATGAGCTACTATTCAACCATGATTTTATGAGAAACATCCTAAAATCTTTAATTTATAAAATATTCCCCCAAGGTGGAGTGTTGGAGTATTTTTATTGATCGGTCATATGGGCCCGGGTTGGACATCCAATTGCTTTGATTTGAATTATCCGGAGGATACTTTATACTTAAGATGTAAAAAGTAGGTCCGATTTTATTGTCAAATAAGAAATAAAAAGATGTTTTGTTAAAAAAAAAATATGTCACACCATGACTATGATCAGAGGTTACATATAATAAAAACAATAACAACTTAATCTTTAGTCCTGAAGTGGTCTAAGGTGGGCTAATATGAATCATCTCAACAAATAATATCCATGACCAATACATACTAAATTTTTTTTTAAAAAAAAAAACAGAGTTAGGGGTTGTTCTCTTTAGCATAAACAACTGAACTGAATTGAACTGAACTGAATTAAATTATAACTAATAATAATGATAATAATTTAGGAATTGAACTGAACTGAAAATAAGTTGGGGAGAACAGTACCTTAAAGTGATAGAAGTAAGACAAGAGACAATATATGAAATAAGAAATTAAATAAGGTAAAAAAAAGTGAAAACCAACATAGAGGGTCGGTTCACTTCAACTTATTTTGACAAAACTATGACGATATAAGTTCGAAAAAATTTAGATGATTAGGTGATCCAACGGGCTGTCAGCCCTCTAATAATTATTGAAATTTCCTTGGCCAATAGTACATTCAGACATTAATTTTATGATTGTTCTCTCTCCAATTTACTGTATATATATTAATATTATTATTTTATTGTGTCTAAGAGGGTTTAACCTTAGGATCGCTCAAAATTTTCCCACGCTCTTACATTCAAATGAAACAAAAATTATAAATACATCCACTTATGAACTTACACTTGATATTAATATCATTTTTTAAAAAAATGTACACTTTGAATTTGGCCCATTCTATATAAAAATTCTAAAATAATGGATTAGCATAGAAAGTGAAACATGGCCCATGTGCTTAAATTATAAAATATAGCTTTCTTTAATGAGCTTTGAGACACTAATTGAGAAGGTGAATCAACAAAATGAGTTAATTATATATCAAAAGAGGGATTTATAAGTATTCAATTTTAGTTGGTCTATAAGAGAGTAAAACCGTCGTTGAAAGATCATAAGTTATCGAATTGGAAAAGTTGTTAATTTGCCTATGCACTTTATTTTGACAACTTCTTTTTTTTTTTTGATATAAAAGATAATATTGAAATGTAAATCATATGGAGAACTTATAAAACACACATACATTATACAAGTACTGTATATTTATATTTGTTTACTATACAAAATTATCATTTTCTAAACCATTCTTAATATTAAAATTGTGGTGGCTTAATACTCCCTCTGTTTTTTTTTATCATTCTCACTTTCTTTATGCACATCTTCCAATGTACTTCTTTGAACTTAAATATCTTTCATTATATATTAGTAAAAATTATAACAATTGAATATTAATAATGTATTAATTGAGACGAATCAAACAAGACCCCACATGACTATACTTTTTCTTATAGATTGAAAACAATTGAGAAGATTCTCTCTAAGTATGAATAGTGCCAAGATTCTAAGTGAGAAAGATAAAAAAAAAACAGAGGGAGTATATTTTAAAATTGTTTTTAGGAAGAAACTAATGAGTAAGGATTATTTCGAGTAGCAACAGGGAATAAGGAATTTAGGCAAAAAAGTAAAGTGGGAAACCCCGTATGATACTCATTACGTCAGATGGAACGGGGAATAAGGTATGATACAATATATCATCGAAATTGTGGTAATTTCAGGTAGCAACGGGGAATAAGGTATTTATACCCCATATGGTACTTATTCTGTCAGTTGGAACAAAATTTCTTATGATGTTTCAAAAAAGACATTTTTTCAGCCATGTGTTAAAAGTCAAGGACAATCCGTATCACATGATAGGTTTATATCTCCCGAGACCAGTTCTTAGTCATGGCTAATTTTATGTAGCCATTTATCAGTCACGAGTAAAAATTGCCTAATAGTACTAATTTATGAGAAACATGGGAAGTCTAACACTTTAAGGCCATTTCGAGTAAAAAATGAAGACTGTAGTGTGGAGAGGGATTCTAAGACAATTGACCCCTAAGTGGTTAGTGGGATAAGACCAAGTTCGTGCAACTTTTCTCCCTTTTTGAAGCAGTTGAGATCATTAATTTACCTTTATCATCTCAACCCTTAGATGATGGCTTTGTGGGGCTACGCCAAAATTGGTATATTATATTCAATTATGTCATCACTTTATTAATTTTTCAAAGAATTCCCATACATAAGTTATTAGCGGTTCAATTGTATCGAAAGTGTGGAGAAAATATGGAATTTCAAAGTTCCTCTTAAGGTGTTGTTGGTTTGCTTATGACTATGTTATACAACCTCCGTTCTTTTTCTACTGCAACAATTGAGTAATTTTCACGTTTGCCAATGCACTATCTTAACTATTAATATCTTTAATTACTTTTTAGTAAAATTATAAAAAATCGATATTCTGAAAGTATATATTGAGACGAATCTAAGAAGACCCCAGATGACAATATTTTTCCTTACATAAAAACCATAATGTGTAGTGAAAGGTTATGATGGTGAATGGATAGTGTAAAAATCTCATTTTGCAATATTATAAAAATAGAATGGAGGGAGTATCTTCTTAATAAATTTTGTTTTGCACTAAAATGAAGTCTTCCAAAACATATGAGTATTATTTATATGTTAAACAACTTTATAATTAATATAAAGGTGTATATCTCTTAAACACAAAGTTTTTTTATCAAGTTAACGTAAGAATCGTTTACAAGTTTTCATTATAGCTGATACATATACATTGTTATTATACTAAATAGTTCCCGTGCATTATGCACGAGCCTAAAACCTAGTTCTCAAACTAATTGACAAAAAATATGTGTATTCATAAAAAGAAATATTTTCTTGTTTTGTCATTAGTTAACTCGCATTGGATTTATTATAAATGACATGTAAGATGGCATAAATTCCTGTTTGACATGGTTTTGTTGACCGATAGTTTTATTTTTCCCCAAAGGTGATGAGACTTTTAGTGGTGACATTTGAAAGTAGTCAGGAAATTTTGAGCCGTCTACTGTTTGAGATCGATAGTGTTTCGGTCAATTGTTTTCTTTCATGTCTGATATATCTCCTCTTTGTTTAGTTATATCTTGAGTTTGCATTGTTTCTCCCCAAAATTGTCACTTATTCATGTTTAAAATATAATTGAGGCATTTTTTTCATATTAGAGTTTTCAGAAGTTATAGGTAATATTTCTACATATAATGACTTTGATAGCCCTGTTGAGCCTTAATATCCTATTTTCTTTGCTAACCATACATTACAAGCTTGCGACCTCCTGCTGATTTTATCTTAAGCCTAGCTAAATGGAGCAATTATTAATGTTAGAGATGTAAGTATGTGTTACCGTAGAAATACAGTGAAAAAAAAAGTATTTATAAATATCAAAAGGTGAAAAAAAAGAAAGAATAAGGTATGAAATCAAAAGGGAACAACAATATTATGAAGTACAAATATACAACAAAGAAAAAAACAAAAAACTAGTTGAGATGGTTACGGAAAAAGGGTGAAGGAAATGCATAAATAAAGTCGTCGGAGTATAGTGTTCTATGGTTAATTGGAGTTTGTTGTGACGTAAATATTATAGGTTATTTTTGCTCCATTTAGCTTAGCTCTTTATACCACCACATTCCTAAATAAATTCCCACCTTAATTAACCTAGTCCAGTTATAACCTATTATAAAGAACTCATGATTTAAAACATGTGATTAAGTTTATCTCGATGGAGGCTCAAATGCAATTCAAGCTTACAGAGCTGGTAATCAAGTTGATCAGAGTCTAAAAAAAATGGCCCACCACTATTATATTATTATCATTTGAGAGTGTTGAGTACTTATGACTAAAGTAAGGTTGCCACTTCCTTTGCCCAAGTTTGACTCGTGCTTGTTAATTGCGACATTTAAATATTTTCGAAATAATACAGGTTCTAATGTCTATGATTACACACCTTTGCTAATTGGTCTGGAAATCTCTATTAATAAGGTTTTGTGGGTTGCCGTCTGAAAAATCTCAGGAGACCATACTCGTCCACTATTAGGGCAGCCTAGGGGTTTAAAGGGCTTATTACACATTTTAAGTGCAATCGTGATTCCTACGACAGTGAGTTAGATTTTATTAACTTGCAACAAGATTTGAACCCATGACCTATTGCTTTTATACATGACACAATTACCATCTCAACCAACTTTTAATCATGCTTTAAGAGTTGACATTATTATATTTGTACCTTTTAAATGTTGAGTTTTCCTTAATACTTCATCCGTTTAGAAATAGTTGCACCATTTCTAATTTGTGCACTATTCACATCTTACACTTAGATTGTCTTTAGTGATTTATATTTTAGGAAAAACATAGTCATGTGGGATCTTGTTAGATTCGTCTCGATGTAAATTTTTTTAATATAAACTTTTTATAATTTTTACTTATTGATAATTAAAGATATTAATGGTTGAAATCATACATCGGCATGCGTGAGAAGTAGAAATGGTGCAACTATTTCTAAACAGAGGAAGTATATTTTAGTGGGAATGAAAAAAAATGCATATGAAATTCGAAAACACAATACCAACTCCGGAGCAATGCCGGACCCAAATACTAGTTATAAACCATAAGTTGTAGGTTTTAATCATTTTCATAAGTTACCTAATAATTGGGTTTATATAATTATTTATTAGTTTGACTTATGCCATATTTATACTATTAATAATATATCTAATGTTGATATGTAATTATAATGTTGGAATGAAAGAAACGCAATTCGGCCTTAACAATTTTAATGGGTTAAACCCATTTGAAACAAAACCACAAGACAAGAGGAAGCTAATTCCCTTTGATGATGTTAAACTCAACTAAAGAAGAAATAGGCTAAAGCCCAAGGCTGCCGAGATTACACACAGCATTTAAAGAAGAAAAACAGCCTATTGTTGATGGGCTGATAACACGGCACCACTAAAGAAGAGGAGACAAAACCATAATATGGTTTTGCTGGGCTAGGACGGACGGTTAGGAAGTCCAAACAAAACAAAAACATCATGCAGCAGCACATACGACTACGAGAGTAATAAGGGATTGGAAAAGGAGTTTGACGGGGGAAGCACACAACAGGAGAGAAGACGGCAGCAGTACAGAGCAACGGAGCACGAAGCTTTTAAGCAGATTTTCGGCCATAGTTTCTAATATTTGGGTGATGTTTTCTCTAATTGTGAGTAGTTAATTTCTTTTTCTAACATTTAGATGAAATCCTTTTCGTATGAATTGATATTTTAATGGTGTTTGGGAATTGATTTTTGGTTTATTAGGTTTATTACTGTTTTCAATATAATTAGTGATTAATCTTGTAGAATTAATTATTGGTTTTTATTGTTATCAAATTTACACATTTAGTTATTATAGTTCAAAGTGTGATAGCAATGGTGTTTGAAGATTTATGATTAAAAAATTATGCTTTGGTTAGATAAGTTACGTCCACTCAAAAAAAAAAAAAAAAAAAAAAGATAGTCATCTAATTAATCACACTACTATTTCTTTTTTAGTATTTCGGCTTGTAATTTACTATAATTTTTTTTTTTGATAATTCAGGTTTTTTCATTAATTTCTGAAAAAAAGGATAGAGAACCCTCTACCAATAAACCAGGTATTCCCTTCAGAAAGGGAAACTTTTATAGTACCTTAGTACACCCAATTTAAAGGAGGAAACTCCACCCTTGAGACGGATACATCAGATACAAGCGTTCCACATCCACTTTTACATTCTCATTTCTAATTCCTCAAAGTGCAAGAAAGACTAGAGTAAACTAACTATTAGGGCTCTAGCTATCTGAAAGAATACCATCAAGCTACAAAATATGCTAGAACAATGTCAGCTGGGAGCAGCGCATTAATTTACAGCCATGCAATGAAATCGTCTTCTCTTGATAGACCCCTTTTTGCAAGCCCGTCTGCTACACTGTTGGAAGCTCTCCCTTTGTGACAGATTTCAACTTGAAGCCCAGTTGATGAAATGTTGCGGATAAAATTGAGAATGAACTGGATATTCCACGGCCCACCAGATCGTGCGCAGCACCAACCAACAACATTTTTTGAATCAGATTCAATGATTATTTTTCTCCCTTGCAACCTTGTGCTGCCTTGTACTATCTTCAATGCTTTATGAATTGCAAAGACTTCAGCCATATTAATCTCCATATGTGGTATAGGTGATGAGAATATACACAGGAATTTCCCTTCCGAGTCCCTAAGAACTCCACCTATTGATGATCTGATTAGAATTGGGTGCAATGAAGCATCCACATTCCATTTAATGCAATGAGATGGTGGAGGAATCCACAAAGAAGCAGATGGGTCTGGGATGGCAGGTAAGGTGCCAGGGGTCAGATTAGACCAACGAAGACATTGAGGGGTCCGAACAATTTCATCAGGGGAGTAGGGGAATTCTAGATTCCAGCCTTTTATCCACCATCCAATTCTAAGTAGAATTAGATCTTCAATTTGCTTGGTAGTCATTGAGATCTGATGGAAGATACGGGAGTTTCTTTCTTTCCAGAGAGACCACAGGATTATGAAAAAAATTGCAGCCCAAACTCTCTTGAAGAACAAGTTAACCAATGGAGATTTCCATTGTATGAATGCATTGCGGAGATCCGAAGGGAATACCCATGCCACTTCCCATATTTTTAACCACCATTGCCAAATTTCGCAGGAGAAGGAACAATGTAAAAAGAGATGATTTTAGCATTCTGGAGACTCACCACATAATACACAGTTGATTTCAGACTCAGGAATTATTTGGAGTTTGACCAATTTGGCTCTCGTGTTTAGTTTACCAAGGACTGCGAGCCAGGTGAAAATTTCAACTCTGTGCGGTACCAGATTTTTCCATAGAGTCCTGAGAGGAGAGAGACGAGAATTTGGTGAGGCGAGAGACATTTTCGTCTTGAATGATTTGACCGAGAAATCCCCATTCTTTGATGGAGTCCAGACAAATGTATCTGGATTAGATGGGTCGAAAGTTACTCGATGCAAGATTGAGACCAATTTATTCCATTCGCACAAATCCGGTGAGCGTAGGATTCTGGTCCATGAGGGAGTCCATTCCCAATTATGACCTTGCCAGAAGCCAAAGGATGAAACAGGACCATTTGGAGTGGTGCTTAATCTGAAGAGACGTGGGCATAGATTTTTAAGAGCAATTTCACCCACCCAAATGTCATGCCAAAATTGCGTGCTTGCCCCATCTCCAATTCTTTTCCTGATACATGATGAAATAAGGCCATAGGCAGTTTTATCCTTCACAAGGGCAGAGCATAAGGCTTTCCAAGGTCCACCTTTCCTTGGAATTGAGAGATCCACTGGTGAGAAAAAAGGCCCATATCCATATTTATCTTCGATTACACGTCTCCATAAGGTATCTGGCTCAGAACTAAATCTCCAGAGCCATTTGAATAGAAGTGCCAGGTTTTGGTGGTGAAGGTTTCCCACGCCTAATCCACTTTCTTCTTTTGATTTTCGGATATCAGACCATGCAGCTGGAGGAAGATTTTTTTTTTTCCAAGGAGCCACTCCAGAAGAAATTTCTTTGAATTGATACTATCCTTTCAATTACCCCCTTTGGGATGGGATAAAGAGACATATAGTAAAGTGGGAGGCTTGAGAGGGAGGCTTTGATCAGGGTGAGGCGTCCACCAATGGAAAGCAAGCTTCCTTTCCAGGACGCCAATTTCTTCACCATTTTGTCTATGATTGGATCCCATAATTTAATTCTTGAAGAAATCCCGCCAATAGGCAAGCCTAGGTAGGTGAAAGGTAGAGAGCCTGTTTTACATAGAAGGACTCGAGCCGCCTGCTGCAACCAATTTTGCGGTTCGTTCAAGCAAAATAGCAAAGATTTATGGAAATTCACTTGTAGCCCAGAGGCTAATTGGAAAAGAATAAGAACTTTTCTGATATTTTGAGTCTTGATTACAGAAAATAATGGTATCATCGGCATATTGTAGATGAGAGATGTTTAGCCCCGCCTTTCCAATATCGATTCCGTTCCACAAATTCAGTGAAATCGCTTTGCACATCACCTGATTCAGGGATTCAATTACAAGATTGAAAAGAAAAGGTGAGAGAGGATCACCTTGTCGGAGGCCTAGATGGAGTTTAAATGGCTTTGATGGGGAGCCATTAATGAGAATAGAGGCCGAGGCAGTGGATACGCAAGCACTAATCCATTTCCTCCATTGGAGTGGAAACCCCATCTGAGTGAGAACCCAATTCAAGAATTCCCATGAAACACAGTCAAACGCTTTGTGAAAATCGAGTTTAAGGATGGCAACTTTTATTTTTTTTGATTTGCAAGTCTCTACTAACTCGCTTGCAATGAGTGCCCCGTCTAGAATCTGACGTCCTTTTATAAAGGAAGATTGGACGTTTCTAACTAGATGATCCATCACCTTTTGCAGTCTTCGTGCCAATAACTTGGAGATGATCTTGTAAATGCATCCCACCATACTAATGGGACGATATTCTGATAGGCCTGTTGGGTTTTCCACCTTTGGGATCAGTGCTATAAGAGCTGTGTTACAGCCCTTCGGGAGTGATGATGAAACAAAGAACTTGTTTACTATGTCATATACTTCTTCCTTTATGAACTGCCATGCTGATTTAATGAAGTTGAAGTTGAATCCATCAGGTCCAGGGCTTTTGTCCCCATCGCATGATTTAACTGCTTCATTTATTTCCTTATGAGAGAAGGCAGATGTGAGGAAGGAGCATTGATCATCAGTCAATCTTTTGAAATCAAGATTTTGGAAAGTCGGACGATAGGTGCATTCTTCTTGAAATATATTCCTAAAAAAGGAGGCTGCATCCTTTTTTATCAGATCCGGGTCGTCAATTTCCAGCCCATTAACTAGGAGAGAGTGGATGGAGTTGCGTTTTTTTCGGATTGTGGCCACGGTGTGAAAGAATCTAGTATTTTTGTCGCCCGCTTTCAGCCATTATATTCGAGATTGTTGGGCCCAATGGACTTCTTTGATTCTAAGCCCCTTCCACAATTCTACCTGCCTTGATTTTCTTTCCTCAATTTCTACCTCCAAGAGATCTCTCGTATTTGCTGCAGTATCAAGCTCGTGGATTCTTGCTTCACATTTTGATATTCTTTCCTCAATATCCCCAAATACTTGTTTATTCCAGACCTTTAAGGCTTCTTTGACGTCCTTCAATTTTCCAGAGAAGGTTATATGGGTGCTACTTCTCCAAACCTCTTGAGTAATTTTTAGGCACCCCGGGTGAGAGAGCCAGGCATTCTGAAAGCGAAAGGGACGTGGGCCCCAGTTTATGATTCCTGTGTTTAGAAGTATAGGAAGGTGATCTGAGATACTTCTTTGCAAAGAGGATGCAGTGAAAGATGGAAACTGAGTGATCCACTCATTGTTTACAAAAATTCGATCAATCTTGCTTTTAGATTTGCCTCGGTGCCATGTGAACCACCCATTGTCCAGAGGTACTTCAATTAATCTCAAATCCTGCAAAAAAGATTGGAAATCATTTGAGCCATTAATGGATATGATCTGACTTCCCCTATCCATAGGTGATAATACTTCATTGAAGTCTCCCATTAGGAGACAAGGGAGATTATGTTCTTTCCAGAGGTTAAAAAGGCTATTCCAAACTTCAGCTCTTTCTTCAATCGAGCATGGATTGTAAATGTTGAGGAGAATGCATTTGAAATTAACTGTCTTGATACAGCCAATGATCGCTATCCAGATTCGATCCATTTTCGATTCTTCTAGATCAAAAAATGCTTCATCCCATATGGTGACGAGGCCACCTGAGTTACCATTAGATGGGCTGAAAAGCCATTTTGCGTTGCCATTCTTCCATATTGAGAGCATAAGTTTGGTGTTCATTGATTCAAGCTTGGATTCCTGAATGAAAACAAAGTGTGGGGAGTTTGTTAGGATGAGTTTCTTGAGCATGGTTCTTTTGACTCTAGCCCCTAGGCCTCTGATATTCCACGATAGTATTATCATTTAAAACAAATGTTTATGAGAAGGGGAGGAGTTCAGGATTGATTAGCCTCCCAATCCTGAAGCTGCTTATCAATAATTCCTTGGATTTGTCTTCTAAATCTAGATGGAGATCCCACGTAGGAAAGGCCAATTTGAGATGCTAACTGCATTGTTTCATCTGCAGTAATGTGGAATGATTGGTTGAGGGAGGGATTTTGTGGTTGGTGAGGTGGAGAGGAAAGAAGGAGGATTTTTGGTTTATTTTTAAGCTTTTGCCTTTTTTTTATGAGCCTGCGAGCCCTTTTCTTTTCATGGGCTTGTTTTCGAATTGGGGTAATATCCTGTTCGAATCCAGGAGGGAAGAGGGGCCCAAGAAGGGATGAGCTGGAAGAGGATGTTGAATTATTTGGGCGAAGGAGGGGCCCAAATCGATTAGCAATATGAGGAGGAGAGAAATGGAAGGTTAGGCTGTGGGGCTTGTGTTTTGATAGAGGGCTTGGTTGGATCTTTGGGCTTGTTTGGCCCAGCTGGATGGGGGACAAGTTTGAATCCTTCGCTGCTGATTCAGCACTTTTATTAGGGGACAAAAAGCTCATTTTTCGAGGTGAAAGGTGGCTGCAGTTATTGGGAAGGGGAGATGAATTAATCATTGGATTAATTATTGGAAGTTCAGAGGATTGGAAGGGATTTTGTTGGTTTTGGTGAGAAGAGGAAAGGTTATTTTTGTCTGGAGTGAAGACAAGATCGTTTAGACCTTCGCAATTTGTCAGGTCCTCCACTAAATGTTGTCCCACCTCGCCACCACTGACAGTGACGTCATTTTGATCTTCATTTGACCCATCAGTTCCTTCTGCAGAACCGGAGTTTTTCGAACTAGAACTTGGACTTTCTTCTGGAATGGGATTGGGTTTTGGAACTTCAAAGCACCTATTCTCAGAGATGCTAATTTTATATTCCTTTCCATCAATATCTATCATCATTTTGCAGTTGATAGTGAATAGGCAATCTGTGATTACCAGAATCTTGGCACAGTCAAAACTGGAGTAGTCAATTGAGAGAACTCGACCAAAAACACATCCTATATTGAAAAAGTTTTCATGATCCCATCCAAGGAGTGGGACTCCATATACGCTGAGCCAAGTTTGCTTCCATATAGTTGAAAATGATCCATCAACATCTCTGATATCCATAAACCACTTATCGAGCCATTTGCTGTCAAGTAATGCCTTTTTATCTTCCACTGAGGCGAAGGTGATAAGATGTGAGAGACCTCCTAGGGATTTGATTGTTAAATCATTTACCCTTCCAGAAGAATTCCATCCAGAATCTGGGATGAGGATAGGGATGAGTAGGCAGTTGCAATGGCACTTCTTAAAAATAATTCCTCTTTGTCTTGGCTTTTGACTCCTTTAATTCGGCCCACACAGTCTCCATCATCTGATTCTCTGATCTGTATAGAGTCCCTTATTTTTTCCACCATTTCACCGAGGACCCTTGAACTCATTCTCCTTTTTTTGGTTGGCTCGTATACAAAGAATTCCGGAACCGGGTCTGGTTCTTGGAATGGAATTCCGGAGGGATTTTCCACTTGAGGGGAGATGTTGATTTGGGTGGTTTCCCGTGGGGGGTTTATGGGGGTGTTGTGAACTCAGAAGGTTGAGAAGTAGCTAGGAAAGGAATGGGTTCGGATTTTCTCTCACAAACTTCTTTATAGGATCTGGAGTTTCTCAGGGCTTTCCTCTCTGTAAGGTGCGGAGGACGATTTGGCTGGGGTTGGATGGGGATAGGGTTAGTTTGTTTTTGAAGGGGGGTATCATATTTGGCTGGGAAGACTTTCAGTTTAACCGTTCCAATTTGTCTACCATTCACTCCAGCAATGGCAGATTTCATTGAGCTTGAAGAGGAGAAACAGATGAATGCGTATTTGTGGTTGCAGTTTTTCCTGAGAATTGCAGGGATTTGGATATTGTTAATGGTTCCATATTGGTTGAAAATGTCGAAGAGGACTTTACTGTTTACGGATTGGGGAAGAAAGTCTATGAAACATGTTCTCGTTGCTTTGTTTTGCAGTGGTTTGGCTTTAGGCTTCCTTCTTTGAACTGTAATCCAGGGGTTGAATGTTGCTTCATCAAGGATCTCCTCCACTCTAGCTTTCGCACTCTCACCCACTCTCTCTCTTACTTTCTCTCTCATCTTTTCCTCCCTTTTGTAATTTAGTATAATTAATAAACCTATTAATTATTAGTCCAACTAATCTATTAGTCATATTATTAGTGGTGGATTTGAGTGTCCTGAATTTCATATTATTGTGTGTTCTCCAATTCACTTTTGTTATCATCAAATTTATTTAGTTATTTTATATTTCATACTATTTTGATTAGTTCCACATACAAACCATTATGTTTATATTTAGGATTAAATTAGTAGACATTATACTTAATTTTAATCAACTATTCCCTATATATACGATTCCCGATCATTTATCATTTACTACTAAGTCTACTTGCAAGAATAGGATTTTATAACTTGTTTAAATCGCTATTTAAGATTTTGGCGTCGTTGTCGGGGGAACGAACCTGGGTCACCCGCGTGACAGACGACAATACTTACAACTATACTACAACATCGTCAAAAACTTGATAGCAATTTCAGACAAGTTTTAAAACCCTAAACATGTAAGTGTATAAGACTTAGTATTAAATGATAAATAATAAGGTATCGTATCACATGCCACAGTTGATTAAAATTAAATACAATGTCTACTAATTTAATCCTAAATATAACTATAATGATTTGATTGTAAATTAATCTGAAACATAAAGTGGCTATATAAACTTGACAATAAAAAGTGAATCTGACAACAAACAATAATATGAAATTTAGAACAGTTGAATCCACCACTAATAATATGACTAGTAGATTAATTGGGATGAGAATTAATAGGTTTATCAAGTATCCTAAACTGCAAGCCAAAATACTCACAAAAATAGCATCGTGGTTATTTAGGTAACACAACTTATCTAGCTAAAGCATAAATTATTCAACTTTTTAATCACAATTCCTCAAACACCATAACATCACACCTTGAATTACAAGAACAAAGTATCTAAATTTGATAACAATATAACCTAATAATTAATTGTACAAGAATAATAATCAATTATATTGCAAACAATAATCAACCCAATAATGATCTCAATAGTTATGCAATAATAAACCAAGAATCGATTTTCAAACTCAATTAAACTATCAATTCATAATAAGAGGGTTTCGTCTAAGTACTAGAAAATGAAATTAGCTATTGATAATTAAAGAGAACATCACCCAATTATGAGAAACCATGACTGCTAAATGCTCGTGCTTAGTTGTTCGAACTCTTGTTCTCCTTTTGCTGCCATCTTCTCCTTCGAACTCTTCTCCTACGTACTGCAGTGTTGCGCGTTCTTTTATTGATTTTCTCCCGTCTCGTGCTACTCCTACTGATGTGTATAAACTATAGCCTGCCAAACATGCTCTACCCGTAGACCCGACCAGAAATACCTGACTCGAGACCCGTTTTTCACCCGAAATAGATCAAAACTCGAATAACCCTGCCCGATCGAAACCCAACCCCGAAAGTAAAATGGATTTGAATACGACTCGAACCCGAATTTACCCGATCGAAATCGACCCGATAATGATGACCCGAACCCTAACCGAAAACTTGTCATATGAGTTACTTTTTCAGCAAATTTAAGAAAAAATTATCATCAAATACTATATATGATTTAGCCATTGTTCATTAATTATTTAACTTACTCTCAATAGTCTTATATGTGTTTTATTTATTTGCGAGATTGAAAACTTAATTTAATCTGACTCGATTTCAACCCGACATGTTTTAACCAGATCCGATATGGCTCAAAATCCCATGGACATGTACCCGATCGGGCCCGAGCCGGATATAACCCGAACACAAGTTTACCCGATTATGGTCTGATCCGTATTTACCACCTCTAGTATAAACCCTCTTGTATTTGTTCTGTTATGTGATACCCCTTTGCTGCGAGGGTTCATAGCCCCAAAGGTGTTTTTTTGTCTTTTTTTTCCTTCTTGACTTCAAATGGTGTGTGGGCTTATGGGCTTTATCCACCAAAACTAGTGTGTGCGAATTTGTGAATGTATCAAATGTAATTGAGTGGGCTTTCTCATTCCGTTAGTGTTACAAGTGAAAGCGGACTCCAAGACTTGATTAATGCCAGTATCACAGTATGTAATCTTTCACTAATATTATTTCATCAACTTAATAACCAAACTAATAAATAATCATATAAACACAATTACTAGATAACTCATAAAATCCATTAACACCCTCAACTTATAATTTATAATACTAATACGGAGTTAGTAAGAGGAAATAAGAAGATTATAATATATAATAATTCACACTTATCAACAACCTAAACTTATATTCGTTTGTGCATGTCCTTCAATATAAAAGTAATTCTTTCATTTCTCGCTATTCCCTTTATTTACTCTTGTTAAGTACTGTTTTTTTTTTAAATTTGACACTCATATTACTTGCATAATAACAATGCCTTGCTAAAGTTAGTAACCACTAGTAGTAAGTATGTTAACAATTCTTTGCTAGATTAGTAACCACCAGTGGCATACCCTCAAGGCACTCTAAAACCCAAGATTACCTAAAGCTCTTATGTTATAACCACTGCAAGATTACCTAAAACTATCACCGAAAATGCAAAGCTTAGGTGGTGCATACGCTAGTACATAAAGTATGGTGCGCACAACAGGTACATAGATAACGAGACAAATTTATATAGATAACAAGTCAAATGAACACATGTACATGGATAGCAAGTCAAATGAACATAGGTACATCTCTATTGGTACATGTTCATTAGTATTGGTCTTTGTGTATGTAATTTAGTGCTTCATGTTCATCATGCTTATGGTCTTTTTTCATAAGGACGTGTATATGTACTAATTTGGGCCGAATATGTAAACTTTAGAATTTTTTGTCAAAAACTACCTTATAAAAGCCCACTGTTGAACTACCTTATATAATTTTTTTTCAAAAAAACTACCTTATAAATTCTAAAAGATTGAGTAACACTACCAACTAACGGAAAACGTTAGTATGTTTCTGTTAGGGGTGATAATTTAAGCAAGATTGGGTGGGTTGCGGTCCGAGCCTAACCTTAAATTTTTGTCCAACGGGCCTAATATGCATAGTTCAAGCTCTTTTATGCGGGCTTAACTACTTGTCCATGACCCGTCCTAATAAACGGGCGGGCTTGCCCTCGGGCCTATTAATACCTTAGTTTTTTCAAATAAGTCTAGCTAATTTTCTTTAATATATAAATAGATTAAAACATAATTTTGGTTAAAATAGAAAAAAAATTTGATTATCACAATGTAATATAAAGAGAAAGTTCAAAAATTTCGTAAAAAAAATGTTAGAGGACGACAAATTAAGTTCTAAAGGTAAGAATAAAGATAATTATGTTTTACCAAAGCTATATTAGTGCAATAAACTATATATTCCAAACGATAAATCAACACTAAATTAGTAAGATAAAAAAAAAAAGAATTGAATTTCATAGAATATAGATATTATGATAAACATGTCGGGCGGGTTAGCCCGCGATATGTTTGATGTTGTCCATATCCGCCCATTAATATTAGTGGGCCGGGCTTGGCCCGCCCATATAGAATTTTTTTCAAAATTTGTTGTCCAAGTCCGCAACTTTGACGTGCCGGTCTGGGCGGGCTTAGTAGGTCGTTCTGCCCGTGAACTACTCTAAAATTAAATGATTCTTTCCCTCCATTTTTCATACCAATTTGTGGTGCCTCTCTCATCTTACATATTTGGAATAGAGGATCCTCTTCCTGTGAAATCACCTAATTCTCACCTAAAATCTCACCCAATTCTCACCCAATTGAAGGTCAGCGTGCATTTATTAGGCGAAATTCGACCCCCTCTTGCTATTGAAGCTATGTATTATGGGATTGAAGCTTCAATAATTACTCAATTTTAGGGGTTTTCTCATCATTAGTCATTCACTTTAAGGAGTTTCTTTATATTCTTCAATTACTTGTGAATTTTAGGGTTTTCTGCTAGGATTTGTTTTAATCATGTTAAAATTAGGTTTTGTGAGTGTTCAAAATTCCTAACTTTGCTTTGATTTTGGTCTTGTTGAGGTCATGTCAAATTTAAGCTACCAATCAGCTTGTGAGTTCCAACCAAATGTGATTGTGGCATCAAACCTCATATTGGAATAAACAATGCCACATCATACAAAATTTTAGAAACCTATTCAAGGAGTAAATTTCGCACCATTGTTGTAGTTTTTCCTCTTTTATTGAGTTGAAAACGAGTTCTTCCTCTTCCCTTGGTACCCTTTTGTACCACATTTTTGCTCATTCTTCTAGGTCAATGACAATGACAACTTACCGCACTACATGATGTAAGAAATTTGGAGTGAAAAGTGATTAAGACTGAGAGTTTTGACCAGGGAATCTTTAGTGCAAAGGTAATTTTGAGGAGACGGAGAGAGAAGTAATGGAAGATGACAATGGAAGGCGGAGAGATGGGTAATTTAAAGTATTGGGGGTATAAGAGATATTTCACAATGTATTTTGGAGGGAAATTAAAAAGTTGACAAAATTGACTAACATATCCTGTTAGTTGGTAGTGCTACTCAAGCTTTTAGAATTTATATAGAAAAAAAATTATATAAAATAGTTATTTTCAAAAATGAACGTTTATAAAATAGTTTTTGTCAAAAGGCTAACCTTTACTAATACAATCTTCACCTTGAAAGTAGAAACAATGCCAATTAGAGATAGTCTCCTAAGTCCTAATGATAACTTGGGAAGAAGTCGGGATACTATTTTTTTGATCCATATGAGTCACAAAGCCACTCCAAAGTACGAGGAAAAGGAGGGAAAAATTCGAATATGTAACCTATCGTTCGCAGCACCTCAATCTAATTACTACCTGTTCGGCAAAAGTAGTTGTTGGCTGTTGGAGTAGTTGTCAGCTGTTCGGGTAGCTGTTAGCTGTCGGCTAGTAGCTGTTAGCTCTTAGCTGTGAAAGTAGTTGTTTACAATACAAGTGTTCGGTAAAAGTAGCTGTTATGCTTACATATGATAAAAATAACATATTTTTTAATTATAATATTAATTATAATTATATGATTAATTACTACTCCCTCTGTCCCAATTTAGTTGCTACATTTGTTTTATCACAGTTTACGAGATGCAACTTCAAACACCAATATTTTGAGTTACATATATGAAAAAATTAAAAGAATTATATATTTGAGAAATACTAATCGAGACAAATCAAACAAGATCAAACGTGACTATGTTTTTTCTTATGTATATGGAGTAAAAGATAGTCAAAGTTATGATGTGAATAGTGCCTACAGTCAAAATGTAGCAACTAAATTGGGACAGAGGGAGTATATGATTCATACTAGGATGACAGTGTCATTATCAGTCCACTTAAATACCTCGCTCGTCCCTTCTTTGTTATTAGATGAAGCCATGTACGTATCTAACATAATCATGAATAATATAAAAATATTAATGAGAATATAATGCACCAAGCCATCTACGTATCTAGCAGCCATATTAGTATACTAATCAACATTGAAAAATATAAGGAGAACGAAAACAAAACAGTTAGTTGATAAAAAAATTATCTTTGATAAAAATGAGAAAGTGGGATTTTTAATCCTTAAAAAGTGGGATTTTTTTTTCTGTTAATCCCAAATTTTTATCTTAAATATATGATATTCTATTAATTCCAAATTGTTATCCTTAACAAGTGGAATTTTTTTCCTTTGGAAAAAAAATAAAAAAAAAGTAGAAAGCTACTTATAGAAACTAAATGCTATAAAATATAACGTTTGGGAAAAACTATCCAAAAGCTATCTGAAACTCCAACAGCTACTCCAACCTCTACTATGCCAAACACTTAATTAGTGTTTTGACTTAGGTTATGTTCAGTTCACCTTATTTTTTCTTATTTCAGATCTAATCAGATCAGATCAGATCAGATCAGAAAAAATAAGTTCAGATCAGATCATATCAGAAAAAATAAGTTCAGATCAGATCAGATCAGATCAGATCAGATCATGCTTATATTTAAAAACTCATTATTACTAAATACCTTTCATTACATATTAGTAAAAATTATAATAATTGAATATTAATAAAGTACTCATTGAGACGAATCAAACAAGACCCCACATGACTATATTTTTTCTTATATATTGAGAAAAGTCTAAAAGATTCTCTCTAATTGTGAATAGTGTCAAGATTCTAAGTGAGAAAGATAAAAAAAAATACAAAGGGAGTATTATTATTTACTAGTATATTTGTTCAAAAGAATTATTATTGTTATTGTTATTGTACTTATTAATGATTAATAATGGTAATTATTAGTATTCTTGTTGTTACCATTATAAATGTCATTGTTATCATTATATTAAGTTATTTTATTGTTATTAAATAATAGAAAATTAAAAGTCACGTGTTAAGAACATAAGATTGACTCAAAAATAAGAAATATATAAAATATAATATCTCAAATTCATGACAACGAAACTACTAAGTTCGGATTACATTTCAAAATAAGCTAAGTGTGAGATACAATTTAAAAATATAGATTCGGTATACCTCTTCCTACCGAATTCCAAATCTCTCTAGCTATTTGAAGTTGCACGATGTTTATTTCTTTTTTGGTCAAGTCATAGTTGTTTGTATATCTTATTTTATATGGAAAAAAAAGTTGAGTTGTCAGTTCCGATTCTCAAGTGTGAAACTTTTTTTTAAGGGAAAGTGTGAAACATGTGTATAAGTGCTCTTATAATTAATGACTTGAGTTATATAATTATTTTTAGTAATAATAATAATTATTATTGTTGTTCTTATAATAATGATAATAATAATAATTATTATTAAGGAAAATTTGCACAAAACCACCTTAAGTTTTCACTTATTTAGAATCTCCCACCTTTATGTTTTTTTTTCCTAAATTTCCACCTAAACTTTACAAAACCTTTATAAACTCCCACCACTTAACGGATTTTGCCAAATTCCGTTAGTGGTGGGACCCACATCAGTTATTTCTTTTGTTTTTCCCTCCAAACAACTCACTTCCCCCTTCTTATATAAGAGAATTTTACTCCCTTTATCTCTCCTACTTTAACCCCTTTTTATTTGTTTATTTATCTTAACCTCTTTCTCTCTCCTACTTTATCCACCTCACACCCCACACATATAGATCCTCCTTGGTATCTGTAAGAACAGTAACAAGGAAGACCTTTAGGAAACGGAGGGAGTATTTTATAAAAGATAAGATCTTGTAAATCAGATCAGATCAGATCAGAAAAAATAAGTTCAGATCAGATCAGAAAAAATAAGTTCAGATCAGATCAGATCAGATAAGTTCAGATCAGAAAATTTCAGGTGAACTAAACATAGCCTTAGTCAAAACACTAAAAGCTAATGCAAAAGCTGTTGCAGAACAGAGCCTAAGCCAAAACATCTTAGTAGTCGGGATACTATCTAACTAATAATACCTCTATTTCACAATCTCTATTATATAAGGCAACACATGGAGGACACCAAAAAATAGAAAAAGGAAAAAAAGAAAAAAAAGGAAAGAAAGAGGATACCTAACTGTTTCATTTGAACGAAAAAAGGGGGAAGTAGGACATTTAAACTCAACATCAGTTTTTTGAGAAAATAAAATGTAAAGATAGTTTTTCTATCCAATTAATTTTATTTTTTCTACTTTACTAGTTTTAGGACCCGTGCATGATACACGGGAGTATTAATTGCTTGATAGCATAACTAATGATCAATAAAAATAATCAAAATAACGTAACATATTTAACTAATCATATATGGAGGCATCAAATTGTTATTTACAGAAATGATTTTTGTAACGCAATCTATATGTTTGAAAACACTTCCTTGTAAACTACGTTTGTTGTACTTGTACGCACTCCGTGTTCTTTGTCAAAAGGAAGTATCTTCAGACCTTTTTTGCTCGTAACTCTGGAAACAACAACATAAAATTGGCCATGGCTAAAAACAGGTCTCGGGAGATACAGGCCTACATGAGACAAAGATTGTCCTTGACTTTTATTTATAGTCATAGCAAAACAAACCATTAAAGGAAATTGACGTCTCTGAAATCTGATAGGAAACTTGGTGGAGTCCGACGGCGTCAATGTCATTCTTGGGATAAAAACTTTTGCACCCACATTACTTCCGGAAATAACAGTAGCTTCAATAACACGATTACCTAAATGATTGACGACTAACCTCGTGCCATTACATAATCCAGATGTTTGATCAATATTACGTAGAAGCATAACGGGCGCACCAACCTTTAATCGTATGCTATGATTTGGGAGACCAGAGCATTTAATTGTATTGAGGAATTCAGTGGAGTATATTTCGTGGACTCCAAAGTTTCCTTCCTCTTTGCTTATAGCATCCGAACTCAAATAGACTTTCTCTTCTCCTGGAATAGTAGATAGAACATTATCATTTACAATCTCCACTATCTCATTTGTTGGGGCCAAAATAGCTCTTTCTTGAAATATTTAGCTTCCCAAATATGTTCCTGTAGGTCTGGATACGTGCTTTCAACAATTGCTAAAATCGGATCGGCCCCGGATCTATAAGGATATCTTTTGCAATCTCGACGACGGCTTCACCATCATTAGGACCGCCAGCATTTCCATCTCCAACGCTTAGTATCCACTCTGAGAATTCTCGCAATTCATCAACAGAAGATTTTGAGGAACTTGATTGTAATCTCATATTGCGAGTAAGTGTAAGGACCTTACACGAATCCCATAAGTAAGACGAATTAACGGTGGCGAACACGATATCCTGCCTACTTCCCTTTGGTACAACTGGTAATATCTGCCTGAGATCACCTCCGAATACTACCACTTTACCTCCAAATGGTCGATGCAAGTTATCCCTATCAACAGACCTCATTATGTCCCTCAAACTTCTATCAAGTGCTTCAAAACAATACTTATGCATCATCGGAGCTTCATCCCAAATGATAAGTTTTGTCTTGATGAGAAGATCAGCTAACTCCGACCCAGGGCGAATTCCGCGCAAGTAGAATTTTCATTTACATTCAAAGGGATACCAAATCTAGAATGAGCTGTTCTTCCACGTGGAAGGAGGAGAGAAGCAATTCCACTCGAAGCTACTGGCAATACAATTTCGCCCTTCTTTCTTATTGCAGCACATAATGTTTTCCAAACATATGTTTTACCCGTCCCTCCATAGCCGTAAACGAAAAATAGACCTCCTTCTTCACTCGAGACAGCATCCAATACTTCTCGATAAATCATCGACTGCTCATCAGTTAAACCTTTATACAATTTGTCGTGTTCCACGGTCATTTCCTCAATGTCATATGAAAGCTCATCTGCTATAAGCTTGTTTTGTCCTTCAAACATGATTAGTTCATCAGGAAACGGCATTTCACTGAATCTACGCAAGCTGCTACCATTACTTTGGAGCATGGTTTCAATCTCAGCAATGCAAAAGATTCGATTTGATCATCGGTTAAATGCAGGTCTGTGAAACATATAAACAAAAGTAACCTATATTAAGAATGCAAATTGCTAAAAAGTATGGTTTTTGACTAAAAATATTTTCGTAGTTATTTACCTTTATTTTTTTGAAGACAACGCTGCTTGTAAAGTATGTCATCAGATAATAACTGCCATGTCTTATGCCAAACTTCCTCCGGCTTCGACATGCTACCAGATAATAGTAACATAGAGAACAAATGTCTTAGATAATACCCTGATTCTCTAAAACTTGCTTCTGTTATTGCATCGACATATTCCTTGTCATCATCAAGTAAACCCCTTGCATAGCAAGCTTCCTTGAATGTAGGATACACTACACCATCAACCGTTCTAATGTCTTCGTAGCATGTCGCGCCTTTTACAAAATTTAATAAAGTTCTAAGGTAGAACTTCTCTCCAGATCCAGGTGAGACATGGTAGATTCGTCCTATTGTGACACCTCTAGATCTTGGGGTCCACTCTCTCTGTGCCTGTTTCCAAACAAATTTTGTAGGGAACTCCACATAAGTAAGCTCCCTAGCTTCTTCATATTTTTGGTTACATTGCATCCAAGCTAGGAATTTCGTATTGTCAATATGAGGTCTGTCTAGTACGGATTCCACATCCGCATGGTCGTTAAACAAAACGGTTTGTTCTCCCGGTAGATGAAAACTTAATCTTTCAACAGCAGGGGTTCGATAATGTATGTTGAATCCAAAAACCTCCAAATTGCTTCACACGCCGAAATATATCGGCAATCATTGTACATCTTTATTTCATCTATTTCTTTACCTTCACCTTCTTTCTGTTTATCTTGATAAGCCGTAACCCTATCATATCCCTTGTTTATATATTTGAACAAATATTTAATTGATCTAGATTGATTACACCATTCAACGTTTATGTGTCCTTGATATTTACGAAGCAATTCAGCATTATATGGGACAACATACCGATTATCAAGGTGAACCCCACTCTTCTCAACTGTAGATCCATTATCTCTTCGTCTGTACACTGGATATCCTTCATCATCTACCTTAGTTGCCTCATTAAACCTCTTGGGAAAATGCTTACTGCATTGCTTGTCAATCATACACGGAGCATTTGTATTTGCTGAGCCACATGGACCGTGCATCATGTACTCGCTTACTGCTTGATATAGTTCTGGATCTTCAGATTTATCAGGCAACTCAGCACAAATAATCTTATCAATATCTGAAGCAACAGGGTATTTGTCTCCCTGATGCATGAACAACAAAATATGAGCGTGCGGCAAACCACGCTTTTGGAATTCAACTGTATAGACCACTGAAAATAAGCAGACAACAAAATAGTTTTGATATTCAAGTTAAATAAAAGATAATACGATAGCAATCCAATTAAAAATAACATATAATAAAAAATAATAATATAAATAAGGACGATGTCTAACATACCAGCCCTAACCCTGCCAAATATTTTGCCATCTTTCAGATCTTTCACCAACTGGTCTAGTTTCATCTTAAAAACTCGACATATGATGTCTGGCCTATCCTCTGGCCTTAGGCCTCTTTTTTTTACAAATCTAGTAATCTCAGGCCACTTAGGATTACACGTAAATGTTATGAATAAATCTGGATAACCATACCATCTGCAAATAGCCATCGCATCTTGATAGTTTTCTCTCATATAACTATGTCCTCCTGTGAAGGAAGATGGCAATACTATACGACTTCCAGTCGAAGATCCCTCGGTTTCACCTCTCTCGACAGCACCTCTTAAATTCTTGACATTAGCAGCTCTCAAGCTTTGTTGGTTGTGTCTAAGAAAAGACAACCTTTCAGCTTCAATCATTGTGTAAGCATCAACTATGAATTGTTGTAACAACCTTCGAGATAATAGTATTGTTGCCGCTCCAGAGCTCGGTCTTGTATTCTGTATGCAAAAAACTCACGCATTGTGAGTTTAAACCTCTTTCCTGTTGAACCGTCTGATGGAGTCTTATCCCTGTGCATAATATCTGTTCTAAATCCATCTTCTCCGTATGGAAATAATAGTGGATATTGCATAGCGAGGTAAGAAGGATGAAGTTCGGAAATTTGTTGTAGCTTTCCACCCTTCGTTTCGATAATTATATCTCTTTTGTCGGCACTATCAATATCTCCTACGATAAGTGCAGCTACTTCTGATGTTGTTGGCAAATTATAAGTTCTGCCATCAGACTCTCTTTTGCCGATAAGTTTTAATTTCAAATTCAAATTCTCACACGTGTTAGATGCAAACCTATCCCTAGCCATTCTGAAATTATGAGCTAAAGGGTTATTATGATCTAACATATCTTGTAATTCTGCAACTAAGCGATCTTCAAACTTGTCTGGGTTTGATGTACTGGTAAGACATAATGAATAATAAGTGAGATTTGAAAAGGAATATATAAATTAAACAATTAAAGTTACAATGATACTTAAATCCATTTACTATGTTGTACCTTGCAGCTGTTTTCCTGTTCTTTATTTCATCCTCAGTATCATATATGTACAGCTGAGAAAACTTTGGTCGTGCACCATCAGCAGGCAATAAAGTACCTATTAAGTGATGATTTTGACCACCAATTTTATAATTATATGGACCTCGACCTTTAGATGTAGGTGCAATAATCCTTCCACCCATTGATGTAAACGAATACATCATATTATATCCTCTTATATTTTCAAGAAAATGGTTGCTTCTATTATGTTTCTTCTTCAATAGATCATAAATAATTTGAGGTGGATGTTTTAGCAGAGGTAGCTGAACCTTCCCTTGCATGCAACACAACGAAAACTTTGGCTTGATGTTTTTGGATTTTTTGTTAGCTCTCTCATTGAACCACATTTCCGCGCCACAAAACTCACATACATGTGTTGGGTCTCCTAAATCTGAGTAGCTCTCTGTGAAAAAACAAAATCAGTAATAAATATGAGATATAAACATAATTAAGAAGACAACACAATAAATCATAATAATAAGTACGACATTTCGCATGCACTAATGGAAAAATGAAGAAGGGCTGCGCTGAAAATGACATGTAGGGCTGCGCTTTTGGACAGCAGCCCTTTCAATAGCAGCCCTTCACTTTTTAAGAAGGGCTGCGCTTTTATGGAAAAAGCGCAGCCCTTTTCGACCAAAAAAATTAAAAAAAAAATTGAAATCATATAGATCCATAGAGCAACAACAACAACAGGCGTGTAAATGCAATTCCAGAATTAAAATTTAGATTTTTATTGATTCTGATTAATATCATACAACCAAAATAATGTAATATACAACTGAAATTATATAATTCTAGAAATTAAATAATTCCAGAAAAAAACGAACAAAATAGAAGAAAAAGAACGAAAACAAAAACAGACGTTAACAAAAATGAACAAAAAAATGAAAAAATAACCCTAAAATTATAGATCTGAAAATGAACTAATATGAACATTTAACGAAAATTAAAAAAAAACCTATAAAAAAAACTAATCTGAAAAAGAACAAAAAATGAAAAAAAAACGAAAATGAAAAAAAAAACCCTAAAATTATAGATCTGAAGTTGTTGCTCTCGTGGTTGTTGTTGTTGTGTTGCTCTCGTGGTTGTTGTTGTTGTGTTGCTCTCGTGAACCCTAAAATCATTCCAAATTTCTCGAAAATTATAGATCATTACTCGAACAGAAGCGCTCTCGAACGAAATTTCTCGAACAGAAAATGCGATGAACAAAAATAAAATCGAAAAAAAGCAACGAACTACCATTGAAATGAACTGAAAATGCAGAAGCTAAAATGTTAAGAGTTGTTGAATGGAGAAAAAGGGTTGAATGGAGGAGAGAGAAAGAGAGAAAGAGGGTTTTTTGTGAGGAGGCGTGAAAATGAGAGGAGAGAGAAAGAGAGAAAGAGGGTTTTTTTTGTGAGGAGGCGTGAAAATGAGAGGAGAGAGAAAGAGGGTTTTTTTTGTGAGGAGGCGTGAAAATGAGAGGAGTGAGCGTATGAGCGAGGGTTTTTTTGTGAGGAGTCTTAAGTTTAGCGGGATTTTATTTTAAGGCCCAATAGGGCTGCGCCTATTAAAAAAAGCGCAGCCCTATCAAGTAGAAGGGCTGCGCTTTTTTTAAAAAGCGCAGCCCTACTAACTGAAGGGCTGCGCTTTTTTACAAAAGCGCAGCCCTTCTGTTTTGTAGGGCTGCGTTTTTGTAGAAAAGCGCAGCCCTTCATTTATAGGGCTGCGCTTATATAAAAAGCGCAGCCCTTCCTGCGCAGCCCTTCCTTTTTTTTCCCCTAGTGATGATATGCAATAGTTATTACAAATTATATGCCAACCTGTAACGATATCCATATAATTGACGTCGTTGTCACTATCGTCTTCTGTAACACAGTCATCTTGAACGGTAGTATTTGATTGGTCATGAGAACTTGATTCAATATTTTCATCTTTATATAACAGTCATAAAAAACAATACATTTTAGATACGATGTTAAAAGTACTTCAAATATTAGATACTTGTATTTAATAAGTAAGTAATAAATTAATACCATTTATAATTCTCCGTATAACTGATTTAAGGATATTTGAACTTCGAACCACACGTCTCTTAGATCTAACATTACTATGAGATTGTGCCAATTCCAACATGTCTCCAGAAATCATAGAGCTGCCTATTAATTATTATGTTTTAGTTAATATAAAAAAAAATCGATGTAATTATAGAATACAATCAATTCATTGAATAGTACATAATGCATACCTCGAGCTCTTTTTTCTAACATAATCTGCTTTCTATTACTTCTGGCAATATTAGAAGGAGATTGTGTGGCTAAAGTAAGTGTCAAATAAATATCTTCATTAGATTTTGCATTTTAATTTTATTTAATCGTTTAATATAAATAATAATAATTACATATCAGAATGTATGTAAAGCGTATACCATTAATAACAATGCTGGTAGGATTATTGTTAGAAATAACTGTGTTTAGCGGTTCCTCAAAAGACGACTTAGAAGATGATGATTGCAAATCTAGAAAAATAAAAATTTGTATATTAATTATCTTAATATAAACATTCAAATTTAATTACCATATAAAGGGAATTATTATATATTTACCTATATGCCCCAATGGAGTAGTACAAATAATACTTGAATCATTAAATATTGTGCTTATTGACGGTGAATTAACAACGGATCATCTGAATATAATACGAAAAGATAAAATAAGTTTATATTTAACATACGATAATATTTTGTATAATAATAGCCTCCATAGTACACAACTATATCGTTCAATGAACGACAAAAAATATTGGAATTCAATACGGATTGCTGCGTCCCTAAATTGGACGAAACTTTTTCACATCTTTGCGATAATATTAGTTTTCTTTTTTTCCTTGCACATCGTTGTTCAATTTGTTTTGATACAAATTGATTTAGAGATCTTGAGGATACTGCAAACAAACAAAAACAATACAATACAAAAAGTGAATTTATATAATGACAATATAATTGCCAAATGAAAGCCAAAACAAAATATAATTTGTTAATATACTAATTGATTAAGTTTAGAATAATAATATTTTATTATGACTATATCATAAGTAATCATAGTATCACAAATAAATTAATATTCAGAGGGTTAAAGATAAAATGTTTACATATAAAGTCTTTTTAAAATCCATGTTTTTTTACATTAAAATAGACTGCTTTCATTAAATTAACCTATATATTATTTGTTTTATTTTAAAAACATAGAATAACATTAGTAACATACCTTTTGACTATGTACGAAATATCAAATTATAAGCTAACATGTAGTGATTATACTTCAGTCAAGACAACATTTATAAGCAACCTTTCTTATTATATTTATGATGATTCACATGCATTGCATATTAACTTCATTTCATTACAACAATATTTCCATTACTTCATTTCTCTATCTCTCTAACTTCTCTCTATACTTCTTTACAAATATCTTCATCTACTCAAAAAATTTCCAAAAAACTTACTTCATTTCTCACGATTTTGTCCTACAAATTTTCTATTCTCAAACTCAAATACACAAAATCAACACCAAAAAACTTTCTTCATTTCTCACGATTTTTGCTTCGAAATGTCTCGGTTGAAAATAATATGGAAATTCTACATATTTCCATTTTTTCAAAGTTTTAATTCGGGAATTTCTCAAATGTTGATTAGTTATGGGAGAATTACTTGCAAAATATAGTTGCATGTCATCATCTCAACATATTCAATATGGAAATTAAAGATTTTTGGTAAGTTTTATTTTTCTTTTTTTTTCGTTTTTTGTTTATATGGTATATGCTATGTGGATATGTTGTTTTATATTTTTTTTGATTTTGCTTATAAAAATATGAATAAATACAATCTTTATTATTCGAAATTTTATTTGCATGTAAAGTTTATGATGAATAATGGGTGAATTTAAGTTAAAAAGTTTAATAGTAAGTGACAAAATAATTTCGTTTATATTTTTTTTTCTTCCGATAATAGTATATATGATAAATCTAAAATTTTAATTTTTCTTTAATTATAATAATTCATATTACTGGTTATTAATAAAAACATGAAAACACAAAAAAAAATCAAATTTTTTTGGTTCAAAATGTCTCGGTAGAAAATAATATAGAAATTCTTCATATTTCCATTTTTTCAAAGTTTTAATTGGGGAATTTCTCAAATGTTGATTTGTTATGGGCGAAATACTTGCAAAATATAGTTGCATGTCATCATCTCAACATATTCAAGATGGAAATTAAAGTTTTTTGGTAAGTTTTAATATTCTTTTTTTTTCGTTTTTGTTAATATGATATATGTTATGTGGATATGTAGTTTTATATTTTTTTTTGCTTTTGCTTATAAAAATATGAACGAATACAATAATGAATATTCGAAATTTGATTTGCATGTAAAAATTATCATGAATAATCGGTGAATATAAGTAAAAAAGTGTAATATTAAGTGACAAAATTATTTCATTTATAATTTTTGTCTTCCGATGATAGTATACATGATAAATCTATAATTTAATTTTTTTTTTTAATTATAATAATTCATATTACTCCTTATTAATAAAAATATGATTGAGTAGTTAGATTGCATGTTAATGTTTATTGAAAATTAAGGTAAGAAACAATTATTTTTGTTAATTTAAACATGTTTTTTTTCGTTTATGTGTACCAAATAATTTTTTCATTATGATAACATAATTTTTTCGTTATAATTATTAATATTATTGGTTATTATTACAAATGTGATTGAGTATTTAGATTGCATGTTAATATTTCTTTAAAATTAAAATGTTATCTTCAACATAATGAAAATAATAAATAAAGTCCTAATATTATTTAAACTTATAACCGTAGAATGTTGTATTTAGTGATATCATATCAAATGTTGTCTCTTTTAGTTTTCAAAAAACTAATACACAAACAAATATGACATCTATTATTACTATAACATATTTTATGTCATATATAATTACATATAGAGTAGTACAAAAAAATAACTACATTCATGAACTTTTAACTATTTTAACATTATAATGGTAATATTATGGAATAGAAATACCATTAGATATGTCGCATAAAGGAGTTATTTGAGTAATACAACTTATGTGACTTCTTTGAGAATGCAAATCTAGTTGTTGTTCTTGACTAACATTATCTGCAAAACATCAAAAAAATGTTATATTTCACATAACCAAAAATATTAAATCATATATTAGAAGGAAATATGTATAGACAAATACAATGAACAATACATACCATGTAACATGTTATGATTCTTGTTACGCTTTTTATGTAATATAGATTTCCTGTTTTCCCTTGCTAATTTGTACTTCTCCCTTTGCGTATTGCCAATTCCATATATAATTGGTGAATATGGATTGGCATTTGATTGCACTTGTGTTTCAAAACTTGTCACAACTATGTATTTTAAAATTATCAAATATGTCACAACTATAAACATTAGAAAAATGATGAAATTTAAGTTATAAATAATGATAAATATCTTACCATTTGAAATATCGCTTAAATGAGAGCGTTGACTTGTAAAATCCTCTGTTACTCTTGGCGACAAAGTATGGGATTGGATTTCGAGTAAGTCTGCTAATCAAAAATAGAATTTAGTAGAAGCAATACTTTTATAATTAATAAAGGAACATATTGCCATGGAATAAAATACATATACATTAGACAGTGTTTGATATTCCTGAAAGTTTAAAACTTCATCAATTGTAATTAATAGTCTTAAATATAATATTGTATTGAAATAATAATATTTTATTTGTTTTGTTGTTTTCATGTGGATATGCATTCGAATAACATTCGTATAATCAGCCAACTTACAACACATCGCACAAATATATGAAGAATTTAGGTGAGAATCATAATACTTATATATTATACTATTTATATATTATTTTTCTTTGCTTTAAAAAATGATTACTAAACCGTTTATAATTAGTTTTTATAAGAAATATTTGATATTCCATTAATATCGTGAAATGTTAAATGTAATAATTAGTTATTGTAATTTGTTTATAGTTTAATTATAATCTAATAATTAGTTATATTGTATTTATTGGGAAGAAGATGGAATATCATATATTCATATATAAAACCTAACTATAAACGGTTTGATGAATACATACCTGTATGATATGCATGTCGTTTCGAACCCCTTCCCTTCTTAACATGACGATATTGATTTGATGCACTTGGATCATCATTTTCATTATCCATTTCGAATTGGTGAATGAATTGAAACGTTAAAAATAAATAATCATAGTATATCTTAATGTATTATTTGAATGAAAATTATAAACTATGAAAATTGATATACATACAAAATATATATTATGTAATAGGAATACATATCTACGTATAGTTGGCAAATATTTCAATCCTGATTTTAGCCTTAATTTTAGTTATCAAATATTACCTAGCTGAGATTAGGTTAAATCATCATGTAATATATATGGAAGGTTTATGCAACCTTTTAATTTTTTTTTGTCAACCTTAGAATCATAACGGATATTATAAGATAACATTACCTTAAATTAGACATACTTCCTGTTAATACACACCATTTAAAATTTTAACCTTTATTAAATATACAATACTACTAACGTATTTATATATTAACGTTGAAATAATTGAATTTAGTCCTCAATATATTATATTAGTCGACTTTAATAATTATTTTATGATTAGTCTAAGTTATATTGAAATAAGGCGTGAGAGTAAACTATGAAAAAACGTTTATAATAACAAACATATTTCCGGTATAATAAATTTTCAATATATAATTAATAATATAGTTTATAAACAATCAAATTTACAATACCTTAATTTGCAACAGAACAAATCAAATGGCTGTTGAGAAGCAACGCGTCCAAGGATGTTGATTGTTATTTCATTAGGCAAACGGTTGAAAAAATTAAGTTTTAAACTCGACATTTTTCTTTTGAACGAATTGGATCCTTTAACAGAGGATTTTATCTACATATATATATATATATATATATATATATATATATATATATATATATATATATATAGATTAATACTTAACTCAAACAACTTTCCATTGTCATGAATTCAATAAAATTCAAAAAAACTTCCATATATAAAGAAATACGGATTATATATTAAGGTAAGCATATACATGTCAATATAGTTAAAGAATCTCGATCAATACTATATCAAATAATTTGAAGGAAACGTTTCCAAATGCTCTATATTTATTAAAATATTATTACAATTTATATTGGAAATAATAAAATTTCAAATATTCATAATACATCTATTTCGACTTTTATTTTTCGAACAACATAAATTATGACTATTTGAATAGTAGTGCTCTGACAATTAATATTTGTATAGAGACCTACAAAAAAGAAATATAAATGTAGTCAATAATAATAGTCAATAAATTTAATAATAATAATAATAATTATAATTAAAAAGAATATATAATTATAACATAAGTAAAAATTTTACTTGAACAAATAAGCACATTCCTCTGACCATCGCACGTAGGTAATATCTCTAACAACATGCACCTTCAACCCCATGTTCATGTAAGCAATATTTGATTGAATAATAAATACGTACTTCATTGTTATACGGGATAGTAAATTTGAACGAAGAAATATCATATCATAACCTTGTATATATTATAATATTACGTTAATTACATAATTAAAATAAAACGAACATGTAAAATGAACAATTAACGAATAAAGGTAGACATACCTCTATTAAATACCGGATTATGATAGATAAACTTGTCTTAAATACGAACTCGATTTGATTATCGCTTAGTTCAATGCACATAGTTCCAGTTGCATCATAAATTGTGACAATAAATGATAAGTTACATTTATTCAACAACTTGAAACTTCCCATATTGATATCAACTATATTCCCGATAACCCTAATTGGTTTGTCCTACATATTACATTAAAATACAATTAAGAGACATGATAAACTATAAAATGATAGAAATAAATAAGTAAGCACTAAAGGAAAAACTTACATGGATAATATTTATGAAATTAAATATTGATGAACGGATTGCATTTGCTATAAGTAGAATACGTGTAATAGGTAAAGGGCAATGACGTATGAACTTATATTTTTCTTGCGCATAACGGTTGTTTTTAAACCTGTACGTTGGAATTAATTAATTTTCAAATTTCCGAAACACAATTAGCTTTATTTGAAATAAGTTTTTTGCAATTATTATGAATTAATAAGTAAGATGTTACCATTTTATCAACTTAGATGCTTTTTTTGTACGGGGTCGAACATAAATATTCGAAATATCTGTACTGTGCAAGTAAACACCTTAACAACAGAAGAGCAACATTAGGATCTACATGATAAAAATAAAAAATTAATATAAATATAATACCTCCATCATTTCGTACGGCTAAGGCACATCCTATAATACAAATAGGTTCATCTATACTTTCATGTTCTTCAATTAATTGAGTAGTAAGTTTGATCTTCATAGCTATATAACTGAACAATATGTACAAAGAGGAATTATATAGAATACATTTCAAACTAATATATAACATATATAAGACTTAATGCAAATATAATACAATACCTTTCATCCATAACTATTAACTCTCGTACGCGAAATGAAACGATAATTCCAAATATATCTAAAACGAAATGAAAAGACAATTTAATAACAAAAATTTTATAATACTTTATAAAAAGAATAAAAAAGTTTATATATTACCTACTATATGATTAGCCTTTTAAACTGTGTTATCGTATATTGTATCCAAGCGTAATATGTTGATCTTTGAAGAATAATCATTCTTACTTGTAATGAAAAGACTCATAATTGTTTATATGAGGTTCGAACAAAACGTATTATTAAAGTTGAACAAAGTATAAAGATTAATGATTGATGTTTGTTTATATTGTATTATATTATATATATATATATAACAATGAAGTATTTCGTGGAATGAATCTCTAAAACCAATCTTATTTGATTGATTTATTAGGATAACGACAATCAAATCGTATATGAAGTGTTTAGATTGATAATAACAAATTGCCATACAAAATAGTGCAATTTTTTCATGGATAAATACAAACAACAAATAATAAACGAACAAACACTTATAATATGAAGTGTTTATTTAATTATTCATAAAATCGTGATATACATATTTCATAAATAAATCCGTTTAATGTGTAAAAATTATATTTTCATATCATAAATGACTTAAATTGTCATTAAATAAATAACAATATTTGTAATAAATATTTAATCATATATAGTAAAAATTCGTAATTGTCAAGTAGTATAAGAACAATAAATTTAAACTTGGAAACATATTTTACATTGATGGTAAGAAAGATACAATAAGGTAGTCTAAGAACAAATCTAGTGCATCCTTTAACTCATAACAAAATACATAATCAAATAAAACATAACACACAACTAAAATAAAAACCAACTACAAATGATGAAAATGACTACATTAGAGATATCAAACTCTTAATTAATCATAGATTGTAAAACACCAACTTCAATCATCACCTCTCTCCAATTCATCACGATAATATTCAACAATACTCCTTGCTTCTTGAGAAGCAAGTTCAATTTGGTTGCGAAAATATGTAATTTGCCTCATATAACTCATTGTTTCCATCCCTTCATACTCTTTTAATTTACGTAATTTATAAACTGCATTAGAAAGTTTTTGATCAATTGTCGACCAATACTCTAAGAATTGGAAAGTAGCCTCCATAACTTCTACTATATGCTTAGCTATTTTAGGATCCATTAGTATGATGTGGTTAAATTGGAAAAGTTTGATAATAATAGGTGAAATGGTAATTTTTAGGAAATGTATAAGTAACAAAAATTTCAAACTTACCTTATTTATAGTGGGTTGGCCGAAATTCATGGCTTATGGCAATTTAATACATGTTGGTGGAAATAGATATGAATTGATAAGGATTGACCAAGTGTGGTCAAAATTGAAAATGACATTATTGCATGAACTACACATTATGTATATTTGCATTGAATAAGTTGGAAGGAAAAGTTATTACTAAGGAACAATTAAATATTTTTTTCGATGTTCATATATATATATAATTATTATTTTTTTTTTAAAAAAAGCCTCATAAAAAACGAATTTGTTGAGTGACATATTAAATGTTTGTTATAAGTTGGTATGACATTTATAAGCATTGACCAATTGGAGTCAAATTTTATAATGACAACTAATATAAATGTAGTAAAACATAAATAGAAACATAAACCTAACTTCTTATTCCATTGAAATTTAGATGAGCAATATTACGTAATTAAAGATAATACAACGTAAAAAACAAAATTCAACAACACTTTAATTTGATAAATAATCCAACAATATGCTTCTTGTAGTTGGTATTACACCACCATCTTTCATGTTGATTTCTTCAATTGGATATCGACATACGTAATGAGCTCGTGGAGGATTGCAATGAAGGAAATGTAGTATCATATATTCTAGATCAATATAAATCCTAGAATCTCTGATTGTAGAGAACACATACTCCGTCATATTCCAATCATCTGAATACAACCCTTCAGGATTCGTAACATTCTTGTCAACTTTATAAGATTTAATATCACCGGAACGAAACATTGTTAGTAACATACCCTGATGATCAAAAAAATTAGAATGTTCCACTTTTGGATGCCAAGTCTTTATAACTTTTGGTGAAGAAGGTGAGTCTAAAGAAAAATAGTCATTCATCATACTATTACAAAATTAATGTACACGTTTTTTAAATAATATAATTTTTATAGTGTGTAAGGTGGAATAAGAATAATAAGCTTAGTTATAGAAAACCTTACATAATTAATACGATTAATTAATGTTTTCCATATTAAACGTATATGAGAGTACAAAATAATTTCGTTCATAACATAAATGGAGTAAATCCCCAAAATCACGTTATCTAATTAGGAATGTTTTGATATATGTTATGAAATTGAACTTGATTATATAATTTAAGTAATTCAAAGTTTAAATAATATTAATTGATATTTTTCGTATGAAACAAAGATTATACTTCAAAATACTTTCCATATTAAATTTAAAGTTAGTCAATCCCCAAAATCACGCTATCTATTTATGAATGATTTTTATATATGTTATGAAATTGAACATGATTAAATACTTAAATTAATTAAAGTTTGAATTAGAATAATTGATTTTTTCCATTGAAAACGAAAGTATGATTTAGTCAATCTAAAAAATATTCATTTATTCATATTAGGAATGATTTTGATAGATGTTATGAAATTGAACATGATTATATAATTTAAGTAATTCAAACTTTAAATAATATAGAATGATATTTTTCATATTAAACGAATAGGTTAAGTGGTAATTTTTAGGAGATGTTTAGGTAAAAAAATTAGCAAATTTACCTTATTTATAATAGGTTGGCCGAATTATTATGATTAAGGCAATTTATTACATATTGGTGGAAGTAGATATGAATTGATAAGGATTGACAAAGTGTGGTCAAAATTGAAAATGACATTGTTGCATGAAGTACACATTAGCTAGATTTGACTAAAACTTTTTTTTTTTTTGCATTGAATATGTTGGAAGTAACATTAGTTATTAAGGAAATATGTTATGTCCCTCAATAATTTTCGGATCTTCATATATATATATATATATATATATATATATTCTTTAAAAAAAACCTCATTTGTAATTATAAAAAACGAAATATTGAGGAACATATAATGAATGTTTGATATAAGTTGGTATGACATTTATAATCATTGACCAATTGGAGTCAAAGTTGAAAATGACAACTAATACATAAGTGCTAGAATAATAAAATTAGTAACTTCAAATAAAAATATGAGATTAGAAAGGATAGTAGCTATGTTATTCAATACATAATCTAATTTTTTTATCCCAACACCATTGATTACATTACTGATTTATTAGATCATCCAAATACTGAACTGTTCTCCTTGCTTCTGTTGTTGCAAGTTCAATCTTATTACGAAAGGAGATAATCATACCAACATAACCCATGGTTTCCAGATCTTCTTCTTCTAATTTCTCTAGTGCTTTTAGAGAATTTGCAATCTGCTCATCAATGGCAGACCATGCTTCAAATAATTCCATCATAGCATCATTAATATCATTGACATGTTCAGCAATTTTAGGATCCATCTAATAGAGTAATTCTGTTTTTTCAGAAAGTAGATGGCTACCAATATTAGACAATTTTTTGAACGTGTTTTTTTGTTTAGTGTGGTTGTGCAAAAAACCGGTTTAGTATTATGCATTTTATAGGCATGAAAACATCATTTAATGAATTGCATGCATTAGGTGGTAGTTCATATTTAATGTTTTGCATGCATTGGTTGGTAATTCATAATTTAATGTATTGCATGGACTAATAATATAATCCAACCATGAGAAATATCCTAAAAAACGTTTTTGTTATATGTTGTGAGATTGAACTCGATTAACTAATAAATCTTATATCAATTAACATTAATTTATATTTTTAATATTAAACGAATTTTATGGTTTTCACCATAAGTTAATAATCAATGCAAAATCCGAAAACAAAAAGAAAGCAACTATATATATATTTTTATGAAAAAACGTGATTAGTAAGTAACTACTTATATTATAACAATTTATAATATGCATATTATCAAGAAATAATATATAATCGAATAATATATATTATCATAAATACTCATTGCACCTAAATAGATTAGAACATTAAAAATAAAAACAAACATTATAAATAACTACGAATAATACAAAACATTCTAACATAACCGAACGTATATGAGAATACACAATAATTTCGTTCATAACTGGAGTCAATCCCCAAAACCACGTTATCTAATTAGGAATGATTTTGATATATGTTATGAAATTGAACTTGATTATATAATTTAAGTAATTCAAAGTTTAAAGAATATTAATTGATATTTTCCGTATGAAACAAACATTATACTTCAAAATACTTTCCATATTAAATTTAAAATTAGTTAATCCCCAAAATTACGTTATCTATTTAGGAATGATTTTTATATATGTTATGAAATTGAACATGATTAAATACTTAAATTAATTAAAGTTTGAATTAGAATAATTGATTTTTTCCATTGAAATCGAAAGTATGATTTAGTCAATCCAAAAAATATTCGTTTATTCATATTAGGAATAATTTTCATAGATGTTATGAAATTGAACATGATTATATAATTTAATTAATTCAAAATTTAAATAATATAGAATGATATTTTACATATTAAACGAATAGGTTAAGTGGTAATTTATAGGAGATGTTTAGCTAACAAAATTAGCAAATTTACCTTATTTATAATAGGTTGGCCGAATTATTATGATTAAGGCAATTTATTACATATTGGTGGAAGTATATATGAATTGATAAGGATTGACAAAGTGTGGTCAAAATTGAAAATGATATTGTTGCATGAAGTACACATTAGCTAGATTTGACTACAACTTTTTTTTTTTTTTTTGCATTGAATATGTTGGAAGCAACACTATTTATTAAGGAAATATGTTATGTCTCTCAATTATTTTCGGATCTACATATATATAAAAATATATATATTCTTTAAAAAAAAAACCTCATTTGTAATTATAAAAAACGAAATATTGAGGAACATATAATGAATGTTTGATATAAGTTGGTATGGCATTTATTATCATTGACCAATTGGAGTCAAAGTTGAAAATGACAAATAATACATAAAAGAACATTGAAAATAAAAAATCCGAAAACAATTTATATATATATTTTTATGAAAAAGCGTGATTAGTAAGTAACTACTTATATTATAACAATTTATGATATGCATATTATCGACGAAATAATATATAATAAATTAATATATATATTATCATAAATACTCATTGCACCTAAATAGATTAGAACATTGAAAATAAAAAACAAACATTCTAAACAACTACGAATAATACAAAACATTTTAACATAACCGAACATAAAATATATCATAAAAACTAATTGCACTTAATAACTTAGACATTGAAAATACGAAACTAATATTCTAAACAACTACGAATAATACAAACATAGGTTAATATTATTTGCTAGATAATTTAGTATTACCTACCAAATAGTTCTTCATTAATTTTTCACTTATTAATAAGAGAATCCAAATACTCAACGGTGCATTTTGCTTCTTTGGTAGCAAGTTCAATCTCATTACGAAATCCGATTATCATAACAATATAACCCATAGCATTCTCACTTGCTTTTTCTTCTTCTTCTTGAATTTTATTTAAATTTTGAAGACATGTAGTTAGTTTATCATCAACCATGGACCACTGGTCCAAGAATTCCAACATAACATTGGTAACTTCTTTCACATCTTTGAGACATTTTGGATCCATTATAAGATGATAATTTATATATCTTATACTTATAACTAATGAAATGTAAAATGAAATAAGGAGTTTTTTGAAGAATGAAAGAAATCGTTTTTTGGGAGGTGATGGGATGAACATAGAAATACCAAATAGATCTTTATATAGGCCAAGTAGAACCGGTTTTCTAGGTTTAATTTATTGCAAGTAAGGCAATGCAATTAACTATGATAGGTACCTTGATAGGTATTGACTTTAGACCAACAAATAACATAGTCAAAGGTGCACAAAGTATTAAATAATACACCATTACTTTATTATAATTCCATAATTCGACATTATTAAGACATTAAACATAATAAAAATCAAAACAATATAAAACAACACTAAAAATTACTATTGTTCAACTCTACATGAGTCGTTTCATTACAAATATAATCGAGTAAAACTTTATTACTGATACGACTACAATCCGTATTGTTTAAATCAATGTCTTCAAAATAGTCATCATCAACTTTGTAAGCCCTAGGAGGATGGCATTGTAGATCATAAATCATCATATTCCAAAAATCAAAATATGGACGATAACCATCTATTGTTGTATTGACATCTTCAACATAAGCCCAAACTTCGTTGCTTCTATTTATATGATAAGTGAACATACTCAACACATCGTGGAAATATAAACGCCCTCCACGAAATAGTGTTAAAACCATAGATTTCACATCAAGAAAATTAGAATAGTCAATTTTAGTGGGCCATTTTTCCTTTCGAATATGAGATTTTAAAATATTTTGTGGAGGACATTGTATTGGTTTTGAGGCAGAGGAGGAAGTTGGCATGATACTAATTGTTGAAAGCACAACAAATTATTGTATTCATGAATGAAAATTCGGTCCTATTTATACTTAAAGGGAGCTATGTATAATGTAACTAATCTCGGCATTTTTAAAAAAATTCAATAGTTGATAGGCCGAAATTAAGGTTGATTGACAATTAACTATAAATCATCCTTGATTGATATTTTGATTTCATTACCATATATAAAGTATATAGGAAAAAACGTATGTACATGACACTTCAATCTACTATAAGCATTAGAGAAAAAAATTCGAACTTCAAGATAGTTGGAGATTTTAGAATTCGAAAAAAATTCTAAAAATACACCATTGATCCCCCTTCCCTTATAGAATTTTTAGCATTAGAGAAAAAAATTCGAAAAAAAAAATTCGGACAATAAATATCATAATTGGAGATTTTAGAATCCAAACTTGCCTTTTTTTATTCCACAATTTAAGCAAATCATCATTAAGTACCTCAATCACCCATAATTTTCGGCCAAAAAACCGAAAAATTTAAGAATTCTAAAATCACCACATAGCCAATTATTTTTTTATATTGATAACTCAAAATAATATTGAGTGTCTTCCAACTATATCAAAAAAATATTATATAACAATAAAATACTAATAACATTAATCAGACAAAAAAAATATAGATAATATAAAAGTAGACAGTATTGGATATAAGATTTTATTCATAATTATTAAAAATGACAACATTGATTAATAAAAATTATATAAAGCAACAAATGTTTTTCAACCCTTCAAGATAGTGAAGAAAAATCTAACTTCTCTATCACACTTGCAATCATAACACTTCAATCTACTATAAGCATTAGCAACATTATAGTAATCATGTATAGCCCACATGTTGCCTTCATATGATCCTTATTGTTGTTTTAACAAACAAATGGTGGCTCCTTTGCAAAATTCTCGTTGTGTCTAATCCTTATCGTCCGTAACATTATTTTAAAGATATCTCTACATTCAATAATATTCGCCATATTTAGTCTCGAAAGTGTTTTTTTTAGCTTATCATGACCAAGTTTTATATAATTCGGGTAATTTGATGATAGCCAAATTAGGCCTAGCAAGTAACATGCCATAGTGTCTCCAACTTTGGTGGCCTCGATCAAAGTCCAAAATCCAGTATCGTATTGTTTTTCTTCAAAAATTTGGATCTGCATAAAAACATATAAGGAAATAAAAAGTTTATTTTAACAATATTAAAAACAAATAATTAATAAGCAAACGAATTTTATTTAAATTATGCATCAGTTTATATGCTTTTAACAAACGAATAGATAATAAATATGTAATTTATTTTAATTGTCATTCGTAAAATAGATAATAAAAACTTTAACAAACGAATTGATTTTTAAAATTAATTTATTTTAATTTTAATTCATAAACAAAATAATAAAAACGTTCCACAAACGATTTGATTTTTAAATTTAATTTATTTTAATTTTAATTCGTAAATAGTTAATAAAAACTTTTAACAAACAATGTTATTAATATGAAATTAAATATTGATTTTTATCTATTAATATTATAAACGTTATATCATAATGTAACATTAATATGAAATTAACTAAATAAAGATATATATACAATAAAGTGACTTACTAATCCAACACGAACCAGTGCAGCAGGATTTTTCACTTCAAGGCATTTCGAGAAAAATAACTTGGCATTACTATTCACCAACTCTCCACCATTAATTAAAAATTCAACGTAAACTTTCTTCATCACATGTTCATCCTTTGATAGTGTATTCAGAATCTTACAACTGATAAAACAATAGATAACCATTAAGTACGTTTTCACATTAACTAACACATTACAAAAATATGTTATTATTTAGAAATACCTTAATTTGCAACACATCAAACTGAATGGTACTTGTGAAGCAACACGTCCAAAAATATTAATTGTTATCTCAATAGGTAAACTTTCAAAAATATTGCGCCTACATTGAGACTTTTTTCTCATTGCAGATGAGTTCTTCTTGTTTTCGGATTTTCTCTTCATTGCTAAAGAATATATGAGATATTTGAATGTATTATTCGAAATAATACACCTATATATATATATATATATACATATATATATATATATATATATATATATATATATATATACATACATATATATATATATATATATATATACATATATATATATACATACATATATATATATATATATACATACATATATATATATATATATATATACATATATATATATATATATATATATACATATATATATACATATACATATATATACATATACATATATATACATATATATATATACATAAATATATATATATATACATATATACATATATATATACATATATAATATATATACATATATATATATATACAATATTATATATATACAATATTATATATATATATATATATAGTATATATATATATATATATATATATATATATATATATATATATATATATATATATGTAACACCACAAAAAATTGCCATACTAAACATATCAAGTTAATAGGAAAACATTCCTTATTTTTAAAACCGACATATATCTTTTATTATACTATACATATAATAAGGTAACTTTATAAATAATATTGATGATTCAATAAATACCAAAAAGAAACCGTATTTTTTAAACATTCCTTAATTAATAATATTGATGATCCAAAAAATCGACATATATCTTTTAAACATATTTTTTATGAAATTCGAATTAGTTATGGTTAAATAAAACACAATTTGTTTAGTGGCATAATTAAATAGGACATATAAAACTTCAGAGAAATATAAGTTGTATGATGGTGGAGAATATATATAAAGAGATAGATATGTAGTTGAGTACAAAATATATTGCCATTCAATGTGACTTTTGCATTAAATTTAGGAGGTCATTGTTTTGATTGAAAAGATGGTGGGGACTTTATATAGGTCATAGTATTTGAATAATGAATCATCAAAATCAATACATTAGACAAAGTACTTAATAATTTGATAATGACATGACAACAAAATAAATAAGTACATAAAGAAAGCGCATAAAGATATGTAAATCATCTTATTACAACAACGTACTAAAATAAAAAATTGAACCAAAAGAAATTAAATAATGTTATCGATTATTAAAATGGTAATGACAATTACAATCAAACTTTAATTACTACGTTTTAATCAATTGATAGATAATCAACTAATACATTGTTGTTAACGCCACAACATTCCATGTTGTTTAAATCACAATCTTCAAAATAGTCATCATCAATCTTGTAAGCTCTTGATGGAATGCATTGTAGATCATATAACATCATATTCGAATAATCAAAATATGGACGATAACCATGTATTGTTGTCCAAACGTCTTCAACATAAACCCAAACTTCATTGCTTTTATTAAAATCATATGTAAACATACTGGACACCTTGTGGAAATAAAGATAGCCTCCACGGAAGAGTGTTAAAACCATAGATTCAACATCTAAGAAAATCGAATATTCAACTTTAGCGGGCCATTTTTTTGATGGATTTTCGGTTTCTATTATATTTGGAGGAGAACATAATATTGATGTAGAAGTAGGGGAAGAAGTTGACATCAATATGCAAATTGAAAGTCCGAAATTGAGTTGGGATGTTTGAAGAGAAAACGACACTATTTATACTAAAAAATCTACCTTTTTTTTATTTTTTTTGAAAATACGTTATCTAGCTAATTATGGTTGATTGACAATCAGAATAACTATTGATTGATTGATTAGTAATATAATTTCGAAAAATATCAATCTAAATTAACTAATTGATTGACAATTACCATTAATCGAGGCAATAATTAAGATTGATTGATAATTTAAATTACTTCCCGTATTTAGTTGATTAGAAAATATTCGAAATAAACCAATATGGCAAAAAAAAAATTCGGCCAACACTAATGGTAATTTGAATTTTGAATTACGAAATTGTACCCATATATAACTCTCAATCACAATACTATATGTTTGGAATATCCTTGATTTCCGGAAATCTCTTATGAGATCATAATATTAATTGCCTAATTTAAAAAATGAATCAATCAATTTCCGAATTCCTTTGCATTTTTCATATAATTTTCGGCCAAAATATTCTGCATTGCCACGTGGACACTCTCATTGAGAGTTTAATTGTGAGAAGCTCTAGAATTGCTCGGTTAATGTGAGCTTGCTACGTCAGCTTTTGTCTTCTGCTTTAGATAATAGTACTAGTTTCTGGACCCGTGCAAAAATGCACGGGAAGTTTATTTTTTGAGATAATTGTGTACATCAAATGTAATATCTGTAAATATTTTGCAACATATTTTGAAGCACTTAAAGTTCGCATGCAATATAAATCATGAAAATCTGAGGTAAAAAAAATACATGTCAACAAAGTGGATGAAAATAAAAATTAATTATTGAGTAACATTAATAATAAGAGTATTTAACCAACATTCTGAAATACTTCTTTGTACACTACGTTCGTGGTAACATTTGATGTTCCACGTTCTTTATCAACTATTAAAATTTTCAAACCCTTCTTGCTAGTAACTCTTGATACGGCCACATAAAATTGTCCGTGGCTGAAAACAGACCGAGGAAGATATAGGCCAACATGAGAAAGTGATTGTCCTTGACTTTTATTGATTGTCATTGCAAAGCACACAACCAAAGGGAATTGTCTCCGTTGGAACTTGATGGGAAATTTTGTTGAGTCTGACGGAGTAAGCGTCATTCGTGGAATGAAGACCTTATTGCCCAAATTACTACCAGATACCACAATAGCCTCTATAATACGATCGCCTAAGTGCTTAACGACCAATCTTGTGCCATTACATAGCCCAGAACTTTGATCAATATTCCTTAGGAGCATCACTGGTGCTCCAACCTTCAGTCGTATACTATGGTTTGGTAATCCTCCGCATTTTATTGTATTTAGGAACTCTGTTGAATACATCTCATGAATTCCAAAATTTCCTTCCTCCACTGAAATTGCATCTGAACTCAAGTAAGCTCTTTCTTCACCTGGCAATTGAGATAACACGTGATCGTTAACCGTCTCAGCAATTTCATTGGTTGGAGCAAGAATAGCTCTTTCTTGAAAATAACTTGGTTCCCAAATGTGATCCTCTATGTCAGGATATGTGCTTTCTACTATTGTCGCAATAGGGTCATCTCCCCCATCTACCAACATTTCATGGGGTATTTCAATATCGGCCTCACCATCATTTGGATCTCCGACTTTGCCATCTCCAACATTGAGTATCCATTCTGAAAATTCTCTAATTTCATCAACATTTGAATTACTTGAACCTGTTGTGAGGCGCATGTTCTTTGTCAGCCTAAGTACTCGGCAAAAGTCCCATAAGTAAGAACTATTTATTGCCGAGAAGACAATGTCTTGTCTGCTTCCTTTAGGCACCACGGGTAATATTTGTCTTAAATCACCAGCAAAAACTACAACCTTGCCACCAAATGGGATATCTTGATTTGCAGGATTCACAGACCGCATAACATCCTTTAAACTCCTATCTAGAGCTTCAAAGCAGTATTTATGCATCATCGGAGCTTCATCCCATATGATTAACTTTGTCTTCATAAGGAGTCCAGTTAAGTCCGAGCCTGGCTTAATGCCAACACATGTTGAGTTCTCAGCAACATTTAACGGAAGTCCAAACCTGGAATGAGCAGTTCTTCCTCGAGGAAGCAATAAAGAAGCTATTCCGCTTGATGCGACTGGCAAAACGATATCTCCTTTACGCCTTAATGAGGCACACAACAATCTCCAAAGATACGTCTTACCTGTTCCTCCGTATCCATATACAAAGAACACCCCTCCTTTTCCTCGTGATACAGCTGACATAATTTCATTGTAAATTCCACGTTGCTCAGTTGTTAATCCTTGAAACAGTCGCTGGAACTCCTCTTCTAACTTCCCTCGGTCATAGGAAAGCTCGTCCATTATCATTTTGTTTTGACCGTCTTCTATGATCAGATCATTAGGATATGGCATTTCGCTGAATTTACGTAATGTGCTGCCATTACTTTGTAGCTTAGCTTCAATGTCTGCTAGCGCAAAGTTTTGCAGTTGTTCATCACTTAGGCGCAAATCTGATAACCATTTTCATTCGTAATTGAAAAGGGTTAAAATATTATAAAATACAAATAGATTAATATTTTTACAAATTAAACAATAGTGAGTAATATTTGAATACCTTTGTCTTGTAGGAGTCTGCGTTGCCTGTGAAGGATATCATCAGAAAGAAGGTGCCATGTCTTTTCCCAGATAAGATTAGGCTTTGTCAGACTACACGACAATAGGAGCATGCAAAAAAGATTACGTAAATGTTGTCCCGATTCTCTGAAGCTTGCTTCTATTATGGCATCAACATACTCTTTATCATCATCTAACAAACCCCTGACATAACATGCTTCTTTAAACGTTGGATGTAGTACCCCATCAACAACGCGTATGTCTTCGTAACATGTTGCACCTTTCACAAAATTCAACAATGTCCTTAAGTAGAATTTTTCACTTGCTCCAGGGTTTACATGATAGATTCTTCCTATGGAAAAGCCTTGTTTTCTGGGTGTCCACTCACGTTCCTTTTGCTGCCAGACAAATTTTGTAGGGAATTCAACGTAGCTTAATTCTCGAGCCTCAGCATATTTTTTGTTGCACTCCATCCACGCCAGAAATTTCGTTCGCTCAATGCCAGGTCTTTCAAGGACATCTCCTAAATGATCTTCATCAGTGAAAACAACAGTCTGCTCGTTAGGTAGATGAAAACTTAGACGTTCGACAGCTGGAGTTCTGTAATGAATCGGGAACCCGAATATCCTCCACATGGCTTCACATGGGGATATGTAACGACAATCATAATACATTTTAATTTCATCAATTTGTTCGGGATCATCAGAGTTTTGCCGGTTTTGATATGCTGCTGCTGTTACTCTATCGTACCCCTTATTTATATACTTGAACAAATACTTGATGGACCTAGATTGGTTGCACCACTCGACATTTATATGTGCACGATACTTACAAAGTAATTCACGATTATGAGGGACAACATATCCATTGTCAAGCATAACGCCATTTTTTTCAACATTGACTCCAGTATCTCTTCTCCTGTACACAGGATAGCCGTCTTCATCAATTGTTGTTTGTTCAGTGAATTTCTTTGGAAAATGCTTCGTGCACTTCTTATCTGTCGTGCATGGAGCATTGTGATTCAAAGCACCGCAAGGACCGTGCATCATAAACTCAGAGACAACATCGTATAGTTCTGGATTTTCATCCTTGTCCGGAAGTTCAGCACATATAATTTTGTTTATTGCTTCGGCATCAGGAAACTTATCGTCACGATGCAAGAAAAGAAGTATATGTGCGTGTGGCAGACCACGTTTTTGAAATTCCACTGTATAAACAACTACAAAGCAAAATAATATGATATGTTCAACAAATTAGTAACACATATGTCTACATTAATATATTAGGTAAAAAAGTCATAGACAGTATATAGTAATCATAAGAAGTTTGTAGTTCAATATCTCATTACCAGCTCTAACTCTGCCAAATATATTGTGGTCCTTCAAATCCTTAACCAACTGATCGAGTTTCATCTTAAAGACTCGACATATTACGTCAGGCCTATCTTCCGGTCTTAACCCCCTCTTTGACACAAATCGATTGATTTCTGGCCACTTTGGATTACATGTGAACGTTATAAACAAATCTGGGTAACCATAGCATCTACAAATGGCCATTGCATCTTGATAGTTTTCCCTCATGTAACTATGTCCTCCAGTGAATGAAGCGGGTATGACTATACGACTACCGGTTGATGAACCTTCCGTATCTCCTCGATCTGCTGCACCTCGTAAATTCTTCACATTATCAGCCCTGAAACTCTTCTGATTATTTTTCACAAACGACAACCTTTCTGCCTCCATCATTGTATAACCATCAACACAAAATTGTTGACATAATCTTCGAGAGAGCATATAGTTGGTGCTTCATTTTGACGATCTTGCATGCGATATGCAAAGAACTCTCTCATAGTAAGTCTATCCCTTTTTTTTGAATCACCGCTAGGTAGAGCCTTATCTCGATGTGAAATATCAACTCGATATCCATCCTCACCATATGGAAATAGAAGAGGATATTGTAGAGGCAAATAGACAGGATGAAGTTCGGATATTTGTCTTAATTTGCCATTTTGATATTCAACAATAATATCTCTTTTATCTGCGGTATCAACATCTCCAACTATCAAGGCAGCCACTTCTGATGTTGTCGGCAGATTGTATGTCCTTCCATCAGATGTCCTCTTTCCAATTAGCTTCAGCTTAACATTATCACACACGTCAGTCTTAAAGCGATCTCGTGCCATCCTAAAGTTTTTTGCGAGAGGATTGTGTTCATCGATCATATTTTGTATTTCCGCAATTAGTTGGTCTTCAAAATTATCAGGATTACCAGAGCGTCCACTATGAAAAAAACAATTACATACATTATAGTCCAGAATGAAATGCATGGTAGATATATATGAATTACGACAAAAAACGAATAGATTATGTTATACCTTACAGCATTTTTCTATTGTCAATTTCATGTTCCGTATCATATATGTATAACTGAGAAAACTTTGACGCCCACCCTGAGTTGGCAACAAACTTCCAATTAAATGGTGATTCTGCCCACCTATTTTGAAATTATATGGTCCACGTCCCTGCTCAGGTGGTGCTTGGATTTTCCCACCCATCGACGTAAATGAATGCATCATATTATATGGTCTGATATTCTCAATGAAGTGTTTGCTTCGTGGATGGTTTCCTTCTAGCAGATTTATCAAGAGTTGGAGGACGACGCAATAAAGGGAGTTGAACTTTCCCTTGCATACAACAAAGGGAAAACTTTGGCTTGTTTGTTTTGCCTCGTTTATTTGTTCTTTCTTCAAACCACATCATCGCTCCACAATGCTCACACTCCCATATTGGATCCCCAATATCCCAATAAGCTAAACATAAATAATTATTAATTGAGTTAGGTGCAAAAGTAAAATAAACCACGTAATATAAACTACTTATCAATTTATGATAAAAAATCAACTTCATATACACATGTAAATGAATCATATATATATACATACCTGATACATCGTTTGCATGGTCTGTGTTATGTACCTCGTTATTATTTTCTGTACATATTAGATGGTGTTAATACTTTATGAAGAAAACTATTGAAATCTATATATTCAAACTGCACAAATAATTAAAAAATTGTTATAAGACAACATAGGCAAAATGTATAATTAAAATACCTAAATCAATCCTTCTTGTAATTTGTTTGAGGATGTTCTTGCTTTGAATTACATTTTTTCCGGATCTGAATGCTAAACTTGTTTCGTCTGATTGAAACAGATTTATTTCGCGCACTTCATTTGCTTCAATAAAACAACACCACTTAATGTGATTTTTTGTTTTTCTTTGAAAACTATGACATTAGGTTGTGACTAATTATAAATCAATGTGGAACATTGATATGTGTATAAATAAACAACAAAAAAAATAACATCTATTGTATAATAAAACATACCGAAATTCCGTTTTTCATTTAGTATGAGCCTTCTTTTTTGCCTTGCAATCTTCGATATATATTGTTTAGCTTTATGACAAAGATATTTGTTGTTAATTAAAATAACATGAAAACAACTATAAGTGTGTTGCAAGGGAAAGACACTTAATAACTCACAAATTCTTGAACAATCTATGTATTTGATTTTTATTCAACACATTAAATGGCACAATGATAATATAACTCATACCATTCTGCGGGGCACCTTTTTGAGGGTAACTTTTTTCACTTGTGATGGTTGGATAAATGCACGCTTCCTCAATATCTTTATGAATAGTTGAGAAAACACCATCCAAGTTAGTAAACAACATAATTTAAATTAACATAGTATATTTGATTTTCCTAATGAAATACAACTCACGTTAATATTTTATATTTAAGTACTTACTTGTGGAATGCTTCACATTCATTAATGCCCTTCGTTTGTGCTTGTTAACCTTTGTAGTTTGGTAGTCTCCTTCATTAATGATAATATCAAAAACTAAAATATTATTTTCTATAGCACAAAAACTCCTATTTGTTTTAAGTATAACGTTGATCTCAAATAACAATTTTCATTTTGTCTTATTATATACTCACCAGTGGAAATGTTGCCGACGGATGGTACATCAATATTGAGCATGTTGGCAGCTGGATGTAATTGATTTTCTTTGTCTGAAAAATAACTTCCACCTGTACGAAGAATGACATATATATTATAATCAAACAATCATTAATATTATCATATTATTTCATGGTGATATGGATTTATAAGAAACCATTACTATTTGTGATTTGTCTTGTATGGAGACCGAAACCGCTTCTTGCTTCTAAGCTTGTTGGTGTGCAAACTTATATTCAAGAAAATTGGAAATATAGTTAGAAATAGAATTAGCTATACAACAATTATTTTTGGTAACAACACTAATGATATGCGCATTACAATGGAGGCTATTTGTAAGACAACTAATTTGAGTAAGAGAACTTTTGTCGTTTCTCATTGTGTTTTCCGGTGAACGAACTCGACCATCACGCCGTTCTTTCAATATTATCTTCCTTTTTTGTCTCGCAATCTTCGCTGACTCGCTATGTGCCGAACTGATATTCATAAGCCCTATTTTTAAAGAAGAATGTTTGAGAATTGTATAGCTAAATTGATTGAGAAAAACTTTCAACATAATCACACAACAAATCATATTTTGTTCCCACACTCACCATTAGTAATGTTGTTTAGCGGTGTTAGATCTCTACGAAAAACATTTGTAGGTGTATGTAATTGATTTTCTTGGCCTGGATTATTTTTTTCACCTAGACAAAGACATATAAAACATGACATGAACCAAAAAGAAAGACATTATATTAGATCACAACACTTGTACATTAATTCATACCGCTTGTTGCTTGTATGCTTGTTGGCGTGCAAACTTCAATGAATTAAAAAAACCGATAGTCAGAATTGTAAACATATGAGCAACAATTTCTTTAACAATAGCAATGATATGTGCATTACATTGGACACAATCAGTTAGACAACGCAATTGATTTGAATAACTTTTACCGCTTATGAACGTCTTATCAAGAGAACAAAAATGACCTTTACGTACTGTTGTGATATAGTAGCTTCTTTTTTTTTTACACAGCATCAAACTTTACAATCTATATTTACTCTCATATTATATCTATTTTTTTTAGTGACTTTTTTTTTATAAATAACATGAATTAGCATAGATCCGTACGATTTTAGTGTGGACCAAGTCCATATAATGTTAGTAAAATAGTGTTTATTTAAAGATTAACTTTAATCGTAAAAGTTATATTTTCTTATATTTGGACACAATGGCTCAAATTTTTCCTCGCTAACTTTCACATTTCTCGTTCAACCCGTAACTTTTTACCAACATTTGCTCCAAAAACAATCCATAAATGAGCATACCACTTTACTATATTGATGCTTCAAATAATTTGGGCCTTGGTTGTAAAATGATGCTCCAAATCCACTATGTTTTCTAACTTAATAAAAAATATTATACAATCTACTTATTACAACTACATACATACATCATACGTTTTTTCCAAAAATCTCCATAAAATAATCTTATTACAACCCATAAAAATCTACATACATACATATCTTATTACATACATATAAGATGATTACAACTACATACATACATCATCTTCTCCATAAAAATCTCTCTCTACATACAATCTATATCTTATTACAACCCACACCTAGATGATTCTAAAACTTATTACAACCCAAATCTATCTTATTACCTTCTCTTGCATACAACGTAACTTATATACCTTCTCTACAACCCAAACCTATCTTATTACCTTCTCTACATACGTTTCTTTGAAAATCTCTCTTATCTACATTTTTTTTATACTTTAAAGCCACAAATTATCCATCAAAATTATACTCTAAGTCATCGATTTTTGCATCAACAACAAATATAAAACTCATGCATGTGGGTTTTATGAAGAAATTAAGCTTTTGATCTTCATGTTCTTTGCATTTGAAGCATGGTTACTATAATTCCTTGATACAACCAAGGTGTAGAATCATTTGATCTACAAAGTGAAGAAGATTTAAAGACCGCATGCAAAATCGCAAATATATCGAGTTGGATTGATATGGAGTTTGAAGAAATTTTCTAAATGGGTCAATATAGGTTGAAATTATTTGGTAAGTTCTTTTAAAAAATAAATCTGATTTTTGACTAATTATGATGAAATTGAACTGATTTTATGTTTGCATGTAGTTTTTAGCATATTTGATACCCAGAAACTCGTGGCGGGCTTCAATATAATTATGCAATTTTCTCTCTAACCCAATATTCAATATATTATATGTTATTTGTTGCTATATGGTTTTCGATCCTGATCTGCATAGAGGACCACATCGTGGCGGGCTTACAATACACCATAGTCTTATCAGGATTCAACTAATTCTTTGAAAAGAAGCTCTTGTTTTTGTTTGTAGTATCTTTTTTATTTTTCCTTTTGTTTTGGTTAAAAAGAGTTGGAACTTTGAATAATTTATCTGTCAAATTGCATGCAACAAAACGACAAAATTTATGGGAACTGCAAGTCATTTTAAGTGGAATTCATGTTATAGATAAATCCAAGGTCCATTGCATTATTATTCTTGTTTATTTTACTCCACTGATTATAGTTCTTCTATCATAGGTTTTGTCATATTCTACTTTCTAATTGTATGCTATTAAATTAGATTTTAATTTAGTTTCTCATATCCAAGTGTTCCTGAATTGTGCCAGGTCAACTGCTCCTCATTAGGTATATATACATTGAATAATGCTAAAAACGGAATTATTCTTAATTTAGGGTCATTTATACTGATTTTTTTCCAAATCAATATTATATACGAAATTTATACAATGAAATATTCTGAATTTTTTTATAAACTGCTAAAAATATGATTTTGGGCAAAAACTCGTCTTTTTCTGCGAAAGGATTGGTAAACTGCTTTGAGATAAGGGTAAAAAATGCATGTAGTTTTTTAGCATGTTTAAACATTTTTTTTCTTCTTTTTTGGGTATGAAAAGTTTAAAACAAAGTGCTTTTTTTAGTTATTTATCAAACTGCGTTGATACATCACCCTTTTCATTGGCAATTTTTATATCATTTATGATACATTTTCTTTCATGTGAGAAGTCTATTGAAAAAATCAATATCCGGTGCAGTTCTAACCGTTAGTGAAAATTAATTCGATATATTAGTAGTATAACTGTCAATTAGGAATTTAGAATTAAGATTGAAATTAGGATGATTTTTATATGTTCGCATGTGAGTGACAGAATAATTTCATACGAATAATTTGGTAATTTTCATGTTCAATTATAATTGTCAATGAAAAGAATTTATTACCTTGTATTTGTTTAATGGATTTACACCGTTTTTCTGATAACAATTTTTTTCTTCTTTCACGTGCGTTCCTCACTCGTTGCTCATCCATTGTTGAAGCACTAACTATATACCTTTGAAACTCTTGAATATGATTGTGTTTCCACACTATTTTGAGTTGATTATTTTAGTGTTTTATGATTAGAGGATTGGTTGTTGTAATAATATATGATTGACTTTATCATATATGTGCGGCAAAGTAGGAATTATAATTGGCATTGATTATGTATCTCATGATATTGATTCTACTTCCCTTAAATAATATATTTGTTGATATACAGAGAATATATTACAATATAGACTTCACATTTATGTTACCTACTAACTAAAATTGCGATGATTACATTTTTACATGAAAATTTTATACATTTTTAACTTGACACATAGGCAAAATGAACCTTATTTTATAAATATACTAGCTTTTAACCCGTGCAAAAATGCACGGGAGGCCATATTTATATGTGATATTATAAATTATTTATCAGATAAAAAGAGAAATTTTATTAATGTCAGCAACATTTTTCTTTAATGAGATTGATTGAAATCAAATTGAATTGACAACACATTATGATAAAATTAAAAACCAAACAAATAATTACACTATCTAAATTGATACATATAAAATTGGGTCAATTACAACACAATTTAAACATTTTGAGAAACTTCCTTATAAACCACATTGGTTGAAACATATGAGTTTCCGCAATCTTTATCACATATTAAGATTTTCATAACCTTTTTGCTTGTAACTCTTGAAATAGTAACATATAATTGTCCGTGGTTGAATACATAACACAGCTGAAAAAAATGGGTAATTTATTCCCTAAATGGATCAATTTACTTATACAAAACTGACTTGTTTAACATTAAAAGTGACCCATTCCGAATTTAAAAGTAACTCATTTGGACGTGAAAGTGACTTGTTTTGACCAAAAGTGAAATATTTAGACATAAACTTATTGTACTCCCAATACACATAATAGTAATTGAATATAAAACCTACTAACCTAACACTCTAATCATCCACCACTGCGTTATATACCCTCGTTCCCCGTTCCTCTTCCCTCATTCTCTATCTTTCCCTTCAAAATTGTCAAAACTCAATTTTTTTCGTACGAAATTGCCAAAAATTACAACCTTAAATTTGTTGATCTATTTTTTGACAAATGATATTTCGATTTTTTGCACCTAAAAAAATACTTAATTTTTATCAATTCTATTTTCAGTTTGTTTGATATTTGAGATTCGATATTATTTACATCATTTATATATATGTTGTGATGGTTACTTGTGTTCAATCAGATCGAAAAGTTGATTAATATTTCACCTCAAATTTTAGTTTTTAAATATTTTACAATATGTTCCTTGAAATCCTGTGTAAATAATAAATATTTAGTTAGAAATTGTTGACTTAAAAGTCGTGACATTGTAATTTATCCTATGTACTAAATATAAATTAACAAAAAATAAAGTAAAAAGACATTTTCCAATTAAATTTATTTAAAAATAAGTTTGACTTATTACATGTATAAACAATATATTTCATTATTTATATCTCACATTGACTGCTCCTTACAAAATTGAGATCAAGATTTCAAGCACCAACTCAGTGACTTTTGTAATTATAAAACAGGTAGTTTGCTAAAAGAAACAAAAACTTTATAATTTATATTAAATAAATGAATAGAGCAACATGAGTAAAGTAGAAGTTATAGCTTTATTATTATGTTCTAATGAATTTGTTATCATGAATTTTCTAAGTTGTAATAACTATGTTCGATTTTGATATATTAAGTTAGTGTTAAACTATTAATTAAAATTGCAAAAAAAAAGACCTCGGTGTGGAAAGTCTATGGATATTATGTCAAATGTGCATGGTGTGATAATATAACTCATGTATATATGTTATCTTGTTAGCAAGTGTATTAGCCTAGAGAAATATTTATGGTTGCACCCACGCATTACGATTAGTCCCAGTAATGTCAGAAACCATACCCATGGTTCTACATATCATAAGTGATGATTTAGAAGTTAAAAATTGATAAATAAATTCATATTATTTTAGAAAAATAACTCCAAAATGTTATCTATCTATAAGTACAACTAAAAGTACTTCACAAAATCAAAATTTTACATTATTCACGTTGAAATATAAATTTTTGTTCATTTAATTAAAGGAATGTAAAAATCCTTTTAATCTATTAACATTATTCTAATGTATAAAGTTTGATGAAAATTAAAAAGATATTTCAAGGCTATCACTCAATAAAACTCTATGTAAAAGTCTTGTTTATCTATCATTAAATAAGGCTAAAAGTCTGGGTAAAATACAACTTATTAATACCCGTAATTTATGATATTATATATATATATATATATATATATATATATATATATATATATATATATATATATATATATATATATATATATATATATATATATATATATATATATATATATATATATCAATTTTGTTGAGCAAAGAAAAAACAAATTAATATCTAATTCCACATGTTAAAGAAACCCATAATACATTAATCGACTAATTATAACCTCAATGACATATTAAGTTATTTGTTGACGAATTGTAACCTCAATGACACCTTAATTCGCATGCACATAACTTCATATCTAATTTGAGTTTATGATATTTAGATTTATACAGAAAAGTACAGCTTAATTTAAATTAGTATAGTTCATTTAAAAATCAACTATTTTGCGGATTGAATTATTCCATGTAAATTTCATCAGATAACCTCAATAACCTAGCTCTTACTTTCCAACTGTGGCAATATGGATATAACCACACAAAAAGGTGCATAACCATTTTCAGTCATTTGCGTTTATAGAAGAAAGTGTATGTAAGCAATAAATTGGTGAAAGCAATATATGTAAACCTTTATATATGATTACATAATTACTGCTATACGAAACAATTTAAGAAAGAAAGGTGTAAGCATTAAGCAATGATATGGTGAAAGTAGGATGGTTGAAAATTGGGGACTTTTATTTTATTTTTTCCTTTACTGATTTTTGTAGACTGAATATCATTTCATGTATATTTATAGAGCTAAATGAAGGACATTATAATAAATTCCATATAAAAAAAACCTCCCATAAAAAGAATTTGCAATTGGTGCATTAATTGATTATGATTGTCAATCAGTTATACTAATCGTATATGGAAACCCGTAATAATTGACATTATTAAAGAAGGATGATGCTCACTTGCACTCCTTCCCGCAAGACACGTGGCATGTAGCAGCAAGAATCATGACACGTGGCAAAATGAATTGGTTAACTGACATGTGGCAAGAATGAACCTTGTTTTATATATATATATATATAGATATAGATATAGATAGATAGTTTGTATATCAAAAAAATTCAATGTGAAATCGTGTACATGGTGGTTGAAATCATTTTTGTGTTTTAGTGATATCTCATTCTTTAATTTTTTTTCATTATGGATTATGTTTGTTGCCTTGTAATCCATTTACATAAGTTGAACTTTTAGATGGATCAAATAGTTCGTTCGTGTTTGGCTTAAGTCAATGGAATTGGATATTTAGAGAGTGAATGCGAACAATAACTATTAGTGTGCTGCCGTAGAAATTGAGACGGATATTAATTAATGGAAATATTATAGTTACTCTTATATACTTGAGAACCATTAATCTATGACATATGATTACTTTCAACTTTTAGTGAAAAAATTGGAATCGACTTCAGTATAATAAAACCTAAACATTATAGTTTTTGTCCAATTTTGACCATTTGGTTGATGTGAATTATTTATATGTTATTATATGTTATTATATGTGAAATATCATATTATATATAGTGATTTGCATAAGTATTATGTATTGAAAGAAACGTGCATTATCACTACAAAGATGTAGTAACCTAAAAAATTGTAGTAAGTCAGATATATGTTGCACATATAGGGGAGTCGATATCCATCCTTTGGAATGTTAAAAATCATTAATGTTGACCAATTTTTTAAAAGGAATAATACTTTTTTTAGGGAAATAAAAGGAATCATACATAGTGGATGATAATGCTTTCTCTACAAAGATGGATATTGGCTCATATCTAACATGTTTTAAAATAGATTATTAATCAATTGCTTAGTGGACATCATGTTTTAAATAAGATAGTCAAAGAAAGTAGGAAACCTCAATATGGCCTATATGGGTTTTGTGGACAATTAAGCAATAAGTAGTACTTTTTTAAGTGACATAAACTTAACAGCCAAAAATTTATTAATCCAACTTAGTAGTTGTTGTAAACAAACTTCAAAAACCAACTTAACAACTGTTATTGAAAAACACAAAATTGAACAAAGGTACTTAAGCATATTGAACAAAAAGCATAAGCCCTTAAATTTAAAGTATCTCAAAAAACTTCATCATTCGAATATGGTGTCATTGCATTGTATCTACTTCTTTAAATCCTTCTCATTCTTTTGCAATAATCTGCTTCTTGTTAGTAGAGAGTTGTGCATCCAATGGAGAATTTGCTAATGATCCTTCATTATCAACATGGACTCTTTTTTGAGGTGTGATGGAACTTGGCGAACCTTCATTATCAATTGATTTGGTATCCTACGTAAATGAATTACCCAAATAAGAATACATTTTACCACATAAAAATCAATTGAATCTCAAATAAATTTAATAAGAACTAAAATATCTAAATATAAATAGATAACATACATTTTCTCCTTCAACATCCTTTACGCTCTCATATTCAATTTGCTCTTGCTTGTATCTTTCAGACTTCATTAATGGTAAAAATAAGTCAATATTAGTGCGTAGTGAGTAAATATTTGTTTTATTAATTTAAGATATTAGTACATAAATAAACACAAAAAAATAAGAAGACCAAATAGTAACTCTACAGTATCAATCTATATATAAAAATATCACAAACCTCTATTTTCATGTAGAGCCCCATCCATTTGTCAATTAATTTTTGATCATCCGTAGAATTTATAACAGTGAAGTTTCTATTAGTACCGGATGTATGCTTGGATGGGATATCAACTTTGAATAGTAACTTTTTGCCAAGGAGCTGTGTAAACGCTTCAGGAAATCCGTACTTATCCCTTTCTATAAAATTAAACAGTAGAATTTGAAATGAGATCAATATTAACTAAATATGAAACTTCTAGTGGATCATGTATACGAATGAAAAAAAACAATATTTATGTTTTACTTAGAAAAATAAAATCAATACCATCTCTTGAATATCTAATAGTTCAGAAGCAGATTTATTCAACATCTTTTGAACTTCTTTTTCAAAAAGCACGAAGGTAGCATCATCCGTGTTATCAGACACGATTATTTTCAACCTAAACCTATAATACGAAAAAAGTACATTATACATCATGTACAATGTCTATATCAATGTGTATGAGAATAGATTTATAAATATTTACCTTGGCACGGTTGACTTAAGGACTTTATTTTCCTTCTTGCACTTGACAATGTCACCTTCTTTTTTGACAGCACTACAACATTTTTTACACGCCTCATAATACCAATTGAATTCAGTGTCAACGTCTTCAATAGTACCAAGACAAACACACATCCCAGGCTATAGGTAGATAAATGAGATTAGAATATAAGAACAAAAAATCACGTGCATTTCGCATAATTGTATTTTCTATGGTTGTTAATTAAAATATGTTTTTTTCCATACCCCTTCAGACATTAGAAGATCGCAAATATCTTTGATGGTGTCTTCCTTTAAAAACTCTGATGTCCCTGTTGAAAATTCGCTTGGTTTTTGTGAAATGGCCGAGTCTCCTTTAGCAGTCTTGCTGTAATATTAATGATAAAGATAATTCCTTACATGTATGAAAAGTATGTTAAATAATTCAGGTAAAATATAATAATATTATATGGGTTAGGGTTTGGTGGATGTAGAACATAATACTATTAATATGAATATAATTTTGGGTCAGAGCTATTATGTTTCATAAGAGTAAAAAGAATATTGAAAAACTTGTCCAAAAAATTAATGTATATAATTATTAATAAGTACTATATACCTACAGACTACCACCATATATAATTCCACAAATGAAGCATCATCTATATCGTGAACAAAAAAGTTTTCATTGACCTTGTGTGATCATATATATACTTGTGTGATCATATGTTTACTTGTGTGATCATATATATAGTATATCGTTAATATAATTTGATCATTTTTTGAGGTCTAATATAAGTTGACTATACTTTCAATTAATATGTTGACTTTTAAAGTAGTTGAATGGAATACATTAATTTAAATTGTTTACGAAAGATCTGGAGGAAAATTTTTAGTGAAATTTTTTTTAGTGGACTTTAGTACAATAAAACGTAATATTATAGATTTTGTTCAATTTTGACCATTTGGTTAAGGTATATTTTATATGTTATATGTTATTATATGTGAAGGGGATATCATCTATAAGTATTATGTATTGAAAGAAACGTGGACCTAGGCATTATTTAAGAAGTTGGTAATATAGTCCACGTTGGAATTATTCTTATTCTTTGAACATTAACATTGTTCGTAATTATATTTGTTTTTTAAAACAGAATCATCCGAAAATGGCATACATGTCATACCTTTTTTTAAAATCGGTTATTTGTGGAATGTCAGAATCTAGGAACAACTTTGTCACAAATCGCGAGGTTGTAAGACGGACCTCCCCTACAAAACAAAATTATAAAAAGAACTACAAAGATTATGTACTTAAAAACAGAAGCAATGATTTATGAAGATCAATTAAATTTGTAAATAACAAATACCATGGTATATAATACGCTTTGCTAACTGCACTGCAATAACAATATTCAACTCATTATTTCTCTTATTAAGAAAAGAAGTTAGTTGATCTGCATATTCACCCCACAACACAAAAGTAACAAAGTTGTTTCTGCAAAAAAAAAAAAGATTTTAATTATTATTTACAAACTATTCAAGATGATATTTTTATACCTATTTTCAATAATACCAACTTACTCAAGATCCATTAGCTCTATAGTCATCAATTTTGAACTTGTTTTTTTCTCAATCGGAGTAAATCCAATGATCTCGCCAACAAAATCTTGAAACACAATAAAAAGTTAGTTTATTAGCATTGTTTTTATTAAAAATAAATTGAAATATATGATAATGAACAGTGTAGTTTTTTTTTTTAGTTACACTGAATCGAAATTAAAATTACCTAGCAAATAAACATCAGACTCTTTTTTAGACAATGAATCGCTAAAAGAAACTAAATCCCATCCATGCAAGTCAATTTCCAAGGCCTCGCACTGTTCAATGTGAGAAGAATAGTTAAGGTGTAACATGAAACAGTGCTTAGTAGGTCGATCTAGCCCGGTATTTTCACGCACTCCGAAATTTGTAATCTCAATGAACATCCCGTGACTCAAATTTCCAGAAAAAGTCGACATTAAGGATTTCTTGCAAGAAACTTGGATTTTTCCTCCCTATAAAATTTAGACATGTATAAGTAATACTCATATATAAATGGATGTATATTATATAATATAAGATGAATAACTTATTGGTAATACAAAATATTTAAAATTAAAATAAAATATCATAATAATATACCTGAATATCCATCAGCACAATATCCATGCTATTCACAACATCGGGCTTCTTGAAATCCATCACTGACCAACTCCTTATAATTCTACCTTTGATTGTGCTGCGTTTGGTAGTCTTAGTTATGTCAGCAATTTTCATCACATCTGGTTTCCTCCCTTCACCGGAAGACATTTTTTGTTTCAGTTTAAAGACGATAATTAAAAGTTTTTTAGAGTTCTAAACAATGTTGAATTGATAGTATGGTAAAAAAATTATGTTTATCTATATATATATAGACATAGGTTCTGCTAGGGTATGATGTCTAGATATTTTAATTAGAATTTATATTTATCTATATATTATATATAAGGTTAAGATATTCTGCTATGTTTGATTCTCATACATTATAATCTAATAGATGATTAGAAATCCGTCAATTAGGAAAGTATATAAAAGTATGATTTTATTATGATTTATGATCGATATAATATGGAGTTAGATAATATTCTATAAAATGAGATTACATATCTTTGAAATTAGATTATATGATTTCAAATCATCAAAATATGCCAACTTAATCACCATATCCGTGAATCACAGGAAGTTCTAAAATTTGGAATCAAATCTCCTTGAATCATGGTAATTTTGTCTCATATTTATCAATAGAATGATTTGGTGAATAAGTACACCATTCAATTACAATGAGTTGGCATAATCCATCATAGCTTCTTTAGATATCCCTTGATTTTCACGTGCATGATAACTTCCTTTTTTATAGATTTACCTTGGATAGATGTTCCTTGCTTTTTGTTTACATAATTTCGATCCCTATTTACAAACCCAAATTAATAAAGTAAGTAATAATCCAAAATAACATGAATCTATATATAAAAAAAAGTTCAAATTGCATATATATATATATATATATTAACATACCTAAAAAGATAAGCACATTCTTCAGCCCAATCAACATGTGTTATGTGAATAACCTTAAAATCTGGTAATTTTGAATTACAGATTGTTGATCGTAGTAAGAAAATGAAACCGTCTCCTATACGTGTTTCGAGTATCTTACGTGTATTTTGCAGTCCTATACACTAAGTGTGCCAAAGAATTAAAAAAATGAATATTGAGTGTAGAAATGATTATGATATAATTAGAATCAAAACTAAAAGGACAAAAAGGAAATGACATGGTACCTCAACATTGTCATATTGTAATACCGATTTATACATCGGTAATAAAAAATCAATTTGCTTGTCCCATAGAGTGACATCTATAGTTCCACTTTTGTCCTTAATTGTAACTTTTAGTGACATGCTAAAAACAAATAATAGGAAGAAGTACGTTATAACAAATATTATGTTTAAAATATAATTTTAATAAATTGGGACATATGTAGCTATACCATTTTTTGGGGCAAATTTTTGTTGCGGCAGAAAACACAATTACTTTGTGGGCCCACAAAATTGACTCTTTGATTACAAAAAAAACATGCATCACACCATTGCATACTCTCCAAATTTACGCCAACTAATCGTCCAATGATTCGACAATTGATTTCCTGCATTAATTTTTTTTTTGTATATTAGTTAAAAATTAAAACAATAGAATGTATAAAACTTAACTTCAAGTTGCTATAATTTAAATACAGCCATACATGGTCCATGTTCATGAATTCGTTGATTGTTGTTCGCCTTGCATTAGATATTTTTAGAGTTATAAATAACGAAAATGAGTTTCTTTTTATCCAATTTACTTTGTGTTGGGCAAACCGATGTTTCAAAAACCTGTTTCAATTAAAATAGATGAGATCATGAAAAAATGATAAATTGCGCCATTACGCTTGAATAGTTTATACATAGAACTTCTTCTTGCCTTTTTACATCTGGATCAATTGTTATAGTTGTATCAATACCACAACGTAATGAAATTCCATCTATTTCAATAAAAAATGTCACATGTCACATTATTGATACCGCAATGTTGGAACAACACCATTAGTAAAATAAGTTTAATGAATATTATATAGTGAGTAGGCAATTACCATTATTCTTCTCCACAGTTAATCCACATATTAAGAAAGGAATTGCATCCTTAATATTGTCCAGTGCATTCGGCCCATATATGAAATGACTTGATATAGTCAACATAACTGCAAAGCAACTAAACACATAATTCATATAAGTCATAATTTTAATTACACTTTTATGTAATTGATAATTATATTATATGTATTGACAGTAAAAACTTTGAGAAAAAATTTACCTTTTATCAATTAGTACAATATCTTGTAGGTATGTGACATTATCTTTGGCCAATGTGATGGGGCTTGCATATATAACAATACCAATTATACCTAGCATTCAAAAAGAAAAAACTCAAATGGACATGATTAAAGTAAAATTTATCAAAATAGTAGTAATCACTTACTTATTAATACATGTTCAACATTTTCAATGGACATGATTCTGCGAAGATTGACAACTCCTTTAGGGCCTGTTCTCCCCAGCTTATTTTCAGTTCAGTTCAGTTCAGTTCAGTTCAGTTCAGTTCAGTTCAGTTCAGTTCAGTTCAGTTCAGTTCAGTTCAGTTCAGATCAGTTCAGATCAGTTCAGTTCAGTTCAGTTCAGTTCAGCTCTTGACAATACTTTTACTCTCACATATCACTATTCATTTCAGTCCAGTTCAGTTCAATTCAGTTTAGTTCAGATCAGTTCAGTTCAGATCAGTTCAGTTCAGTTCAGTTCAATTCAGTTCAGTTCAATTCAGTTCAGTTCAATTCAGTTCAGTTCAGTTCAGCTGTTTTATGCCAAAGAGAACAGACCCTTAGTTGTAGGTCGTCCTTGTTTGTCTTGGAGCATTTTGTCAATTTGAATTTTTTTAATTTTTCGTGTAAAGAAAGAAGTGGAATAAAATAAGTTTATATTAGGGTTTGTACATGAACATCTTATATAATAACATTTTTTTTTGTAAGTTACATAAATGGTAATGTAAAATAATGGTAAGTTATATCAATCAATATTAATATTATTTGTTAATATTATGCAACTGTGCCGTGAGCAATAGCAACTTGTTTACCAAATTAATGCTATAAAGATTTATGCTTTTCTTGTATAGAAGTTATAGGCAGAACTCCAAAGATTCAGCTATAACTTACCAAATTTATCATTAGGCTCCAAAAACTCCATTTGCTTGAGTTAAACGTATACCAAACTTATAAAATTGTCAATAAAACATTGCACACTCAAATTGTTCCATGATCTTGCATTGTTGGTTGTTCTCCTGTTCATCTCAACCGGGCTTTTCATGTTATCTCTTCCTCAACTTCTAAGCAAGTTGCTATTGCTAGCTTTGACATTTTTCATTTTTTTATATTTAATTTTACTTGCTCTGCCAAAAAACGTAATTAATAATTTAAGCAAATAATAGCTATTTATAGCATAACTTGACCAATATAATACGGTTTTGTGGAGGCAAAAATTATTATGGTTTTTATTACTGATACTTAATTTCATTTTACATACGTGCATAATTACAACAATGAAAATAGAAACTTACCAATAAGATCAATATATTTCCGTGCATAATCTTTTGTATATGAAATTCACTGTTTTTCAATGTTATTAAGATCATAGCCGTGAATTATGGGATATGATAGGGAGTCCAAAGATACCATTCCTATTTAAAGCAATTGAGGATTATGCGGGGATTGATTTCCTAAAATATAGATTGAGTGGCACACGCCTATTTTTATATGGAACCGACACATCAACAAATATGGACATGAATGGTACTATACACGTGGCGATTGAAAGTGGAGGATCAATTTAGAAGCGACATTTGGCAAACTGTTTAAGAGGTTGACACGTAAGCTAATATGACTTTGCTTTATATATATATTTCCGTGCATAATCTTTTGTATATGAAATTCACTGTTTTTCAATGTTATTAAGATCATAGCCGTGAATTATGGGATATGATAGGGAGTCCAAAGATACCATTCCTATTTAAAGCAATTGAGGATTATGCGGGGATTGATTTCCTAAAATATAGATTGAGTGGCACACGCCTATTTTTATATGGAACCGACACATCAACAAATATGGACATGAATGGTACTATACACGTGGCGATTGAAAGTGGAGGATCAATTTAGAAGCGACATTTGGCAAACTGTTTAAGAGGTTGACACGTAAGCTAATATGACTTTGCTTTATATATATATATAGAATATAGATATAGATAGATTTGTTATCACGCGTTGTACGCATTTTGAAACAAAGACTGCCCCCTAATCGTGTTTACTTTAGAAAAAAAAAAGAAACTCAATAAAAGGGCGGGAAATCGACTCCACTCCAAGAGTGTGGTAGAAATCATGGAGGTGGAGGAGCCATGGGAAGCGCTAGACACAGACGACACAGACCTCTCTTCTTCAACCTCGTTACTCCGTCATTGCACCCACCAACCTCGCCTCTCTAACATCACTTCTCAACCACCACAACAACAGCCATCAACCATCCATCGCCTCATTCCTGGCCCTGCTGCGGCCATCCAAGCCGCTATGCATCGACACAACAACGCAAATCAACCCTCAGAGATTTCTACTCAGGAGTACATTCGCAGAGTTGAGGAGGATTCTGGGGAAGAATTTTCCCGACGTCCCTGGGTTTTTGCCCTTGAATTTCTTCACCGTCATGGTAATTTCATTTCTGCATAATTTAGTTGCTTTTTCATCTTTTAAAATTCCTTTATTGTGGTTTCATTTTTAAGGTATGGCTGATACGACTCCTGTAAGTGCAATCAAGAAGTGTGTGAATGCTCAAAGAATCGACAAGGTATTGTAAACTTATTTTCTATGTATGAGAATTGAGAATTAGGTCAAATGGCGTATGTGATTCATTCAATGCGAAATCTAGTTTTTTAGGTTTCAACTATAATTTGGGTTACTGGGTTAGCATTGCAAACTTTTTTTTTTTCCTAATTAGGGTTTGAGTGATATTAGTTGCTTGTGTGGTCTTGTTACCTTCATCCTGATGCACAAAGGTTATGTAAGTATATATATACTTCATCCGCTAAATAAGTGCAACACTTTGTTTTCACGTTTGCCAATGCATTATTTTAACCATTAATATCTTCAATTATCAATAAGTAATAATAATAAAAAGTTGATATTAAAAAAGTTCACATTCAAACGAATCTAACAAGATCCCACATGACTATGTTTTTCCTAAAATGTAAATCACCAAAGCTAATTAAAGTTTAAACTGTGAATAGTAAACACTATGCAAATATTGCACTTATTTAGAAACGGAAGAAGTATATATATATATATATATATATATATATATATATATATATATATATATATATATATGCGGTTTCCTGTGAGTTTTCTTTATCCAATTTGTTCTCAATTCCTAACTGTTTGTTATACTTCCTCCATTCTGAAATAAGTAAAACACTTCTCTGTTGAATAAGTAAAACATATCAAACATATCATATGGGTTCTTTTGGGTAGTATGGAAAAAACTATATTAGAGTGGTACGTTTCGAACTGATTACAGCAGTTAGCCAGTTAACTTAGTTGTCCTCTCAACGCAGCTATCTTACTAGTTATTGTCATGGCTTTCTTTGCTTTATAGGTTGTTGCAATTGTGAAATCTTGTGCACCAAATGGTCTGGGTGATGTGATGATTACTCTTAAGGTATACACACCATGTTTTGTCCTAAGATTTTCATGTTTTTGCATCTCCTACAGGCTACATGTGTATGTCTGATTTAATGTTGACATTCTATTGTCTTTTAATGGTTGATTGCAACTTGACTTGTAGGATCCAACTGGTACTATTAGTGCTAGTATTCATAGGAAAGTTCTCAGTTTAGAAGAGTTTGGAAAAATGCTTGCTGTTGGCTCAGTTTTGATACTGAAGAAGGTTTGATTTTAATGTTATTGGTGGTTGGTGAATTATCAGTTCCTCGTATTTCTTTTTCTATGTACTCATTTGTTAGTGGCTTGCTCTAAATTGCAACTAAACATTCACTATGTGCTGTTTTTTGGGACTAACATGAAGCAGGACAATTCCAGGTTGTTGCATTTTCCTCTTCATGCAGATCTTGCTATCTTAATATTACGAGAAGCAATATTGCAAAGGTACTCTCATGTGATTGATTTCAGGAGCTTGGAAATTGGAATACTTGTAAACTTTGATGTGAAATTTGATGCTGATAAGTGAAGAGCTGTATATGTGTCTTAGTCTGAGTTCTGTATTACTGCATTTTAGTGGCAAAGCAATGGTACATAAAGGTGCAATTTAGAGGGGTGTAATGAGAAGATGATAGAAATAATTTGAAACATGAAGACCATATTCTTTGAGAACTTTGGGATAATACAGCATCTGCCACTTGAAATTGAAGTTATTAACGTATTTTTAGGCATTCATCTGATGCTGTTTATGCAGTTATATGAGTAATGATGATACATTATGCTAAATTGCTGCATCGTTTGGACTGGTATCTATTGCTAACTTGTACCAGCAAATATCTCAAGGAATACCCACTTCTCACTGCAGGTAATTTCTGTAGACTGTGAAGTCCAAAATTTTCCTGAAGCTAACCTAGACAGTACTCCAGGTAGCATTCATCATCTCCTCTTTCTGATATATTTGATGCTAACGTAAATAAAATCTCCTACTTTGGGTGTTTTACGAGCAGCACAATCTTTGGGAAGCGTTTCAATTTTTTTCTTTGCATTTATTATGTATATCCTGTTTGTATCTACGACTAGTTAAAGAGCTGTAGGAGATCTGCATCAGAGCTCTAGGATATTTTTAGTAGCTCATCAGGATAAACTATTCCAGTATTATGACCTTGTATATTGCGTTGTCTTAAGAAATAAATTATTGATCTAAAACCCTTATGTGAGAAGATAGAGCTTCATTGCGTGTATCATTTTCTTTGTCCATATCTGGTACTCTCTTACTGCTGATGCTGATTTGAGGTAGTAGTAGCAAAGCTGATATGCCTTCCTATACTTGCTCGTTTAATGATGTACCAAAAACTGTGGGCTGCAGAAGCAGAGCCTTTTGGAATTTCATCAGTATTCTCCCTATGAACACTGAATTTGCTCATTATATCCATATATGGGCATATTTTGTACCATCAGAACTAAAATTAGAAACATTGTCATGCATTACCAATGTTGGAGTTGAATTAATATTCCCATTTTTACGGTCAGCTACCAATTATACTTGAACATGCTCCAATAGTCAGCTTTCATAAACAAAAACGCAAATTATGCTTGTAGATTCATCTGTGACACTTATGTGACCCATGAGTATCATTAAACTATAAGTCTCATGCCAAATTCACTTTTAATGAACTGGAAACAGTCTTCTACTGATCTCTTACCTGATCCTATTAAGTACAATTTAACTTGCTACTTGTTGAGGTTCTACAATCCTCTTTACTGGTCAATAACACCAATCTTTTATTATTAGTACCAAGCATAAAATCAGTAACACCAGAAAACACTTTTGCCCCTGTATCTGGAAGAACTGAAAGAGTTGTTGGAGATGTGCGTCGAATCTCTAATTCAAAAGGAAAAGAAATAATTCAAGAGCTTACGGGACAGGAAAACTATACCCAGTCCAGCAGCAGCAATAACGGCAGACAGATCAAAAGTGTAGCTGAAAATAACTCCAAGCATACCGTTCATATTGATCTAGTTGATTCTGGCTATAGTGCTTATGGTCGCTACAACAAACAGCAAGAATGCAACTCAGTTGGAACCAGACAACCAGGTCCTGGCTCATTGGAAGGGATATTTAGGAACCTTCAGGACCTTGATACTAATGCCAAGCATAGGAAGATGAGAGAACATAGCTCTGCCCCTGGCAATATTGAGAACCTGGGTGACCGAAACTGGCAGGCAAATGCTGTTCAAGTTGAAAGGCTGCTGCGGGCAAATAACTGTAGCATGAGTGCAACTGAGAAAGTTGAGACTACTGTGCATGCGCCAGCTGGCACAAGCTCAAGGATGCCTAAGAATGCTGATGATCTTCACATATGTAGTGCAGATGATTTCGACAAGCAACAACAGCTCAGGGGCATTGGTTATGCACCAGGCATGGCTGAGAACCTGGCTAAGAGAGACGTGTTTGAATTAAATGGTGGTGTAAAGTTGACACAGCAGACAGAGACCAAAGACGATGGTCAAGATTCTAGAGGAGCAAATGGAGTAAAGAAGCAAAGGTTGGCACTGATATCTAGAACTGCAATTCAGGAATGGACTGATGAACAGCTCTGTGTACTTGACATGGATGAGGATTGAATACATTGTACATGCTGACTTAGGTACTTTTCATATGTTATGTTAATGAAGCTTTTGTTTTGGTTTAGAACTTGAACGAGTGTTTTCATTTGTGAAAGTGTAAACAGTTTTGATGTGAATACACTGTACAGGCTTTCTGTAGTAACTTTTCATCTTTTTTTTCATGAAGCTTCTGTTTTTGTTTAGAAGTTGAATGAGATTTTTCAATAGTGAACTGAACTGTAATTGATGTGATTGCACAGTATTACATAGTGACTAATGAAGGCACACACAATCAATATTTTTGTTTCGGAGGGCAACAGGGACTATGAGTATTAGATTTGGTGATCCAAGCCTATGCACACATATTACCCAGCATAACGTTGCAGGCGGTATGTTGCTGGACAAAAAAATAATTTATGCCTACTGCCTTAGTGACATGAGATGAGTTGTGTAATTTGCCAATCTTGAACAGAATCGGAAAACTTGCAAGAACTAGGATAAATTACTCTCAAATCACGGTTAGAGGGTTTTCTAATGTTGGAAATGCTCTTATGAGAAACAAGCCGATGGTCACTTTCAATTAACAAAATTAAACTTTCTTTTTTGGCAACTACATACAACAAAAAGTCAAGCAAAAAAAAAAAAAAGCAAATACAACAGACAAAAACAACATCATCCTACCATGCCCTCGCCTCAATAGCTAAGACATCTGCTGCATGAAGTGCCATGAACTATATTCCTACCAATCTTACACACCCCCATATAATAAACTAGGTCCTGGACCTATGCATAATGCACAATAACTTTTTAGCTTAATAAGAATATTTATAAATCAATTACATTGAAACACTACTCGATCAAAAACTTTCTTGTATAATAGAAATGCACATTTATATTAATTATAAAGTTGTTTAGCACATACATAATACTCTTATATTTTGGAAGACTTCTTATATGCTGCATTACTCGTAGTATTAGACATCCCATATGATTTCTAACAAATTAGTACTATTAAGCACTTACTCGTGATTCTGGAAATGACTACATAAAATTGGCCACGGCGAGAACTGGTATGGGGAGATAAAACCCACCATATGATATGATATGTCCTTGACTTCTAACACTGCAAAAGGAAACTGCCTTTTTTGAAACCTCATAGGAAATTATGTTCCATCTGACAGAATGAGTATCATACAAGTCATAAATACCTTATTCCTTGTTACTACCTAAAATGACCACAACTTGGATGATTTCCTACATACTTGATTATTAGCCTAATACTATTAAACAAACCACATGTTGCGTCAATCTTTCTTAGTAGCATCATTGGTGTACCAAACTTCACTTTTTCAGTTTAAATAGTGATTCAGTAGGCGGAAACATCAAATAGTATTTAGGAATTTAGTAGAGTAGATTTCATGTACTTTTAAGTTGCACTTTTCTTTGGAAATTGCATTCAAACTTAAATATACTATAGTAATTTCTCAGGTAATTCAGACAACCCATGATCATTCACCATTTTCACCATCTCATTAGTCGAATCAAGAATAGCCCCGTTTGAAAATAATTAGGTTCTTCTAAATGATCCTTAAGGTGGCCAAATATATGTTTTCCACTATACCTTGATATAGGATCACTTCCAACATCTATAAAATTGACAATGAGTATGTAGAACCCTTGCCATGATATTTAGTCTTGTGTGTAAAGTTGAATAACTTACCTATCATCCATAGTTTTATTATGACAAGGATGCTGATCAAAATATCAAATCAGAATATTGATCATAGTTTACGTTACTATTTACAATCCAAAATTAGTCATTACCCTGTTTTTATTTTTATGTTATATTGTGAACCCTTAAAAGGTTACTATTGTGTACAAATTTCAATCTTTGTTTAGTATTTAGTGCTATACTCTCATTTTTATTTTCATTTATTGTAAAATTTTGATACTACATATAATGAATCGGAGTGATTAAAAAAATGATAAATATAATTTTTCCGCTGTTGGTTTTTGTTCCTCCTAATAATGTCTTTTCTGGGTTTAACATTTCGTTCTTCCCACTTGACTTTTCCCTCCGAAAAATTATCCCGACTGGCTCCAATAGCCCACCGTCAAGCCTTACTCATTAATTTCTTCCAAAAAGCAATTCGGAAGAACTAAAAACATGAAGGTAGAATTTTTGTAAATAAATCAAGTCAACACAAGTTTTAATATTTATTAAACTAATTTAGAACATATAAATACGTAATAGTGTATTGTATATGTGTGTTTTATAGGTTCCCAATATAATTTACATTTCATGGCTATCCTTTGTATAAGAAAAAGTGAAAACAAAAGTATATAGGCAAAATAGAAACTCCAATTCAATAACTCTATCTAATCCTTTCAAAACAGTTACACTCCCTTTGTCTCTCAACATCCCAAAAAACGGATTCATTCTTTCCATTCATCTTTCTCTCTAGAAAACCATAAACTTAAAAAGTGACCAAACTTAATATTTATTTATTGGGAGTAAAACCAACTAATATTGAATATTTACAATCCCTCTTTTGACATATAATGCTAAAAAATTATCTCATTTTGTTGATTCATCTATCTCAAATAGTATCCTTATTTCTAGTCTAATACCCATGCGATGTATGGTTACATATCATATTATTACTTTGTAGAAAATTATAAGATAAACATTTAACTCCTTTCTAATAACAAATTAAATTAATCATTACGTCGTATGGTGTCTTTTCAACTGCTTTGGATGGTGCTCTGTTAAGTGTGAATGTCATTGTTTCATGCGCAAATCCCCAAAATGAAATAGGATGATCAACAAGACTCATCATGGATCGAACCATATCAAGTAGAGTTCGATTCCTTCTTTCGGAAACGCCATTAAACTGTGGTGTACCTAGTGGAGTCTATTGTGGAAGTATTTCATAATCCTTCAAATGATCACCAAATTCTTGAGATAATATTCACCACCACGATCGGATCGCATTGCCTTAATTTTCTTCACAAGTTGGTTTTGTACTTCATTCTGGAATTCCTTAAAACTTTCAAAGGATTCTGACTTATGTCGCATGAGGTAAACAAATCCAAATATGCTTACATCATCAGTAAAAGTAATGAAGTAATGTACCCTCCCCTAGCCAAATTAATCATAGGTCCACACACATCCGTATGTATGAGGGCTAAAATGTCATTGGCCCTTTCACTTGAACCTGTGAAAGAAGACTTTGTCATTTCTCCCATCAAGCAAAACTCACAAGTATCAAATGATTCGAAATCAAATGATTTGAGAATTCCATCTTTATGAGCTTCTCAATGCGCTTTGAGCTTATGTGCTGCTAGAAACATAAAGCAAATGATTCAAACCCTACATACCTATGGCATTGTCGATTATGTTATAGATGTGGGTTTCTAAGTCTAGCACATATAAGCCATTTGATAACTTAGCGGATACATAGAACATATCATTCAAATACGCAATACAACAATTTTTCTTTATTGTGAATGAACAACCTTCAGAATCCAAAATAGGAATCGAAATAATGTTCTTTGTGATAGCAGGAACATGATAACAATTATTAAGTTCTAAAACCAATTAATCCTGAAGGTAAAAGTAGACTATATACCCACAGTGCCAATATAGCTAGAACTCGTGCTCCATTGCCAACGCGAAGATCTAATTTTCCCTTTCCCAATATTCTACTTCTTTTGAGGCCTTGCATATTACAAATAATGTGTGAACCACAAGCGGTATCAAATACCCAAGAAGCAGAAGTTGCTAAGTTAACTTCTATAACATACATATCTGAACTAGAAACTCCCTTATTTTGATCCTTCAGATACTTGCGACGACTACTTTTCCAATGACCAACCTTGTTGCAGGTGTAACAATAGTGCTCATCAACAACTTTTGGTTTTGGTCTAGTCTTTTGCTTTTCAGAAGCTTCATACTTGGCAACTTGTTTCCTTTTGTCCTTCTTAATAGCAGTCCCAATCCTATTAAGCGATTTCCCTTTACTAACCACGAGAACATCCTCATATTCTTTTCCTGGCTCGTTAGGGATGTTTTGCTCAGTCTGAGTTAGCCTTTCATGCATCTCTTTCATTGTTGCTTCCTCCCCTTGCATGTGAAAGTCGTTAAACTTATCAGTTCTAAGAACGATTATCATTTCCCTCTCACTTGCAATGAAACGTTCAACATTCAATTTGTCCTTAGAAAGGATGGAGCACAAATTACAAGTAGAATTGTTGGTGTTGATGTTGTTGTAACTAGACATAATTACTACAACAAAATAATAAAGCAAGATTCAATCAATGTTTATCAAGAAAGCAACAACTAAACAAATTTTAATTAATTACTACCCTTTTATTCAATATGAAAGTCCCCTATTGAATAAAGAAATAACTAAGATCTTCTCCCACTTTAATCAAACGAACTTTGGCCCTGCCTTCAATTTATAGTAGTTGAGGTAAGTAAACACTTTACTAATTATAATTCTTGATAGACAGGTTAACAACTCCTTGTTTACTCTTATCTCTTAGCTTCAAAACCCAAAACTTTGTCTTTTGATGATTTTCTTGAGTTAAACCAAACATTAACATGTAAGTTTCAAAAAACTACCCTACTATCCCCGAAATTATGAGTAAGACCCCACTTTGGCAGAACCTATCACTCATTATCTAAGGCTTTATAGGTGTTGTTTGGAAAAGCAATTATAACTCAATATTACTTTTGGGGACCTAACACTAGTAGAATAATTGCTATTTGCTGCGGTTAAAAAGTGCCCTATTGCTGCGGTTTTGGGCGCGCAGCAATTAAAGGGGCAGCAATAGGTATTAATAATATTGCTGCGGTTTTAAACCACAGCAATATCTTCAAATATTGCTGCGGTTCTTAGGTCAAACCGCAGCAATATTATAATTTTTTACCTGTTTAACATGTAATATTGCTGCGGTTTTTGGCCCAAAACCGCAGCAATATTATAAATTAAAAAACAAAAAGGTAACCTTGCTGCGGTTTATATGGTAGGACCCGCAACAATATGCACTAGACAGGTAAAAAAAAAATTATTCTTAAAAAAAATTAAAAAATAGAAGAAAAAAACGAAAATCGTCGTTGGTACCCAGATTTCAATTCGCAACTGCGATTTCAATTCGCAACTCCACAATGTCGAACATAATTTAACATCAATAACCAGATCTTAAAAAATGAAACCAAACTATAATCAAACCAGATCTAAAAAATGAAATTAACATCAATAACCAAACTAGATCTAAAAAATGAAATCAGCATCAAAAGCCAAAATTAAACTAATTTATCAATAACTCTGCACTTAACATAATTTATCGAAAACAAAAAAAGGGAAAAGAGATCTAAACATAAGATCTAAATAAAAATGAAAAAAACTTAGAAAAAGGAAAAAAAATCAGATCTAAAGAAAGCAATGGCGAGATCTCGAATTGTGAGCGACGACGAGGTTTCGGACTGAGCGACGGCGAGGCTTCGCACTGAGCGACGACGACTTGTGAGGTCTTCTGGGCGACGACGATTTGCGAGAAGAAAAGCAAACGCCGGCGAGCAGATGAAGAACGAAGCGCCGACTCTTTGATGACGCTGGCGAGCAGATGAAGAACGAGCAAACTTAAACAGTGAAAACAAAATAAATGCAAGAAATTAATAGAAGTAATAATTAAAATGATCTACTATGCCCCTTAAACTTAGGAGGAAAACTAATCTTCGATAAATCTTCTCTTGAATCTCCATGGATCACCATCCTTGAAACTCCTTGGATCCTCACGCTTGATTACATAATTTGAATTAAATAAATATCTAAAATTTAAAGTTACAAAAATACAAACGATTCGCATATCGTATCTAATTTACATTCAAATATAATTATTCACATATCGTATTTACTATCCTAATTTGGGCCATACTAGTCATCACATGCAATGTATAATATCGTACATATTATATTCAACATCCACACATTTATAATATCAAAATAAAATAAACACAAACTATTTACTTATTAACAATTAATAAGCAAATAAAACATTTCATAATAATCATAAAACTTAACAAATTTAAGATAGAAATTATTTAGGAAACTTTATTATTTTAATTCAATTACTTATTTAAATATGACCATAATCTTTAATATTCACAAATTTGCAAAATAGAGGAAATTATGGATTTATGCTCAACATTAAAAACTGGATTCCCAATTTTTTTTCTTGTTTTATTAAAACTACAGTCAGTTACTGCCTGTAAATGATGACAAGCATGGAAGCCCAACAGTAGACACCAAGCCCACCACCGCCTGCCATGCCAGCACTAGGACACCAACCCGCTGTCGAAACTAGACCGCTGGCCAAAACCCACGCACATCGCACCTCCACATAGCTTCGCCTGTCATAACCGTCGAGTCCCTCACTAGCAGAACAAACCGCTAGCGGAACCAGCCTAGCATCCGTCGCACGCGCGTCCCCATTCTTCCCCACCACTCTACGCCGTCGACTTAACCCCTATTCTTGCCGACCCAAAATCGCGCTCCACCGTGGCTCCACCAATGCTATTGGTACCACCCAGCCATGGTAGGCAACCCTTTTGAATTTTGTAACAATTTACCAAAATTCCAATTAATCTTTAACCAACCATTTATTTAAAGATTTAGGATTTAATTGAGTTTTAGTAATCCAAAAATTATGGCAAAATTTTTGAATCAATCATAATCTTAAATAAATTATTAGGTTTGTTGAGATTAGATTTTAATGAATATCTCCATTAAAAACTAAATCTAACAAGAATTCAAGGTAAGAGCAAAAATCAAAATTATATCAAAAAAATTTAGAAAATTAACAATTAAAATTTGAAAAATTTGAAAATACTTTTTAGGGTGATCTTCTGAATTAACTTCACATATAAAATCAAATATTTTAATTTTTATCCTTAAATTCTATGAATAATCAAAATAAACATAAAATTTAACAAAAAATCACAAATAATATGATAAATACTCCGAAAAATAGTGGGAAAATTCCGAAAAATATTTTAAGCTATCATATTATTCAATATATATGTTGGTGATGAACATTAGATTTCTTTAACAATTCAAAAATGAAATCTTTAATTTTTAACAAATTATTTCAATGATTAATCAAATTAAACGTAAAATAATTTTAAATCTAATAAATTATATATTTTAAATCCGAAAATTATAAATAATAAAAATTTCGGACCTTTATAAATTATTTTGAGCATAAATCACAAATAAATCGATTATTTACAATTTCCAATTAATTAAAGATGCAGGAGCATCTAGCTTAAGCAACTAAGGTCTTCTTCTACATGATCAAAAGGAGAACATGGTAAAGGAGGTTCAATTTCTAAGCCTAACTAGCTCGGTTTATTCTAAAACCTTACTTAAGCAACTTGATTAGGCTAATCCTATGTTAATCTCTACTTAAGCAAGATTAGCTAATACTAATGACACCTTAATCATCATTATGTATTGGTAATCAAGTTTAGTAAGTGATTAGTAGCCTAAATACATGCTTAAGTTATGTTAATCATGCTTTAGGAGCTAAGCTAGTTTAAGCTCTTGTAATCCGGTTCTTTAAGCTAGTTTTAGGAGATGTTTTTGCTGCTTTTGGTTGCCACCTCCAGCTGAATTGAAGTCCTTGGGAAGTGTATGAACCCATATGAAGATCACATGGGCAAGGGAGGCCATATCCAATGAAAGAAGAAGACTTCAAGGCAAGGAATGCCTTCTGCCCAGCTCCAGCGTCCCAGCATGCTCTCTTTGAAGCTTTGGGCAGCAATGATTTGTGCTGCAAATGGTACAAGCTTTTGAGGAGTTATAGTTTAATATGTTTACTTTAGTATTCCATTGGTAGTTCTTCTGTTTTGTACTTCCAATAGGGTGGCTAAGCTAGTTTGTAGGAGGTGTGCTGGAATGGTTGTAATATTTGTTTCATGTTTTTTATTAGCTTAGTTGGCGTAGCTCTTGTGGTCCAAATCAGCTGATTTTTGGACACAATGTAAACAAATATGTTAGCTTTGTACTCTTTTTGGAATTAGATCATTTGAATGAAAATTGAGAGTTTTATGCTCAAAATACTCAGCTGTGTGCTAAGTGTTCTACCGGGTCAGTTTAGACCTTTATCAAATCTTTGCTTAGTTCTTTCACTTAAACGTTGATTTAGTGATTGAATCACAAAGTAGACTCAAGCTAGAAGCTTATTGTTATAGCTTAGTCTTTGATTGGTGGTATTTGGGTTAGTGAAAGTGGTGGTTGTTCAATCTAATTGAATCGGTTTGTTACAAACATCTTATGTTCTCTTTCTTTGTTCTTACTTACTTGTTCGAATGCTCTTGAATTCTTAATCAGTATGTATCAATTAATATCAAATATTGGTTATGCAAATTCAAGCCATAAATAAATCCCCCTTAATTGAATAAAAATAATAACTTTGCATACAAACATGATCATATGAATATTATGAATTAGGCAAAACTGATACCACTGTAGGAATATTTAGATGCATATAGCGGAATTTCAAGAAACAATTTCCTAACATCTATCATGGAATTGCAAAAATAATCAAACACATGAATCATTCAATATGGATTAAATATCAAACCTTTGTAGCGTGATTTTCCTATTGTATGCGAGCTTTGAAGATTTGAGACCCCCAAGCGTTGCTCCTCTAATCATTCCACGAGCACCAGTTGAACACCAATGTTTGCTAGAACGGAAGAGTATAAATTCTCTTGCTTTTGATGGTATACGCTCTGGACTATTAGACGGAATAGTTTTAGGGTTTCACTTTCTCTCTCTTGCAAAAAGAAACTGATTAATTGAATCGATCCCCTAAACCCTATTATAATATATTATATGTTACATAGTGCTAGACTCGTAAATAATACTACTCACTAGTAGAATAATTGTTTATTGCTGCGGTTTTACCCATACGCAGCAATATATATCGTAAAAAAAAAGAAAAAAATATAAAATAACCATATTGCTGCGGTTTCTACAAAAAAAAACGCAGCAATATGGTTTAGACGAATTTTTTTGACTATTTGACCAAATATTGCTGCGGTTTTCGGTAAGAACCGCAACAATATATTTAAATAAATAAAAAATTATAATTTGAACATATTGCTGCGGTTCCTACAAAAAACCGCAGCAATAGGTTTTTAAAAGTAATAATAAAATAATTTTAGGGTTTTAAGCACTTCTATCGCTCTCCTCATGTAACGCCTCTTAAGTTTTCTCTCTCCTCTCTTCTCTCTCTCTCTCTCTCTCTCTCTCTCTCCTCCTTTCGTCTCTCACGACGGTTCCCCTTTCTCTCTCTCCTTCTCTTTTCCTCATCATCAGTTTCAGACCGGTCCCCTCTCTCTCCTCCTATCTGCCTCTTATCAACCACCACCGTTCGTCTTCAACCATCTTTACGCGTGTTGGCTGTTCGCCAGATTCAATCCTTCATGCCATTCGTCTTCAATCGCCAGATTCAACCCTTCACACCGTTCGTCTTCAATCGCCTGATTCAACCTTCAAGCCGTTCGTTTTTTTGGAATATTTTCGATCGTTTTTTTTAGATATTCGATCTGTTTGTTTCGATCGTTTATTTTTCGATCGTGATTTTAGTTTTTGTAGATATTCGATCGCCAAATTCCACATTCGATCGTTTTTTTTCATTTAGATATTCGATCTTTTTTTTTCCTTTTTTTCATTTTTTTTCAATTACTTTTTAGATCTGGTTGTGTTTGTTTTTCCTTGTACATCCTTTTTTTCGTTTCTTTGTAGATATTCGATCGTTTTTTTCGTTTTTCGTATATATTCGATCGCCAAATTCCACATGCGATCATTTTTTTGGGGGTAGATATTCGATTTTGTCTTTTCATTTTTTTTTTCATTTATTTCCGGTTACTTTTTAGATCTGTTTGTTGTTTTTTAGCTTGTAGATCTTTTTTTTTTGCTTTTATATTTTTCATTTTAGATAGTTTTTTAGATTGTTTTTTCATTTTACATTTTATTATTTTGTAATATTCATGTAATTAAATTTTTCATCTTTATATATTAATATATTAATGAGATTCATGTTATTTTATCTTCAGTTTGCCTGCGAATTTAATGGAAAATGAATGGGTTAATTGTTTGGTTTTAATATTTCAAATTTAATTGACAAATGCAAAAAAAAAAAAAAAAAAAATTACCTGTACAGGGACATATTGCTGCGGTTTTGGCTAGAAACTGCAGCAATATACTAGATTTTTCTGGTATAAAATGATTATATTGCTGCGGTTTACACTAGAAACCGTAGCAATATATTATTTACCTATTGCTGCTCCATTAATTGTTGCGCGGTCAAAACCGCTGCAATAGGCCACTTAGTGACCGCATGAATAAGCATTTATTCTACTAGTGACTATCCCCAACAGTAGGTTGAACAATAGGAGACTTGTGCACCAATGTCAGAGCTCAAATCCTGAACCCTAGCTCCGCCTTCAGACCTGCAAAAAGGGACCCACTCTGGAGGTTTGGGTGGTATTTCCCCTCCGAAGCTTAAGTCAGGTATCAGGAGTAGAAAATGAACTTTTAGAGAGAGAAAGTAGAGAGAGAGAGAGTATTTATGGCAAAATAACAGTACTATGCTCCGTAAAACGTACCTTTTCCCTGATTTCAAGGACTATTTATAGTGTCTGAAATGACTGTTGTACCTTGATGTCACCCTAATTTGGGAGCACCTGATTGGCTAAGCAATAATGCTATGACACGTGACAATCACTGATTGGAGAGTACACATCACCCTTTATAAAGGTGTTTTTTGTGTTTACTGGGCCTAAGTACAGATTGGGCCATGAGAAGGCTTAGTATACCTTTCTTTATTCAGAAAAATGTACTTTACCCCCTATAAATTTCTGGTCCATTACTTTACAACAGCAAAAAGAGTGCCACCTGTAAGGTTGTGATGAGGCCATGTGTCACGTCTATAAGCGTTGATTTTTAGGCTACAACATTTGCCCCTTGAAAGAGGATTTTTATCGCTTAAGCGCCAAGACAGTTGGAATTCTCTTTTAACCGATGGGAACTGCCCCACTCTTTTTCAAAATAGGAAGGGTGCCATCTAGCCGGTCTCAACAAGTCAACCCTCAAGAGGCCTTTGGCCTGCAACGATCATATTACCGGAGGGGGAGGTCATTTTTACCTCTCTATAAATATGCCCCTTTGTCGTTTCTGAAATCACTTTTACATCCTTTAGAGAATTTCTAGAGAGAGAGACTCTGCCCCATTTTTACTGAACTTTTGATAGAGAAAGAGCATTCGTCCAAGATTTTACTAAGTTTCCTTAATTCGTCCAAGGTTACGTTTAGTTCGTTCTCTCCATCCGTCCGAGTAATTCAACAGGTATCCCTTTCCCCTGTTTAATTCTTATTTTGCACTTTTCTTTCACACTTTTTAAGAAAAAATAGATTCGTCTTCTTCATCAAATATTCCCGGCCGCTCAAGGTGGTCTTGACCCTAGAACAAAGAGCCTTTCTTCTTCGGCACATTCTACACTTGGGACTATCTTGGCCGGCCATGTATTTTATTAATTTTGGACATGGACGGCAAAGTCAGACGACCCAGTCTGGGTGAATCTGGCGCGCGTCAAGCAAACAACTCGCATTAGACGAGGGGTGAACCTTCCGGCCTCCAGCTCAGAAATGGAGGTATTAACCGGCCGAATTCCAGCTGACGAGGAACATGAAGTTCAAAGCGCCCGGCCAGCGAACCAAAATACTTCTCCGGAAAACGTCCAGGAGGAAAGTATCATCGAAAAGCCTTCAATACCCAGCCCGTCCGGACAAGATATGGCGACGGACGAGGCAATGAAGTGGAGGTCTCCTCTAACTCATCTTGTGACTCGGAGGAACCGTCCACTACATCTTCTGAAATTAGACGCCGCCTAGACCCTCTGTCATACCCTAGGTTCATCCTGGCCGACAATAGTTGGCTCGGACGAGTAGGCCCAGACCTTAAACACTTTTCCGCTGCTATGCCTATGTCGGGGTACCGCTTTGTTCTTCCTGGCCGGGAAGACACTATACTTAGTGCTCCTCCCTGCCATTTCGCTGTCTACCGGCTGGCATTGGATGCAGGGTTACGATTTCCCTTGCATCCTTTTATAAGTCGCCTTCTTCAATATTACAGCATCGGCCACAACCAGCTTGCCCCAAATTCCTGGCAAAACATCTTGATGTTCTTGGCCGTTTGCGAGCTGAAAGGCGTCGCCCCTTCATTGGCTGCCTTCTCCCAAATACACTACGTATCTAAGGTTCCTAAAACCGTGGACGGAGCCTGGTTTAGTGTATGCAACCGCCAGGGCTTCTTGACATCTTGGGACAAAACATCTAAGATCCATGCCTGAGAGGAAGAATCCTTGTTCGTCCAAGCGCCTAACGAAGTTGTGGCCAGACGGTATCGATATTTTAGCCAGGCGACTACCAATACTGGCCGAACGACGTCTTACTTCGAGCAGGAGAACGATTCAGCTGAGGAGATGATTGAATACATTAGAGTATCGGAGTATTCTATAAACAATTCCTCTTTTAAGGGTCCGTCCAACTGGATTCCTTTTAAAGAGATGTTTTACCATGATAACTTCTTGGTCGCCGCAGGCCGAGGATAGAGGTATACCACTCTTTTTTCCAAGTAAATGCCCTCGTCCAATGACTATAGCTGCCTAACCATGTCCTTTCTTTTCATGCCGATTCGGCTAGAGCTGCCTTGAAGAAATCTTGGACGGGAAACGTTAGTATGTCCAAGTTCACATATAATCTATGGAAGGAGTACATCAAGTCCGATTCTGAAAAGAAGACGGACAACTTGGTATTGTGCTTAGTATATATATATATATATATATATATATATATATATATATATATTATTTTTCTCTTTTTTTTTGTGGACGAACCTCTTCTTAAAATGGAAGGCGTCCAAGAAACAATTTTGTGGACGATCCTCTCCTTAAAACGGAAGGCGTCCAAGAAACAATTTGAGGGACGAACCTCTGTTTAAAACGGAAGACGTCCAAGAAACAATTTGATTGGACGAACCTCTCTTTAAAACGAAAAAGGACCAAAAATCAATATGGTCGACCTTCTTCAATCCCACGATATTCGTCCGAGAATCAATCTGTTGTTTTTCTGGACAATCAATAATATCCAGAGGTTCCCTCTTCGAGGGAGAAGCCGGCCAAATTTCCTGTAGCGGCCTTGGATATTGGGCGGCGCCCCATCCTGCGATGAACTTCTGGTCCATGTACTTTACAACAGCAAAAAGAGTGCCACTGTAAGGCTGTGATGAGGCCATGTGTCACGTCTATAGCCGTTGATTTTTAGGCTACAACACTATATATAATAGAAGAGTCATAGGATAGTTACGAGAACTAATTCTCTTCCTATTGCCATTTGGATCGACCCATTCCTAATCCTAAATGGATTTGGAATGCTCTGTCTAACTTGTGCTACAATGTGTGACCTCATAGGATTAATCTATTTTAGTTATAGGCCCAATCGATATTGTCCTATTAATTATATTTATTCTCTAGCAAAAAAATACGATTACTAAAATAATTAACTTTATTATCTTCATAATATTATTCCTATTAATATTTAGTAATTGTCGGGATGTCTAAGGACATATTCCTTCAGGCTGCGTTTTGTTTCGTGCCCCGGTCCTCTACATATGGATGTGTGCATCATCTACACATTTGAAAAATTATAACAAACCGTAACAAGAGATTTAGGTAACCCTAATATTTATAAGTAGTCAACAATTATAAAGTAAACCTTTGATACAAAATTATTATCATACCCTCAGTGTATCGTGAGCATATACACCCAAAGTTAATTATTTTTTTTTGCTTATTACTCATTTGAAATCATCCAATTGAGCAAAAATGTAGTAGAAAAGAAGAGTTTCAAATGAACAAATGAACCATGAACAAAAATTAGTCTTGATATACCATACACATAGTACATCCGCGTATATGATGAATGATCTACCTCTAGGCTCTAATATACTCCTCCGTTTTATAATGAGTGACACGCTTTCCTTTTAGGGAAATGTCATAATAAGTGACACATAGCTCAAAGTAGTAAAACATACTTCTCTTTTATTATATCTTTGCCATCATTTAATTGTTCCACCAACCCACTTTATCCAATACTCAAATTTCATTGGTTGTATAAATGGTCCCAACTTTGTCTCTCTAAACTCCTTGGTATTCCCCCACTTTCCCTCTATATCACTTATTAAAAAACGGAGGAAATATTAATTAGAAAACTCAAATACAATAGTTAATATATGAGGAATAACCGAATATATAACAAACTATAACAACTTTTAAGAGTTTCAAGTGTGTAGGACGAAATAGTAATTTCGGTTTTCTTATTGTTATTTACTGAACAAAAAGCAGGATCATCAATAAAATTACACAGAAGATGCCAAAGAGAAAAAAAGCCAAGTAAAACACCAAAACGATCCTAAGATGTCAAATATGAGCCTAAAGTAGTAGTAAAATGCCAAATAACAACCCAACATTAAGTAAATAAATATGAATAAGAAATTAGAAATTGGGGTTAGTTGTACACTTGTACAGTTATACTTGTATCAGAATCCGATTCTTTTTGGGACAAAAACGTTGTTTCGTCACTCATAAATTTAATTGGGTACATTACATAATCAGGTAGCCTCCTTCGCCCCTTTTTCCTAATTGAACTTCTTTCCCTTTCTTTCTCTCTTCAGTGGCGGATTTACCTCATACCACGCTGGTGCACCAGCAATAAAAAAAAAAAAAAATATTAAAAAAATTTCAAAAAAATCACGCTGGTTGGCTCTTGGCTGTAGTCACAAACTTCTTTTCTCTCACTCACAATCGCAGACTTCTTTCTCTCTCATAAAACCTCAAACGTTTTCGTTGCTGGCTTGACTGGTTTCGTCCGGCGACCTCACCGGCGGCGCCTTCGTGGTCGATTCGTCACTGCTGGTGGGCTGGTGGCTTCGTCCTTCGTGGGAGATTCGTGGCTTCAAGTACGTGGTCGGAATTCGTGGCTTCAACTCTTCAAGTGGTCGGAAATCAGATTCCTTGGTGGACGACAGTGGCCGGATTTCTTGTTTTACTCTAGGTACATCTTAATCTGCTCAATTTGCTTGATTTCTTGTTTTACTTTATAGATTAGGGTTTATCAATTTCATGAGAATTGAAAAATAAATTGCAATTTCAGTTGTTATAGGTGTTTATATATCAGATTATGTAATGTAGAATTGTTATAAATGTTGATTTTGTTGTTGTATTTTGATTTGTGTGTTATAGGTGTTTGATTATTGAAATTACATTATATTTAAATTGAGTGTTATCACTTTATTGTTGATTTTGTTGATGATAGTTTATGGCTTATGAGTTATGACAAATTGACATATGTTTCATTTCGTGAGATACATCAAATTTAGTTCAATTGTTACTTGATTTTCAGATTTGATAATGAAGAGAAAACGTACTCCAAACAAAATGCAAAACATTGCTAGTTTCTTCACTAAGAAAAATCCAACTCCAAATTCTCCTCCACATCCAACACAAAGTGAACAAATTCTGTCTCCTCAACTAGCAAGCGAACAACATTCCTCTCCATATATATTTATTTTCTTTTCGATTGAAATTTAGTTTGGAGTATTTTTTATTAAAAATTATTTTGATTTAGTGAACGGTAATTTATGGTGAACCACCATTAAAAAATTCCTGGATCCGCCACTGCTCTCGTTGTTCTCAAGTGTTCTTGTACTAATCACGCTTAACTTCTCACTGAAAACCCTCTTCCCTCTCTAATTCTCAAACACATGTACTATAGTTAACAATACACCACGGTCACGGCCGACCGCATACTGCCGACCGTCACAGCTGCCCGTCAGTCGCCGTTGGCAGTCACCATAAACAATAAGTTTTATTTTAGTTTATATATATTGCATTTTAGATTATTTGAATTGTTGATATTATTCATTGATTAGGGGCTTATTGAAATTGAAATCAATATAATTTTCACTTTTTAGGATTTTGCAATTTAGTTAGGGGATCATTTTGCAATATTGAAATCGAAATTAAAATCATGTATATTATTGCATAAAATTTAATACTGTCAAAGAGTAGTTTACAAACAATTAAATACTTTAAAATGACAAAGAGTATGACATTGAATATTTATGAGACAAGATTAAGTTAAACAAAGAAATCATTCAGGTTATCATAATTGAGATATAGTCATATAGACCCAAAGAAACAAATATTGGATATTTTGGTGGTAAGACTTATGTATTGAACATTCCCTATTTTTAAATTCATTAGTCCGCCACGGATTCATATCGAATTTTTATTTTAAGAAATTATAAACCGAGGGTTATCAATTGCTTGCTGTAAGTGAATCAAATTTAATCAAGTTAACAAGGATGCTAATTTTGATTTGAGTTCATTGTCAATTAGTTATTTATTTATTATCTGCATCACCTGTGTGCTGGCTAGTGTGCTTTTTCTTTCTTTCTTATAATTACTTACACTCCTTATTCTACCTAATTGTAATCTGTTGATTTGTAGACTTATGATATACAGTTTGAATTGTTACTGAATTGTCAATTGTGTGGTTGTGGAGTTGTGGAGTTGTGGTTGATTTTAATTTGTTAATTTATAGACTTTTAATTACAGTCTTCAAATTTACAGTTGGTCAATTGTTACCTGTTAGTGAATTATTAATTGTGTATTGTTAGTATTTCACGACTTATTTGAATTGGTAGTGAATTATGAATTTGTGTAAATTGCAAACCCATGTGAATTGTTTAACAGTAGTTTAGTCCCTTATCTTGAGATATTATTTACAAATTTAAGTATTAATGTGCTTGTAAACCACATATTAATTTTAAAACCTCATCGTGAACTAAATTTGATTTTCCTTTTTTTTTTATCAAAGTACTTTGAATTTTGTAAAATTTTGAATTTAGTACTAATTGTTTTTTCTTTTAAAAAAAATTCATACTATCGTAAAGTTATGCCACCCTTCTACCAAAACCATGGATCCACCATTGTATATAACAGAAAACTCCTCTAAAAAAGGTATATAACGAATAAGTCATACTAATGGTGGACCCAAGAGAAGAAGAACAGGGAAATGAGCACTTGAGGAAGGAGATAGAAGTCTTCTTTATTTTAAAATCAACTTTTTTCCATGCAAAAAGAAATAGACATAATGTTACATTTCGACAATTTCTCTTCCATTGTTATTTGAAAATTAACTCAATGTGGAAGCATGTCTGAGGATTTTCATAGCTTTTCAGACCCATACTTACTCTTATCAAACTCACTGAGCATTTTACTAATTAATAGAGATGGAGAAGACAGATTATCTCTCCAAGTTTGATCAATCATAAGATTAATATTTTTTGATGAGCAAAATTAATAAATAGGACTAATAGTTTAGGATGATGATTCTAATTTGATGGGATGCCCATTTTGCTAAATAACACATAAAGTGAGGGGAGAGAGATAAAGATGGAGTCGGGGAGATGAAGATTAAAAATCAAGTTGAGTCAAATCCAAAACTTCCTCCAAAACAACCGAGCTAACAAAATTCTTCTCCACCAAGTAGTATTTGGATTGTAAATGGGCTCCATAATTTTGAGATATCATTATGAACAATTGTAATTTTCTTTTATTATTGTAATTCGAGGTTGTATATGAATTTCGTAACATTTTGAATTTAGTAGCTGTTGATTTTTTGGGTATTTGATAGTATCACAAAATTACGCCATTCCTCACTTGAAATCTTATATCCGCCACTGCAGTTCTTCATCAAAGATAGAGAAATAAAGACAATTTTTAGTGATGGGGAAAGAAGGATACATAGTTCCAGTGGACCCTCAAATGGGGTTGAGTGTAGGCCTGAAGAAGAAACCTGTCGGGTCGCGCAATTGGGTTTTACTTGATTTGTTGGGCCAGGGTACTGTTCTTGATCTTGATAAATACGCTATTATGCACCGTGTTCATATCCATGCTCGTGATCTTCGGATTTTGGATCCTCTTCTGTCTTACCCTTCCACTATTTTGGGACGTGAGAAAGCCATTGTTCTCAATTTGGAGGTTTTTTTTCTAATTATTTTATTTTTTTAAATTTTTTTGTTTTGGGTTGTTTTGTGCTATAATATATATTGTATATAATTCCTCTTGTCTTTTTTGGGTGTGCAGCATATTAAGGCAATTATTACTGCTGATGAGGTACTGCCAGTAATTACTATTTGTTTTGATTTTTCTTTTTAAGTAAATTTTTTGTGGGTTTTGTTCAATTTATTTTACACTTTGTTAGGACACCAATATAGAAGCAAAGGACAGGGAGGGAAAGAGGAGGAAGGGGAAGGGGAAGAAAGGAGCTTTGAGTGGTGTCTAATAGTTGGAGTCCTTCGGAGACTCCAATAATAATTTGGTACCAATTTCTGAGTTAAGTTGGTTCCAAATTAGAATCATGCTCTCGTATTTGGTACCAAATTTCTAACATGGTACCATACCAAAGAGAAAAAATTTGATACTAACTCCACTCTAAGTTGTTATCTTTATTTCTTTAACCCGTAAAATTACCAAAATGCATTTCTTGGAGTCTTTAGTTTTTCGGAGATAAATGGAGGTGAATGGTTGAGCTATATTTTCTCTCTAAATCTCTGCAATGATGGAGTGATGGTCTTTGTTAAAGAGGACCCTTCCCTTGCTTTCCCTAACCTCTTATCCAGACAACAAAATTATTTCCTCTGTTTCCCTTCCCTCTCTTTCTCTCCAATTCCTCTTATTAAAAAAAAAGTGTTAATGTCCCGCCTTTTTTAATTTGCCTAACTTAATGCAAGATTGTGTTTAAACTTTTGTGTTACGTGATAATGTGCTTTCCTTATTTTTTCATTTGCTATAAACACTACAATGTTTATAACAACAAAATAAGTTGTAGACCATATATTATGTCAAGAAAGTAATATATTACAATGAAATGTATTATAGTGAAACAAAAAATTCTGTGTTTTTTCTTTTTCTTTTCGGCAATTAAAATTTTATTAATGACCAAAAGAAAGAGATACAAGCACCAATACACTAGATGAAAGGCGAATGATGCACAAAAGGCTCCTAAGTACTCACCTTCTACCTTCTACCTTCTAGGAAGGGTTGTACAAGAGGAAAGCACATGAGCAACCAAGAGCACACAATATAGAATAGCTAAAAGCCTTAACTAAACACCAAGTAATCCCTCATAGCATCAGCCAAAATAGTGTTGTCTTAGTGTTGCTAACATATGTTTATATTGTGTTTGTCTCTGAATACTACTATTTTTTATTTAACATACTACATTATATACTGCCTTTTTGTTTACACAATATGCTAGCAAACATTGTTATAAATTGTAGCATCTATAGTAAATTTTAACTGGGCATTTCTCCATAATAATGCACTGAACAAAAACATGTGATATATATTTGCTTTTTATCTTGTTTTCAGCAGGAAGATCTGTTTGATATTCTGATAATTTAGTTCCCTATGTTATTGCATTACTTATGAGGTCAGTTTTGTTACTGTTGTTATTTTTGTTACGTTTTTTAAGAGGTAAGGGTGAGGGACTAGGGAGTGGTTAGGGGAAGATTGTCTAAGCCACCCTTTATAGTCACACTGGAAGTGATTTCGTATGGTGCTTAGCTCACGGATGACACTATAAATTGAATCATTCTAACAAATTATTTGCTAGTTTTGGGTTTATATTGGTTGGTAATTTTGGGAGGGTAGCAATCGTGTAAATGACCATGTATAGTTCCATGCCGCTGATGCCCACTTATTGTTTCTCATTTTCAAACATTGTTATTTGTGTGAAAAGTGAAGCTTACGGTTGGTGAACTGCTTGTATACTAATAGGTCTTACTTCGAGATCCTTCAGAAGAAAATGTAATTCCTGTTGTTCAGGAACTTCAGAGGCGGTTATGTCCTGAAAGTGCTCAGCATAGAATTCAAGGGGATGGGAAAGAGTCGGGGGGACATGATGTTGAAGCTAACGATGAAGATGGTGAGCCACTTTTTTTCAATTCAGTCATGAGGCTGGAATGAATAATGATGGCTTTTATGGTAATTCGTATTCAAGTGATTCACTCTTTTATTTTGGTTCTATTTTAGCTGACCATCTTTATCAATGTTGTAGAATCTCCTTTTGAATTTCGTGCTCTTGAGGTGGCTTTGGATTCAATATGTAGCTTTCTTGCTGCACGTACTACTGAACTTGAAACTGCTGCTTATCCCGCATTGGATGAGCTGACGTCCAAGGTGAATATGCTAAACTTATGAGAACTTTAAATAAAGTTGTTTAAGATTTTGATGACTGCTTCTAAAATTCAGATTCATGCATCAGAAAAATTTTGGATGTAATTTGTATGAAATTTGTTTTCGCATTGCATGTTTGGCATGTTCATACTAGAATTTCTATCTTTTTATGTCTGGTTTTGGATCACTTGTGACGACATCTAATTGTGTTATATATGGAAACTCTTAAGTATCCCAAAAACATCTTTTTATCTTTCTACTGTAACAAATTGATGGATTTTTTTAATGTACCGAAATTAAGTATCTCTATTATATATAGGAAGAGGGGAGGACTTTGGTGTCCACCCTTTTTTCCCAATATATGCCCAGATAAAATGAGGAAATACAAAACTTAACTACAACACAAAAAGAAAAAAATGCCGTGCTGTTTGTTATTTAAAAAACCAACTAGAGCACAACAAAAAAACCAATGTTAGTTTCTCTACATCCTCTTCTCCATCTTTTTTATCTACAAAATCTCCATTCAATTATATGCAAAATAGAAAGAAATAGCCATATACAAATTAGAGTAGCGAAGGGGGAGAGATATGTGAAGGAGAGGGCTGACTAATTTTGTAGGGTTTTTTTTTTAGGAGAAACTTAGTTACTCAGTGGTGGTGGAAGGTGGGGTGGTTGTGGAGGTGGAAGGGAGAAGGGGTGGGGAATATGATTGATGTTAGAGAGAACTGGGTAAAACAAAGAGAGAGGGAGAGTATAATTTGCAATTTTGCACAACATGATAAAAGTACAACCGTACAAGATACCACTACTTCAAATTGATATCTTGGTAAAACTGCATTGTTTTCTTACACACGAGTACACGACTAAATTCATAGTTTTTTCAATTTTAATTCTATAAATTGCGCTAATTTTAATTTGGAAAAATAAAAATAAATATAAAACCTTTGTACCTTGGTACAACTTGCACTTCATTAATTTTAATCTTACAACTGGACATAAGATATTTATATGAATATTAGAATAATGATAGGTTATAAGTTGCATTAATCTGTAGTAGGGTTATGTAAACCCTATATTATAATATATTTTAATTAGTTTAAATTATTTTTAAAATAATTTTGAAGTTTTAATCTGAATGAACTATTTAAGTTGCCTATTTTAAAGTTAACAATTTAAAAAGGTCAAGTATCGACTTTATTTGTGATAAATGATTTAATAAATGCCTATTTCTTTATACTGGAAATGTGAATGTCATTTGATTCATAAACTCATAATCGAAGTATTGAGCTCGGACTACAATTCGAATCAGGTTACTACAAAAACAACAAAAAGCCATATAAAGCAACCAAAAACCTTATAAAAACTTTAAAATTCATAATTATAAACATATAGGTGTTAATATTTTTGAATAGTTGTAATATGACAATGACTTATTAGGTAACCTAAGTACAGTTGTAGCTTAACTATTTCAAATGTTTATTTACTTTATTTGTTATTATATTATTGCACTATGAAATGTTTTACTTTGACAAAACTTTGTAAACAATTTCTTTTGCAAACTATTGCTAGATGTAATTACGCAATTAATATTACTTTGATAATGATTTCGCATACATAGCTTGCATATAAGACTAGTTTGCATAGTGTTAATTGTAGCCTTATGTTAGTTATCCTAATGTGACTTGTGAGATTTTTTTTGTGTATGAAAATTGACAACCATTTTGATTGAAATAGCTATGTTTTTAACATGTATGGAGTATACATATACGAATCGCTAGGTTTTATATGTGGCCGTCTATACCGTTAGTTAACGATGCAGCCAGTACACATATAAGGCTAATTATTGTATCTTGATGTCACTAATTAATATATTAGGAGTTACTTATAATTCTTGTGGTTACTTATTAATATAGTAGGGCTTACTTATAATTGTTGGGGTTACTTATGTCCATTGTCGGGGTTACTTATCTTAGGGGTTAGTTTTTAGTATACTAGGGGTTACCTATAATTTTTTTGGGGTTTCTTATATTTTTTGGGGTTCTCACAATTATTAGTGATTACATATATAACTTGAAGGGATTACTTATGTCTTAATATAGTTAGTTTGTCTTTCACGCGCGCGTGGCCACATAGTTGTTGGTTGCCGCATGAAACACTTGTTGTCCATTAGATTAGTAATAGCCTAATGAAGTCCTTGACTCATCTGTTTCATATAAAGAAAATGACAATAAATGTGCAAATGTGGGGCATTCTTAATTGAATGTGGATAGATTCTAAGAAAATTTTGATTACGCTTCCGCCGTGTGTTCATATTGAAAAAAACATCACTTCATAAAAGGCTATGAGGACATACCAACTTGAATAAGCCATATCTTTTTGGTTGCAAAATCTTTAATTATCTCTAAGTTAATTAAGTTTTCATGCAATTGGGCCTTGGAGAGTTATAGTATAAGTTTTTGCTTTATTGGTCCACCCTTGGTACGATATTCCTTTCTATATTTTTAGTAGCATTGGGGAAGCTACATCCTTTTTGTTGTACTTAATACCTTAATCGTACAAAAAGCTAATGTAAGCTACATATTTTTGCTCGCTTAAGTGATACAATTTTGTTATTAATTTATAGGTTAATAAAAATGATTTTATCAAGCTAATCCATTTTTTCCCGATGATGTGTTGTATGATTCTTTTTTGTCCTTCATATAAGATTTAGTAATGGAAATTGTTGTTGATTATTATTACTCTTCAATCTTTATGCAATCTTTGTCCCTTTTATAATGTCTTGTTTAATTTGCAGATAAGCAGCCGGAACTTGGACAGAGTAAGAAAATTGAAGAGTGCAATGACAAGATTGACTGCTCGTGTTCAAAAGGTGCTACTTTCTCTTTTATCGTTACATTTTTTGCTAGATACAACTTCTGGTGTTTGCTCTATTATATACTGACCAATTATAACTTATAAGGTGATTGGAGACTGGTGCTCTGAGTTTTCTAGTCTTTGTATGCTTGAGATCAACAAAGATATCTATAGTATCTATTCATTAGAGATGTTAATTGTGTTCTACAATGATGATTTGTTGATGCGAAAAATCCTTGAACGTAGGGGTAGTTCTAATTTTGTGCAAAAAGGGACTTTGTTTTCACATTTATCATGTTCATCGTTTGAGCTTTAAGACTAGAAGTTTTGTTCTTTCATTACCCATTAGAATGTAGTTAAATTTGTATGTTTGTTTATGCTTTGTGATTTCAATTATCTGATTGATTGTAGGTGAGGGATGAGCTTGAACAACTTTTGGATGATGATGATGATATGGCCGACCTTTATTTGTCGAGAAAGGCTGCACCTGCTTCACCACTTAGTGGATCAGGAGCTGCCTGGTTCCCCAGTTCGCCTACCTTTGGATCTAAGATATCAAGAGCAAGCAGAGCAAGTGTGGTCACAGCTCGTGGTGATGAGAATGATGTTGAGGAACTTGAAATGTTGCTCGAGGTTTTAATAATGTCCTCTGTAGTTTATGTTAAAGAGATGACTGACTTAATTCTGCCTCTTAGCATGCATTATTTATCTTATCAGTTTAAATCGCAAATGAGCCCACTGTGGTGTGAAGAACTATAATCTTGATCATATAAGGAATTTGATTTGCAGGCTTACTTCATGCAAATTGACGGGACATTGAATAAACTAACTACGGTATGTATTTATTTTGTAATATCATTCCTTAGTGACTCTGCTTGTATCAATGTGAAAATATGTTCTTTTTTTTTTTTTAATCATGTTAGAGTCTGCTTGAACGTTAGCAGAAGATGTGAGATTGGTCGGAACTCTAAGAGATTCAGGGATGGCAGCTGAAAGTAAGACAAGTTTGAATGCCATAAAAAATAAGGGGATTTAGAAGGAAATAGACTGAACTAGTGAAGATATGAGAGAAATAGGCAAAGAAGAGAATATTCTCAATGAACTTATCATATAAGGCATCATCTTTAGGCCTTTAGCTCTATTTCTATCGACTTTGTTCTTGGCTTTCTTGGTCTTTTCCATCTAAGTTGTCTTGGAAGCTTATCTAACTTATTATATAGTAAACCCCAGTAATATAGTCTATGAAGCTTGTTATGATTACTCCTAGAGAGTTGTGCTGTAAACCAGCTCAAATACTCGAGACAGAAGAAATATTAGGCAGAAAGGTTAAGATATGTTGTATTAAATGGATCAAAGATCAACACTTTTACACAACTAGGCTCACATTCGAGAGGTGAGACTCTCCCACTATACTATAACATAAACAAGTAATTTTCTGGATGCCTCCTTCTTTCTTCTTTCCTACTATTTATACTACTTCAGCACCACTACTCTCACCTAGCAATCATTAGCCAAAATCAGTACCAGGTAGTAGTGGAGAATAATTCTCTCCTGGCAGTTGTCCTAAACCTCTCTATTCTTGCCATGTGGATCTTCTGACGAGTGACCCTTACGTCATTTGTCTATTTCTGGTCTATTGTCATTCTTGCCCCTCCTCTTATATGTGATGAGCTGTCTATTGTTAGGCTGATGTGCTGCATTACCCTGCCCCCAAAGAGCCACCTTGTCCTCAAGGTGGAAGCTAGGGAATCTGTCAGAAACGGCTGAAAAGTTCTCCCATGTAGCTTCATATGCAGGCAAATGTTTCCATTTAATCAAAACTTTTGAAGGATGATAGGGAGTGTGGTTTTTTGATCTGATGCCCAAGAGTTCTTCAGGTTCAGTTTCCATGACTAAGTCAGGGGAGAGTTGGGGAGGGATGTTGGGATTGGCTGTGTTGGTACGAATTGCTATCTTCAACTGTGATATGTGGAACACAGGATGTATTCTGCTTTCCTTCGGCAATTGTAACCTTTAGGCCACCTTGCCCACCTTCTGCAGAATTGGGAAAGGTCCATAGTACCTTGCTGATAGCTTATCATTAGCTCGCTTGGCTAAAGAGCTCTATCGATAGGGCTGAAGTTTGAGGTACACCATATCACCTACCTCCAAGTTCACTTCTCTCCTTTTGCCATCCTCATACAACTTCATCTTATGCTGAGATTTCAGTAGGTGGGCTTCAAGGTCATCCAAAATTGCATCTCTCTCCACCAATTGTTCCTCCATAGTTGAAACTGGTGTTTGACCCCTGTTATACTTAGTAAGTTGTGGGGGTCTCTCCCATATAGAGCTTTGAAGGGGGTGCAGTTCTGGTGTTGTACCAGTATTCTGCCCAGTGTAACCATTTACTCCAAGTCCTCGGTTTCCCATTGATGAAGCATCGAAGATAGAACTCAAGGCATTTGTTTACCACCTCAGTCTGCCCATGTGATTGAGGGTGGTAGGCTATACTGTACTCAAGGGAGATCCCTTGTATTTTGAAGATTTCTCTCCAAAATAAACTAAGGAATACCTTGTCTCTGTCGGATACTATGCTGATGGGAGTGCCATGCAACCGAATGATTTCCTTCGTGAAAACTTCTGCCACTATTGGTGCTGTGAAGGGGTGTTTCATACTGTTTCATACTGTATTTGGTGAGTCTGTCAACCACCACTAATACTGTATCTTTCCCATGGGAAGGTGGTAGCCCTTCCACAAAATCAAGGCTGATTTCCTCCCAAACTTGCTGCTGAATGGCAGGGGCTGGAGTAAGCCCCTAGGGCTAAGGGATGAGTTCTTGTTTTGTTGACAGACGCTACAAGCTTGCACATACCTCCAGACTTCTCTCCTCATTCCTAGCCATAACCACTCTGTGGCTAGTCTCTAATACGTCTTTAAGTCTCCCGAGTGTCCTCCGGTGGGACTATCATGATATTCCCTTAACAATAGAGAAATAAGGGGGGATTTTGCGGGCAAAACTAACCTGCCTTTGTATAGTAATTGGCCCTGATGAACCGAGTATCCCTTGGGAGTGGGCTTTCCTGCCAAAAGGTCTTGAGTAACCTGCTTCACAAAGGGGTCTTGTTTGATTTGTGGCAGCCATTGATCCCAAGCAAATTTGTACGAAGTGCTCATAGTGCTGCACTCAACAGCATGGTTTACTTGCCTTGACAGAGCATCGGCTACTGTGTTGGTGACGCCCGACCTGTAGCTAATGTCAAATGTAAACCCCATAAGTTTACTCACCCAACGTTGGTATTCCGGACCAATCTCCCGCTTCTCCATCAAAAATTTGAGGCTTTGTTGATCTGTTTTGATGACGAATCTCCTCCCTAGGAGGTAATATCTCCATTTCAGCACTGCCATCACAATCGCCATGAGCTCCTTTTCATAGATAGACTTAAGCTTGGCCCTTGGCCCCAAGGTTTCGCTAAAGTATGCAATTGGATGATTCTCTTGGGATAGGACAGCCCCAAGACCATAGCTGCAAGCATCGGTTTCCACCGTAAAAACCTTTGTGAAATCCGGAAGGGCTAATATGGGCACGGTGGTCATTGCATGCTTCAAGTTGTCAAAGGCTTGTGTGGCTTCGGAAGACCAAGAGAAGTTGTCTCTCTTGAGGAGTCGGGTGAGAGGGTGGGCGATTTTAGCATAACCTGCCACGAATTTCCGATAGTAGCCTGTGAGACCAAGGAAACCTCGAAGCTCTTTAATGTTTTGTGGAAGGGCCATGATGTCATGGCTCTGATTTTCTCCTGGTGAATTGCTACCCAGCGGCAGATATGGTGTGGCCTAGGTAGGCAATTTCAGATTTACCAAAATCACATTTTTGGCGGTTAGCCAACAACTTATAGTGACTTAATGTCCGGAGTACGATGTATAAGTGGTGTTTATGGGATTCTTTGGTGGGGCTGTAAATAAGAATATCATCAAAGAAAACCAACACAAATTTCCGTAGGTATGGTTTGAACACATCGTTCATTAAGGATTGAAAGGTGGCCGGGGCATTGGTGAGACCAAAGGGCATCACCATGAATTCATAGTGCCCTTGGTGGGTTCGGAAAGCTGTTTTGTGCTCATCCCCCTCTCGCATTCGAATTTGGTGATACCCGGATTTCAAATACAGCTTTGTGAACACCGTTGCACCCTTGAGTTCATCAAGTAGCTCATCAATAATGGGGATCGGATATTTATGGGGAACGGTGGATTTGTTCGAGGCTCTATAGTCTACACAAAATCGCCAACTCCCATTCTTCTTCTTCACTAAAAGTACCGGGCAAGAAAAGGGGCTGCTTGAGGGTCTAATGAGGCTAGCTTTCAACATGTCTTCAATAAGGTTTTCAATCTCATTTTTTTTTGGATTTGTGGGTATCGGTATGGGCGAACACTCACCAGATCACACCCCTCCTTCAAAACGATGGCATGCTCGTGTCCCCGGTAAGGTGGCAGATCCCCCAGGGCTGCAAAAACCCCTTCATTCTCCTGCACTACCTTCCTCAAAAACAAGGAATCTCAGGTTGCCTGTCAACTCCATCACCCTCCATTCGGTTTAATTCCACCAAGTATCCTCCTCCCTCCTCAGCCCGGGTTCTTACCATGTTTTTCAGAGAGATAAGGGTCCTACCCAGAGAAGGGTCCCCTTTTAATGTCACTACCTCCTTCCCAACATTATACTTTAGAGTTTGAGTTTTCCAATTGTTGGTCATGGTGCCAAGTTTTTCTAACCATTGAATACCCAAAATTAAATCAGAATTTCCCAGTTCAAGGGGTAAATAATCCTCCACTATTTCTACTCCTTGCAATTATAATGGGACAAATTTGCACTCACCTTGGCCGTGGATGGCTTCACCAATTCCGAGGGTTACACCAAACCCCTTGGTAGGAGTGATAGGGATGTCTAGCTTCTGTATAGTGGCCTTGGACAAGAAGTTGTGTGTGGCGCCCGCGTCTATCATGACCACCACTGCTTGACCCAGAATCTGCCGCCTCATCTTCATCGTCGTGGGTGTGTTGATCCCCAACACGGAATTTAATGAGATCTCCGGTTGGGTTGCTGGGTTGTCTTCTCCCACCTCCTCGACCTCCATGTCACCCAAAACTACCTCTACTTCATCCTCTTCCTCCTCAGCACTCACTAAAACATTCAATTCTCGCCAGTGACATCTATGTCCGACGTTCCACTTCTCATCGCAATGGAAACACAAGCCTTTTTCTCGTTTTTGTTGCATCTCTCGTTTGCTCAGCCTCCTCACTTCGGCACCGCCTCACGCGGTATGGGTGGTGGGAAAATTTCTTGAAGAGAGTGGTTGGGACGAAGCTGTGGATCTGGGCAGAATGTTAGATCCACTTTGGTACGGGTTGTAATTTGGGGTGCTGGGGTTGTAATTTGTGGTGGTGGGCTTTGGGTAAGTGTATTGGGTTGAGTGATAATTTAGGGAGCGGTTTTGGGCTGGGGTTAATTTTCGTGGGCCGGCCCACTTGAGTTTGTCCTCTACCTTAACAGCCATGTCCATTGCCATATCCAGGGTAGAAGGGTTTAGGAGCCTTACTTCAGCCCTAATATCTCCGTTCAGTTTATTGATGAACTGACCTTTAGCCACCTCTTCAGGTATTCCCTCTAAGGGACCAAGAGTTCTATAAACCTCCGTCTGTATTCTACCACGCTTCCCTCCTGCTCATGGGCGAGCTCGTGTAAACTCCTTGTGCTGCTGGTCGAAACCGCCGGAGTATCAAACCCTTGAGCTCTTCCCACCTTACAATTTTCCTTCTCCCACTGGAACCACAACAAGACGTCGCCCTCTAAGGACACGACCGGCGACCGCCGCCTCCACCTTCTCCGTTACTTCAAGTCGGTAAAATCGAAAATACCTCTCAGCTCTTAATATCCACCAATCTGGGTTGGCTCCGTCGAAGAGAGGTAAGTCCAATTTTTTAAATCTCCAGTTGCCTAGGGTTGATGCGGGGGTGTTTGGGGTGTATGCGGGTGGGGGTTGGAATATTTCTTCTTGATATTCCGGTACGAATGGTGGGTTGAAGGGGGGGGGGGGTTAAAGGTTTGGTTAGGATTTGGGGGCTGAAATGTGGGTTGTGGTTGGTTAGGTGGTGGGGTGGGTTGATTGTATGGCGGTGGTGGTGGCTGATGTTGAAAAGTGGGTCGATTCGGAGGATTAAATGGGGGGTTAGGGTGGAGTTGGGGTTGGAAGGCCTGAGGTTGTCGGATGCTGTGGGTGGCCGAAGAATCTTGGCCTGGTGTTCTCGCATTTGAAAGCACCTCCTTCATGTCTGCCATGAACTTTCGTTGTTCTTCTCTCAACTGGTTCATTGCCAAGTCATGATTCTCCCTATCTCTGTCCACTCTTCCCTCCAAGCGTTGACTCATCTGAGCCATCTCTCCAGATAGCTTCTCTCCCATGGTTTGCTTGTTCAACATCACCTCATTGAAGGTGGCGTGCAACCCTGCGAAGTCTTGTTCTAGCTGTTCCACCCTTTGTAGTTGCGTAGGAGCCATGGATGACCACCTTGCTCTGATACCAACTGCTATAAACCAGCTCAAATACTCAAGACAGAAGAAATATTAGGCAGAAAGGTTAAGATATGTTGTATTAAATGGATCAAAGATCAACACTTTTACACAACTAGGCTCACATTCGAGAGGTGAGACTCTCCCAATATACTATAACATAAACAAGTAATTTTCTGGATGCCTCCTTCTTTCTTCTTTCCTACTATTTATACTACTTCAGCACCACTACTCTCACCTAGCAATCATTAGCCAAAATCAGTACCAGGTAGTAGTGGAGAATAATTCTCTCCTGGCAGTTGTCCTAAACCTCTCTATTCTTGCCATGTGGATCTTCTGACGAGTGACCCTTACGTCATTTGTCTATTTCTGGTCTATTGTCATTCTTGCCCCTCCTCGTATATGTGATGAGCTGTCTAGTGTTAGGCTGATGTGCTGCAAGTTGTTTAACAACTTGTTTGGTAGAAGGCACTTGGAAAGAAAAGAAAGGAATTGGAAGGTATATTTTAGTTTCGAATGTTTGGTTCAAAAATAACACTATAAGTTATAGGAAATGGAATGAAGTGGAAGTAAAAGCCTCTTTTCAAAAGTTTCATTTTCCTCTTCTCCCAAAATTGGAGGAACTCGCGAGGAAAGAGAAAACTTAAACCAAGCATCGGAAATTGTGTAAACTTCTCTTATCTTCCTTTCTCTTCCGTTCCTTTCTCTTCCGTTCCTTTCTCTTCCGTTCCTTTCTCTTCCCTTCCTTTTCTTTACTGAAAACAAACCAAAGAGGCTGTAAGTGTGAACTCCTAATGGAACCTCATAATATGGTGCCATGCTTGCTTTATTTACTTTGAGCTAATTTCTGTTGTCTTTCTGAGTTGCAATAGAAGTGGTTGCTGGTCTGTGAGTTGCAGCAAATTTCCTAATATTAGTAGAGTGATAATAGAATGTGCTAGTAATAGTGACCCTGAATACTATTATAGTAAGGAGAAGTATGGCTTTGTTCAATAGGAGATTCATTGTTCATCACACAAATTATGCCTTGGTTCAGTGGGAATGGAAGTTCTGAAGTATCAGCTGTGCAACTCACCTTTCAACCATATTTTGCCAATAAAAGTCGCTATTTCCTTTTTCCGTCACTGTTGCCTATGGTGCAGAAAAGGATTCGTGCTTTGCACACAATTTCTAGCATCTTAGGGACTGAGTCAACATCTATTTGGTAGATGATGATATTAACCTCATGGGAAATGGTTCACCGTTCTATCTTTCAAATAGCTTATTTACTAGAAATATAACCTACAATGTTTCTCTTCACATGGGCCAGGGAAGAAGATGGAGTGTACCTTGAATTGGTTGGATGTAGCATATCATTGTTGGTTATTGGTTATTTTGGTAAAGGAGTTAGGAGTGAATGAAGTTGGTTCTGGATCGTGATGTTTGCATTCTGCATACTGCAATCTTTTTTTACCATTAGTTGATGATCTTGAACTGGAACTTGCAGCTTCGTGAATACATAGATGACACTGAGGATTACATTAACATTCAGGTGAGTCAATCTGTTGATATTGTTTCAACCTAGAAAATAATGTTTTGAAATATAATATTCTGAAATATGAATACGTTGCATGTACTGATTCTTGATCTTGTTTGTGCAGCTCGACAATCATCGAAATCAGTTAATTCAGGTGCGTCCCCCCCCCCCCCCCCCCACCAAAAAAAACATGGTTTTCCTTTACAAGTTTACATGCTCTGAGAGTCAGGACCAGGGGGTTGCTTACTTTTCTCTGTTCTCTACCTTCTGTATTAGTGGTGGGATTCAATTTGAGGTACTAATTTCCAGTTTTTTTTACCTGACTATAGTTTGAGATGTTATCCTTTGGTGTTACCACCCATGATACGGCTATTGGACTTGGATATTGATTATTACAACATTAGGACATGGCAAAAATGCACATACATCCATACTCGAGAATAGCACTCTCACTGTACCCCTCTTTAAGGATCAAATCTCCTTATATCCCCTTTTTACATTTGTTGTTCAATTGGTCATTTTTTTTGTCTAAGGTCTTTGAATGTAAACCGTAGATCTTTCTCCTTTAACACAAGCAGGTGGCAGTGGTTGTGCTAAGCTGAGAGCACTCCATACTCCTTGCATCTATTCTTTTATTTTTTTTATTCTAGTCGTGTTGTAACCATGTGGACGTGACAGCTACTTGTTGAGAGGATGAGCATCATAAATTCAGATTTTTCCCATCCTAGTTTGCCAACTATACTTGAAACTAGTAATTCCAGTTGATAAATGCCAGTGACCACTATGTTCAAGTTTGCTTCACAGTTCTGCGCTTGTCCTTCCCAAGAGTATGACTGAAGGTCTCTGAGTAACAGAATTTGCAATGTCAAAAAGTGTAAACTTGGAGAGATACGCATAGTTGAAGTTAGAAGAATAGGAAAATGATTATTGTATATTCTACATTTTGAGATGAAACCACTGGGAGAACGGAGTTGTGGTGAAGAACTTTTTAGTGGTCATAACGTCATTTTTTTTTTGTTTCAAGACCTCTGCAAAGAGTGCTTGGGTAATCTAATTAAGTGCAGAGGAGTTAGACAATATAAAGAGCTCCATTGTCAACTTTCTCGATCACTGCCTTCCTTTTAAAGATGAATCCACTACGATATTAAAGTTGGGATCATGTGTGTTTCAGGAGTAGTCATATGAGTGATGTGGCCAAAGATTAAAGATTCATGTGTGTTAAAGACCCATAAATACACCACTTGAAATCTTGTCCCTGAACTTGTGTAAACTTATCGGAACTTAAATATCATATTGGCGTATTGAAATTTGAAGTTAGGTAGCTCTTTTTGGCATGAACTTAATCTATCTAAACTAATATGGTCCTTTCATGAAATAAAGGAAAATTAGGTGAGTGTGGGCATGGTCCAATTCTTGTGTGCCTAAGACCTAGATTGACACTTCCTTACAGATTTTTAGCGAGAAAATTAGGGACTTATGAATTTTGAATCTCAAAGGAAGTTCTAGGAATGTCGGTTCTTGGTCTTTAATGGCACTATGGGGAACAAGAGTGTGATTGTTTTGAGAGGTTGCAACATATCTCATTGTTGGAAACTTGGTTTGTGATTGGGTTTTATTTGTAATTCAAGAAGTTCCATAACTCGAACATATCTGATTCTTCGCGTCATCTGATGATTGAGATTGACCTTACTAGTTTATTATGATTTTGATTTATGTTGTGATTAATTTTGTTTGTGGCTACTTATCATGCAGTTGGAGCTCTTCTTGAGTTCAGGAACAGTTTGCTTATCTGTTTACTCTTTGGTGGCTGCAATTTTTGGCATGAATATACCTTATACTTGGATGGAGAATTACGGTTTCCTCTTCAAATGGGTACATATAATCGGAGCTTATATATCTTGAGCTACTAGATGTTGCCCAATTTAACTATATTAATCGAGTTTTCATGTGCTTTTTGTAGGTAGTCATCATCACAGGATTTCTTTCTGCGATACTATTTATATTCATAATTTCATATGCTCGTTATAAAGGTCTTGTGGGATCATGAGATAAAAAATCAATCATCCTTTTTTTTTTTTTAAATAGAAGAGCAAGATCAACATGCAGTCTTGCCTTGAGTATACGTACATTAAATCTTCTTGGGTCTAGCATAATTGCTGGGATCCAACATCTCTTGTTCATACTAATTCAGTAACATAATCAACACAACCCAAATTTCTTGGGTGATTGTTTCTCACACAGCCACACTATCTTTCTAGTATCAGTATACTCAACACACTTGTTAGAGGCTTTTTTTTTTCTATAAATATCTCCTGTAAATTATGTAAGCTCAGTAACAAGTTTTACATTGTCAGTAACATTTTCTTTCAATTGATTAAACAAGATATTGCATTTGAATAATGCGTGCTATTGGTGCTTATTATTATTGTTATCATATTTATGTGTTCTTTGATAGAGTAACTTCACAGCTTATTGCCAGGGATCATAGCTCGTACAACCCGGTAGTCCCATTCCAGCCGCAAAGCCAAACCGTGCCCCAGGCACGTCATTCAGGCCCTTATGTCTGCTGGTCCAGTGCTAGCTCACTTGTTCAATATGATTTTAATCAATTGTAAACTAACACTCATGATATAAGTGACTCTTGTAAGATAAAATGTGAAGGCGATCTTTGTCTGAAAAAGACGCATTGATTGAAAAAACACTTCTTTTGATTAAAAAGTGACAATTTTGGGTTAAGAGTAAAATGGTCTTATGGTGAATTTATTTATACTTGAATACTTGATGCATGCATGATTTGGTGTAACTAGCCCATGAGAAACTTTGCATCTTTCTCACAGCATCTACCAAGTGCTGACAATTTAAAATTAAAAAAAAAAAAAATCTAAGATGGTTATTTAAATAAAAGTGTATAATGCGGTTATTTAAATAAAATTAACTGTACAAGATTAGTTAAAAGGCAAATAATCCAAATCATAACTATACAAGCTATACTACTAATCTAAAAATCAGAAGTATTTACGCAAATACCATAACTATTTAGTCAAAAACATAATATTAACCAAATACCATAAATATTAACCCAAAACTGTAACTATCAACTCCAAATTCATAGTTAATAACCCTAAATCCTTTACGATATGACAAAAACTATTTATCCTAAAAATCATAAAAAGCTACCCAAATACCATCACTACTAAACCAAAACAAAAAGTATGATCCTTGAAAGCACACTATTTAAGCAAATACGTTAACGACAAATCCAAAACCATAACTAACAACACTAAAACCATATCTAATAAAAAAAAAAACTCTCTCTCTAAAAACCAAAAGCTCTGACCTCTCTCTAAAAACACAAACCCTAGGAACTCACCAGAGTTTCTGTGCCGCTTCGGCCTCCGGTGGCCCTCCGACGAGTTGCTTTACTTTTTTAAACGCAATTTCGTTTGCGCTTATGGGTTTCGATCTTCTTTTTCGCGTTTCTTTGTCCTTTCTCGCCGTGTGCAGCGTCACTTTCCGACGGTGGCGGCATCAAGCTCGTCCGGTTCCATCCTCAATCGTTTGTTTTCGGTTCCTTTTCCCCCTTGTTTCTCGTTTATCGCCACACAGAGTCGTCGCCTAAGGTTAGTTTTTTTTTCGTTGGTGTTTGTTGTTAACGTTGCTGTCGGTTTGGCCTCCCCTCCCCCTCCCCTATTTTCTTATTGTGTTGGTTTGGCTTCCCCTCCCCCATCCCCCTGGTTAGAGTTAGTTTTTGTTTTAGTATCCCCTCCCCTTCCCCGGTCAGTATTAGTGGTGGTGCTGTGGGCTTCCCCTTTCCCCTACCCTATCTTGTAACTTTTCGGTGTAGTTGTCTTGGGCTTCCCTCCCCCTCCCCCTGTCAGTGTTGTGGTCTTAGTTGGTGGCTTCCCTTCCCCGTCCCCGGTTCGAATTGTTAGTGTCGGCCCTAGGTGTTTTCTGTGTTGTCCGGCTCTTGGTAGTGGTAATGTGTTTTGCTTTCTTTATCTGCTTGGTATTTTTGGTTCTTGTTGGAGGTAGTTTTTATCGTCAAATTGTTGGGTCTGGTCTGTACGATTGGTTTAGGTTGGTGTGGCACGTGGTTTCATGGATGGGGTTTGTTCTCTCCGATTTTGTGAATCGGAGGTTTGTTCGAGATCTAAAAATGTTTAGATCTCTGTCTCACTTGGTAGTGACCTACTTGATCATTGCCTTGACAAAACGATATCTGAAGACGGCTCCCCAATTTGTTAATTGGGTTTATAGCACGTCAACGAATTCGAGCTTCTCCTCACCGGAGAAGCCAGAAATACCCATTCCATAGGGTATTCAGTCACAAAGGATTGTGACTTGGTTCTGTTGCGAGTTTCTCAACTCGCTGTTTCTTTGTCGCCCCGATCGTGGAGCAAGTTCACCCTTCCCACTCCTCTGCTCAGGTCTTTGTTGCTCCCATCCTGTCAGCAACAAAGTCATCCAGTTATCCAACTTTCATGACCTCCAATGCAAGCAGATTTCTCGCAGCTTCCGTTATTTACATTATTGTACTTGTTCTTTAAGAGCTTGTAATGCTTTGTTTGCTTTAGTTTCTTTGTTTTTTAGAATGGATGCAATATCCTTAGGCTGTAACCTCGCTTTTTAATTAATGTAAATTTTCTCGATGTCAAAAAAAAAAAAAACCATATCTAATATTCTAATGGCAAGAAAAGATAACTACAGTAATAACTAAAAAGCCCTTAATATTAACCTAAAAATCACAACTAATGTAAACGGTAATTGTGAACTCAAAAAATCAATATATATAAATAAAGGAGAAACTTCTCGGGAGCATAGGGAGTTTCTCAAGATTTCGAGTTATAGAGCGTGTCACGTAGGATTGTCATGTCATCAAATTTTATTATAATCTTCTATAAAAATAGACTTCTATATAGATTTAAATAGTTCTAAGCTAAAAAATTAGAGTTTGATTTTGCATGATAACCTAAATTATTATATTATGTAAATTATGTATAACTTTTGCTACGTAATTCGGAATATTATACTTTTTGTTCCATTGGATAGTGCTCGAAATATGTTCTAAAATAAAATTCATTTACAATATAGTTCTACAACTTATGAAATAAAGATTGCCACATAGGATTGTCATATCATTAATTTTTATTTTAAATATTTTAAAAAATAGAGTTCTACATAGATTTAAATACGCATAAGAAGTTCTAGATTAGCTAAAAGTAGAGTTTGATTTTTCATGAACAACCTAAATTATTATATTATGTAAATTGTGTATAAGTCTTGCTACGTAATTTGAAATATTATATTTTTTGTTCTATTTGATAGTGTTTGAAATATGCTCCGAAATAAGATCCATTTACAATATAGTTCTACAGCTTATGAAATAGAGAGCATCGCGCAGGATTGTCATGTCATTAATTTTAATTTAAATATTTTAAAAAAGAGTCCTACAGATATTTAAATACATAAAAGGAGTTTTGGATAATGAGAAGTCTTTTACAAAAATAGAGTTCTACATAGATTTAAATATATAAGGAGTTCTAGATAAATGAAAATTAGAGTTGATTTTGGATGAACAACCAAAATTATTAAATTGTGTATAACTTTTGCTACGTAATTCAAAATATTATAATTTTCTTTCATATTTACAATATAGTTCCACAACTTATGAAATAGAGAGCGCCACGTAGGATTATCATGTCATTAATTTTTATTTTAAATTTTTTTAGAAATAGAGTTCTACTCCCTCCGTTTCCTAAAGATCTTCGTTGTTACTGTTCCTGCAGATACCAAGGAGGATCCATTTGTATGGGGGTGTGGGGTGGGTAAAGTAGGAGAGCGAAAGGGAGTAAAATTGAATTAATAATTTAATGGTGGACCATATGATAGGGACCTAAGAGGGTAAAAAGGGGGAATTTTTTTTTAAATAAGGAATAAAGTAAAAGAGGGAAGATCTTTTGGAAACACACTTAAACGGAAAGAGGGAAGATCTTTAGGAAACGGAGGGAGTACATAGATTTAAATACACATAAGAAGTTCTAGATAAGCTAGAATTAGAGTTTGATTTTGCATGAACAATCTAAATTATTATATTATGTATAACTTTTGCAACGTTATTTGAAAAATTATAATTTTTGTTCAACTGGATAGTGCTCGAAATATGCTCCTAAATAAGATTCATTTACAATATAAAAAAACTCAAATGGACCCGGTGCACACTAACTTAGTATGCACCGGGTTGGTAAGATATTAACTTCATATAGTGAATTCTACAGAGATATAGTGAACTTATATACAATATAGTATATTTCATTAACGGAAAACATAATGTGAAATTATATGCAATATAATAGAGGAATTAATTAAAATGTTTTAACATACAAGAATATCTAAGTTGCGTAGTATATATCATGACACGTGTTCTAACATATGGAATGATTTAGTTTCTCCATGATATAATGAGTATCTGAATGATATAGTGAGTTTCTGCTTGATATAGTGTGTGTTTGAATGATATAGTGAGTTTCTACATGATATAGTGTGTTTTTGAATGATATAGTGAGTTTCTGTATGAAATAGTGTGTGTCTGAATGATATAGTGAGTTTCTGTATGATATAGCGAGTGTGTCTGAATAATATAGTAAGTTTCTGCATGATATAGTGTGGGTCTGAATGATATAGCTAGTGGATTTCTGCATAATATAGTGGGTTTTCGCATAATATAGTGGATTGTCAGTAATGATATGTTGTTTCGCCTGGCGCACACTAATGTTAACGTGAACCGGGTCCACACAAGTCAGATTATTTACAATATAGTTTACAACTTATGAAATAGAGAGCACTACGTAGGATTGTCATGTCATTAATTTTAATTTTAAATATTTTAAAAAATAGAGTCGAACATATATTTAAATACATAAAAGGAGTTGTGGATCACGAGAAATGAGAGTTTTTTTTTGAATAAACAACCTAAATTATTATATTATATAAATTGAATATAATTTTTGCTACCTAATTCAAAATATTATAATTTTTCACCATTTGATAGTGCTTGAAATATACTTCAAAATAAGACCCATTTACAATATAGTTTTAGAACTCATAAAAATATATTTAACTAGATGAATGGTAAAACATTATTTAATCTTTCTTTTAGATAAATATAATAATAGTTATAACTATAGTGTAATGTATGTGACTATAGCATTTTATTATATTCTCAACTTACATGATTAAAGATATTATCTTTCAAAACCTTAATTAGTCTTACGAGCTCGGATCCTCTAGAGTTTTAATAAAATTCTGCAAGGTAGATTTGTATATGAACCATGTTTTAAAATCAAGAGCGTGTATTGGTGAAAGGGGGGAAATAAGGGGGTGGGTTTTGATGAGAAAATGAAGAGTGGGTTTTGGAAAGATAATATATGAGCTATTGATTTTTTTATTCAATGTTGACATTGCTCAAACTCTACATTGTAGAGTTCTTGTAAAACTCTAGAGGATCCAAACACAACCTTACTTAACTGAACCAAAACAATTTTGTATTCCAACAAAAATTATTAAGGAATTTTTTTTGTTGTAAAAAAATTAAAATCTATAGAGAAATGATGAAAGAATTAAATAATTTTACAAAAACAACCTTAAAATATTATAAAGAGCTCCACCTAAGCATGACATGTCATTCTTTCTAAATTTTTTTATTTTTGTAAAAAAAGTGTTTAACATAGATATATTTACATATAAGGTGTTTTTAATAAGTGAAGATTACACTCTGATTTTGAATAAACAACCTAAATTATTCAACTATGTAAATTTAATATAGCCTTTGCTACAAAATTCACAATATTATATTTGTTTACCATCGAGAGTGTTTGAAATATATTTCGAAATAAGTTCCATATACAATATAATTTTGCAACTTATGAAAATAAATTTATTTAGATTAACAATAACGTATTATTTATTATTTATTGTAAATACATATAGAATTAACTATAAAAATAGTGTATTATATGTAACAATAACAATTATGCTTTTCAAAATCATAATTTTAAAAATTAAGTTATACTCCCTCCGTTTCCTAAAGATCTTCCCTCTTTCCGTTTAAGGGTGTTTCCAAAAGATCTTCCCTCTTTTGCTTTATTCCTTATTTGGCAAAACAAATTTTCCTATTTACCCTCTCATGTCACTATCATATGGTCCACTATTACATTATTAATTCAATTTTACTCCCTTTCTCTCTCCTACTTTAACCCCTTTTTATTTGTTTATTTATCTTAAACCCTTTATCTCTCCTACTTTACTCACACCATGCCCCACATAACTTGATTTTCCTTGGTATTTGTAAGAACAGTAAGTGGGAAGATCTTTAGGAAACGGAGGGAGTATAAAGATAAAAAATACAAACATATAGTTTTGAACCTATAACATATACCATGATAACATTACATGAAGAATCAAATGAAAGTTTATCAATGATAGAGGTATTATGCACTTTACTAATTATTTTATTCCTAGAATATTTATTGTATAAATAATTATTTATGTTTTTATTTTTCATATATCTATATGTCAGATCGTATTCTTTTCTCAATGAACTTAATTCTACTAAAATTAATTCGGAAATCAAAGTTCGAGTTTCTAGACTATTTGAGGCCGCAGTCTCGCAAATCATAAAAAAGGGGAAGTTTGATAAGTCTTGATATGGTCATGATTGATGAATATTTTTTTTTTCTCTTAAATAGTATTTTCGATTATTAATAGAGGTTAGTTTTATATATAATTTATTCATGATACCATCATTATGATTTTCTTTTTTTTTCTTCCCATCTTCTATTCTATACGCGTTAGTGTTCATGTGCTAATAATTAAAGATTGTAGTTGTGGCTGAAACTCATATTTTTCCCTATTATTTATCTCTTACATCTATTAAATTTTTACCCTATACTTTCTTAAAGTATCATTCGGTTATTTTCATGTTAAAAATGTGTTAGCTATTGTTAGTCATATAAATTATTGCGATACTATTTAATAATAGACTTAGCTACAATATTCAAGTGAACATCAAAAATATAAAATTTAGATATCACAATAACAAATCTAGAAGTTAAAGTAACGACAAATACTTTTTCTGTCTTTTCCTACTGCCACAATGAGTTTGTACTTGGTTTGTAAAAAAACAAAAAAAAGGGTACTTTAGCACAGAGGGTTAAACCGGAGTAGGGGATAAGTAAATCCTTAATAAAGTAAATGCAACTTTATGAGGCAATTTGAGTAATTAGTGATGGTTTTATTAACATAAATTAAAGGCGACGTTGTCAACTATAATTGCTTCTTTTTTTTTTTTTTTACCAAAAGTTAAGTAATTCAAATAGATGAAACTACTCAAAGTGGTAATTGTTGCAAAAGAAAAAGAATGGAGAAATTATATAACAATTGTGTTGAAAAATCTCATTTCACATCAACAAAAAATCAACAATGCTAAAAAAAATTTGCAAAAATAAAATAAACAATAACTCGTGCAACGCACGGACTTCAAAACTATTATAATCAATAATCAGAAAACCATAATTATTAATCTAGAAATCATAACTAATCACCCAATTATCACAAGTATTGATCCAAGATCATAACTATTGATCCAAGATCATAACTATTGATCCAAAGTTATAACTAATAACCAAAAAAACATAACTATCAATCCAAAACTTAAATCTATTTACCCAAATATCACAGCTATTACTCCAAGACCATAACTAATAACAAAAAATTTACAACTAATAATCGAAAAATGATAACCGTTTATCCAAACACCAAAACTATTAATCCGAAACCATAATTGATATCCAAAAAATGGTAGCTAATAACAAGAAAGTGGTAACTCGTAAATCACGATTATAAACATTCTTTTTTGTATGTAGAAGCACCTAGTGTTTTCCTTAAAAAAACAAGGATAAATTGACTCTATTGGTTCTAATTATGGGTGATTTCTCTTTTAAAGTTTTCAATTTTTGATTACATGAGAATGGTCGTGATGCGAAATGGTTTCACATTTCTTCTTCTATTTCTTGTTGTTTTATAGTATATCGAGTTATATTTAATAAGAGTTTTAAGTATTATGTAAACCTTTTTATTTAAGTAATTAGAATTGATTAGAATTGTTTAATTTAAGTAGAAAGTAGAGTATAAGTGAAGACGTTCACGTTCATCCGGAGATTCTGACGCATCGATTTTTTTTTTTTTTGTTATTGTGAGCAATCTATAAATAATTTTCCAGTGATTCTTTTTTCGCTGAATTTCTAACATCTTGAAGTTTCATTCTGCAAAATTTGGTGAGAGTATGAAGAAATGAAGTCGCAATAGCTTTTCCAATTGAGATGTCATTTTTGATTAGTTTTTTTTACGGTTTTTGGCATTGCTTGATTGTAACCTAGTTTTTGTTAGCTTAATTATTGTAATTAGGCTTAAAAATTATGTAAGCAAGCAGATGACACACATGAGGGAGTTCACCTATGTGCTTCAGGTGCTTGCTTAAGGCGTCCAAGAGCTTACCCAACGAGGAGGAAAAGCTGCGAAGCTCAACCTCGAGATCAACGAGCTGCATCATTACTTTTGTAGAATTCTGGGCAGCAGTATTTTATATCAAACTGTTTTATTTTTACCTTGGTTTGATCAATATTTAAGTGTAGGAAATGTTTCTACAAGTTGCAAGTTGAGTTCAAGCATTCAATAGAGGAGGAGCCTCATCCTTTGAAGCATGGTTCAGTCAGTTATCCTGGTTACTTAGCTATGAAGATCGTTGTATTTTTTTGCTTTATTTCTTAGTTTAGTAGGTCTAGGAACTCTATAAATACCCTTAAGGTATTCATATGTAATGTGTATTGTTTTTGAACGAAATAGTGAGCTTTTAGCTTGTTATATAGTTGTTAACTCTAAAGTGCACTAAAATGCAATCTTGTGTGTAAATCTTGAACTGCGATTTCAAGAGAACCTCTCCGAACCGAGATTTGGAAGCCTATCTTTATTACTTTCTTTTATTAGTGTTTCTTAAACATAAGACATAAAAATAGTAGTGAGTTTGTAAGGTGAATTCGCATTAGGTCCTAACAATTGGAGTCTCTTCCCAAAACTTTCCTTTCGCTTAATTAATCTACTAAATAAGTTAACGAAGACACGTGACACTCATCTAATAACCATTTTTTAATTAATTAATGTCAATGGAAGAGTATAATGTGTCATAAACCAATTAAGTAGGTTATTTATGTCGAGAGTTTTCCAAAATAGAAAGTAAAAGTGGGTTGATTGATACATAAGCGCATGAGGGCAGCAAGCAACTTCGGGTAAGCAATTAAATGGTTGTTCAATAACTCGATTTGGTTGACTATCCCCTTGACCCGCCGACCTGTGAAAATAACTGGAGTTTTAACGGAAATTTGTAATTTTAATGGGCCGAGTACTCGACCCGCTTCTTCCGAGACAGGTAACAGGCCGCTAATTTTTGGCAACCGGGTACCCGGAAAAAAACTTTTAGTAAAGTTGTGCTCAATGTTGTTGTTTTTCTACTCACCTTGCTGGGTCATTTACTCATTCTCTTTAACTCTCACAAGTACACGCAGTTTCAGAACTACCAATTTATAGTAGATACTAAATGACTTTAAATTTTCTTTTCACGACACACAATGACACTGACACAATTACTTAGTGACATTACTCACATTTAGGAGTTAGAGTATTGCCAGTCGTCGTTGTCCTTTATTGTGGGCATAAGGAGAGGGAATATAATATAAAAATAATGTAGTTTATTAAAAGAGACAAGAAAAACAAGCAAAAATCCTTATACCCATTTCGTCGTGAAGAATCAAATAGAAAGGAGGGCAAAACACTAGCTGTGGACATGTGGCGAGCAAACAAAAAATGTTAGGGTATGAGAAATAGTCATAGTAAGGATGTGACGACCACAAATTTATGGCTAATTGGTAGTAAGAAAATACTTGCTCCATAACGAAATATATGTTACACTTTTCTAGGCAATTTTTCGAAAAGGAGAGAGATAGAGAGAAAGAAAAAAGGAGACTCATGTGATAAAAGGGAGAGATAGAGAGAGATTGTTGACCAAAAAAGAAGTGTAACATCTATTTTGTTACAACCATATTTAGAAAGTGCGCAAATTCGTAGGTGGAGGTGAGACCAACAAGAGCAGCGTGGTCTCTGTATAAATGCATAATAAATAAAACAAAACGCATAATGCACAAATTACTAACTTAGCTATCAAATCAAACAAATTTGTTGGAGATATTCAAGTGAAATCCTTCATTAAAAAAATATAAAAAAGGAAGCATCTTCCTTGCTGGCATTTGCGGAGATATATGTTTTATAAAAGTTTCTTCTATTTTATATTCTTCCACAGGAATTTGCAATTTACTTTTGTTGTACTAGTTTTGTTGATAGCTAATTAGCTTTGAGTGTTGGGTTAGTTTGGAGATATATTTGGAAGTTAGGATGATCTGTTATAGACTTAATTTCTTCTAGTTCTTAATTTAAGCGATATTTCAGAAGTGTTAATTGGAACATGCTATTTATTCGGTTACTGTGATCATTGTAGTTGGAGATGATATATATGAAGTCGAGTTATGAGTCATGGGATTGGCTTCATTAATTTCTGATATGCTGGATTTAGTTTGATTAGCATAGTAGGTTGTATTAGAATATGTTAATTAGATTAATTAAGATTGGTTATTATTGATTATCGTTGCCGTTGTGAGGTGATTGTTGGAGGATGATCATGGAGTGGACTATTGTTCTAAGATTAAGGGATTGATGATGCATATGAGGTAACTTTTATGTTCACTCATGCCCTTCTGTGTGTGGATCTCTTTGTTCTGTTTTTGATAATTAAGTTCGTACTATGGCCATAGATATGAATGTGATGATGAAATATCATTGATTGATTATGAATACGCAATTGTTTTGCTGGCTTAGTTTATGAACTGAAAATAGAAAGTGGGCAAGGTACGGGTGGAGGATGGTTACTCTTTTGACCTGATACGGTCGGCTACGCTCCACTAACGAACCTTGGGAGTAGTATTGTTGGGCTTCATAACGAACCTTGGAGGCAGCGTTTGTCCAAAGCCTGTTCTTGCCACTTATTGTTTTAAGAGAGTGAGCTATGACAACGTTGTAACGAGATGAAAATGATTTAAGAAATAAAATGTTTATAACAAGCCAAAGTAAAGGTTACGAGTTTTCCACTCATTTTGGAATTTTGTTTGTTTTGTATTTCTTCCTTGAATTTGCAGGTTTGGTGTTGTGAGCTCGGAATAGGAAGTGGAGCAAGATCATGATGTCGTCATAGATTATGGATTAAGTTTGTATTTAGATAGCTGATTCAGGAATAGTTTCGGATATTTCATTGTATATAATATTTAGAAATTTAGTGGAGTTATTTGTGTATTTAAGGATATTTTTCTGCTGCGATTTTATTAATTAAGATTTGGATTCTAGTTTATGGTTGTCGAGTGTATTTCGCTAGCAGCTCGGAAGAGCGGGCTGTTACACCGGCTCTGAGGGCTTTTCCTGCTATTATCCTCCCCCCTTGATGCCTTCCACATGCTTTCGGGTGGATTTCCCTTAGGATGTAATCTCCCTCCTCGTTACACACTTGAGCCGAGATGGGTGAAGGACTCTCTATAGAGCTTTTCCTTATGCCGCAAGAACCACTCTGACTTGTGCTAGACCCGCTCGGCCTCTTTGTGATACTCGGGTAATTCCCCATCCCTCAAATACTTCACTACATCATCCTTCCATGTGGATGACCTATTCAACATCAGTAGTTCTTTGGCGTTGATACTTGGTTGACGTAAGACCCCCCACATGATGGTCCGAGGGTCAGACCCTTATGCTGAGCTTACCATCCGAGCTGGTGCATCATCCTGTTGGTTTTCCGATCTAGGTATGTGAGTGATGCTAAACTGGGCTACCTGCTTGATGAACATTGGGTTTTAGCCAAGTACATCCTCATATTGTCTTCTTTGGCCTCATAATCACCCGACACTTGCCCATTATAAGTTTTGCGTCGAATTTGGCTTTGATTATGGGTGTTCATAGCCGGGTACCCGCAATAGCGGGTAGTTAAAAGAGCGGCCCATGACCCGACCCGCAAATACGGTACTCGATTTATCCGGGTCGGGTCATAGGGTACCCGTTTTTATCTGCTTGCCAGCTTCCATATTATCACTCTAACTTAAGTTAACGTATATAAAACAAACATAAACCCATTATCCATATGCATATTCACTCAAAACAAAATAATAAATGAAAAATTACAAAATCAATCTTATTTTGGCACTTTGCAATGTACTACACGAGTAAAATGAAAATTTGAAGTAAGCAATATCATATTTGGTTACAAAACCAAATCATTCATGAAAACTAAAGATTACAACAAAACTGAAAATTGAAGACGAGAGAGATTATAAGACTACGGTGGTGTGCCGAGAGGTCAGCTCCTCAATGCTGTGTTAATCAAGTGTGAATGGTAGTCTAATTAGAGGGGAGAGTGCAAAAGCATGGGGAGAAATTAAGAGAAGTAAAGAATTGCGGTTGTGAAAGCTATTGAAAAGTGAAAATCTATGAAGTTAAAACGTAAAACTAAAGTTAGGGGACTGCAGTAACAAAAAAGAATTGGGGAACAAGAAGCGCGGGTACTCGGGTACTCGTTTATTGTATATATGTGGCCCATTACCTGACTCGGCTCACACATTTTAATCCGGGTCGGGTACCTGACCCGATAAAAAATAAAAAACAGATCTGATACTCGGGTGTTTTATTGTGGGTCATCGGGACGGGTAATTCGGGGCCGATTTTCCTAAACACCCCTAACTTTGATGGATGTGGCTCCTGCCATACTGCAAAGTTGGAGTTTGAGTATAAGTGCTTCATATTTAGCCTTATTGTTTGATCCCTAGAAGTCAGGCTTTATGGCATATTCCATTTCTCTCCTACAACAGGTTTGATTACTAGTTCGGCTCCGTCCACTTGCAACTCCCTGTAATCCTCCATAATTTTAAAGGATTTTATAAATATATTTAAGTATTTATATATTTATATTTAAACCCAAATTAGTTTTGAAATGACTTGACTATTTAAAAAGGTTGACTATTTCAAAAGTCAAATGAAATTATTTTCATGACTTAATAAAGTTGAAAATATTTTAATTAAGCATGTTTTGATAAAAGTTTTAAATACTAATTTATATTGAAAAAGAAGTCTAATGAAATTGAGGAACCTAAAAATCCTAAAAGGATAAAAGGAAAAAGAGTAATGTTGATGATTAAAGTCCCAAGTTATTTATCTTGTTCATCATCAAATTTCATTAAACCTTATATCTTTTTCCTAAGCCCAAAAATAAAGCTCTTTATAAATATCTTAATACCCGATTATTTATTCCACACAAAGATTTCTTTTTCTCTCTCGTCTCACTAAATCACGCCACTTTCTATTCTTTCTCTCCTCATGGTTTTCTTTCTCTCCCTTCACTCGTTTTTTCTCTCACCCGAATCTGATTGGCCAGATTTATCATAATTCCGTTTATTTTTAGCCAAAACTTCCTTCTTGAAAGTTATAGATCTGGAAAAGTTATTGAATTTAGGCTCAAGAATCACTCAATTCTGATTCTTATTCTATTAGTTATGGCCTCTGCAAGTTTCGCAATTCTGCTGCCATATTTCACTCGCGATTTCGGTATTTCAAGTTTCCATTAAAGACTATATTGTTATGTTTTCTATTATTGTTAATCATGTTTATTAGTTTAAATTACTGTTTTTAATAAGTATTTCCGATTCATCTATAGTTTATATTATAAGAAAAATTTCAGATTTATTATTTTGATTAGATTTTTAGTTTTAATTATGAAAACATGAATTTTTAGGATTTTAAATTTCTAGAAAACCATGTTTTAAGGAGGTTTATTAGATTTTCAGTAGTATATTATGTACTATGAGATTTACTTAGTATGTGATTTAAAATATATTTTACATGTTTTAAGGAGGTTTATTAATTTTTAAAGTGTGCTGTAATTTCAGAAAAGGTTTATTTATGGAGTTTTTAAGAGTTTTTAATTGCTAGAATAGTAGTACTATGCTAGGAATTAAAAATAATCCAAGTTTGACACCTAAAATCGATTTTTAAACGTATTTTAAAGGGGTTTTAAATTATTTAAAGCTGCTGTAATTTTTATTTTAAGTTATTAATTTTAGTTACCTTGTTTTCTAGGCGGAGAATATCTCGTAGGGAACTTTTAACGGATGAAAAGTGGCCTACAGGCTAGTATATACGAGGTACATACATAATTATATGCTATATGGCTTAGTATCATGTTCTAAGGAAGATTTTAATTTTAGTATCATGTACAGGAACCTACTTTGTTCATATATGTGATTTCTGGAAATTATTTTACATGTTTTATGCCTGTGTGCAACATGTGACTTGGAATTTATTATGAATATCGAAATATATGTTTGTATGGAATAATTGATGCAAGCATGTCAAGAAAGTTTATTTATTAATTCGCATAAGAATTAGTATATGTATAGAAGTGGGATCATGTTTTGCATGTATTCTTTGAGAGGAATTATGTTTATTATCTTATGAGGACTGTGGGCCTTATTTGGTAAGTTTACAAGTTATGCCTATATAAAGGTAAGAGTATTGTTGGCTAGGTTCAACAAGTAAAGAAAGTTGAGATTAAAAAGGAAAGTATTCTTGGATTGTGAGTTGTGATCACTTGTTAAATCCAAAGATAAAAGAAGTTCAGTTGTGATTGTTTGATTATTATTTTTTGTGTGTTGCTTGTATGTGAGTCATAACAAGTGATAATGTGTAAATAACGTAAAGTGTAACAAGAATAGTTATAGACTTTAGACTGGTGCACTTGTAGAGTTGGACATTAAGGGTTGGGGTTATGGTGAGCGTGCCATAACTTTCCTAGGAATGGAGTGATCACCATCCCTCTTTTATTTTAAAGGTTCCTCGATATCGCAGGTCATTTCTGGAATACGTGGTAGCTCCCGTATTTCATATTAGTAGGCAAGACAACTCGTTCCAATAATTATTCCATTTATAGGAAGAAATGATGTTTAGAGTCTAGTTCAGTAAAAGTTGTCTGCAGAATATTATATGTTTATATTATTATTTATCTCTGCGTGTTAATTATGTAGTATCATGTTTAGGAATGTTTATGTTTGATATGCAGTACTCAGCTCTGCTAATTACGTGCTTTATTTGTGTATGTTGGCTTTGCCTATTGATCCTGTGATGATCCTTCTGGTGAGCAGAGTCGATATAGCATTGACATTACAGGTTCGCAGATGTGCATCTCATTGGGAATCTGAAGTGGAGAGATTGTGTATCTAGCATAGTTAATTTCTGCTTTCGTAGGAACAGGTTTAATTTCAGTGGCTGATTATTTAAGTTGGTTTGTTTAAGTTTTAAACATTTTTCATTTACTTATTGAGTTTTTAATAAAGTTTAAGTTTAGTTAATGATTTTTCGCTGCAAAATAAGCCGATACGTTATCACACGGGCGATAATACCTGGGTAATTCTCTACTTGTGTATTTATAAAAGTATTTTCTATAAAAGAGAGAATTATCGGGGTGTTACACTCCCAACTATCTTGCTCGGCGTCTAAGGGCCTGGTGGTGCATTCTGTTATGAAATCTGCCAAGGCTTGAGCTTTGAGGGCCTTTCTAGGCTCATACTCCAGCCCAAAGTCGGCTAGTTGATCTTCCCACTTAGTCATCTGACTTGAGTGACTCCTGCTCTCTATTAGTTTTCTTTGCGGCTGTCTAGTGAGAACTTTGATTTGGTGGGCTTGGAAGTATGGCTTTAACTTCCTACTGGCCAATACGAGGGCGAAGAACGTTTTTTCAGCTTTGTTGTATTTGGCTTCCACCCCTCAGAAGGTGTGGCTTATGAAGTAGACCGAGTGCTACTTTTCTTCTCTCTCGGCTACCAGAATGGTGCTTGGCGCGTATTATGATGTAGACAAGTATATGAACAAGGTTTCCCCTGACAAGGGGGAGATTAACTTAGGGAGAGTTGATAGGTGTTTTATCGAGTGCTTGAGATAGCGATTAAGCTTCCCCTGATCCACCAAGTTGTCGAGGGACTTTTTCAATTCTCTGCACTTCTTGGTGGTGTGGCCACTCTCTTTGTGGTATTCGCAACATAAACTCTTGTCTCACTGGGTTGCTGTATTTCTAATGGGGTGTGGACGGGGGAGCATGAACTTATCCTTTATGTCCAAGTATGTTTCTCTCCTATTCTTGCTGAACCGAGGGTCATGACCATGATCACTAAAATTGTCCGGCTGACTTAATGTTTTCAGGTGTTTTGACTAATCCATGTTTTCCTTCTTCCATCCTCTTCTTACTCTCATCATTTGAGTGGTACATATATCTATCACCTAGATCAACCTCTAAGCTCCGCTCATTGCTTCCGAGAAGGTTTTAACTTCGTTCTTAGCCAGGACCATCTCAACCGACCGGGTAAGAGTCCGAACATCAAGGCGGCGAATGCTACCATATCTTGCAAGTATGAGACTTTTAGCAATTCTTCATTGAACTGTTTGATGTAGTCAGCTAGGCTTTCGTTCTTTTCTTGTATGACCGCCATAATATGAAGGCTTTTTTTTCCTCTGCCTCTTTCCCACAACGAACTAATGGATGAATAGGTCTTCTAATACCGAGAAATCAGTTATGATTATGGCAGGGAGTTCCTGGAACCAGTTCAGCGCTAGTCCCTTCAGTGTTGTGGGAAATAAGCGATACCAAGTAGCTTCGCAACTAGTCTGAATGCTCATTTGAGCTTTGTATGTTACCATGTGATCAACCGGGTCGGTTAGGCAAATGGTTCAATGGTGTGTTTTTTGATCTTTCATGGACTGGATGCTTCCAGGATTGTTTGGTTGAAGGGGACTAAGAAATTAAGGGCGCCACTGTTAGTCCGAGGGGGTCTGGATTGGGTTGAGTTACCATGCCCTTCCCACAAAGCGACTTTCTTGTTAAGGATATTTATGGCATCACATCCCTTGCTGAGGCGCTTCTCAGTGAGGAAATGCCGAGCGTTGTTTAGTTTCTGTCCGATATCCCACCTTAGTGATCTAGAGAAGTGAGTTTCTTCCCCTTGCCGAACGAACCTTCCTTTAGGTGGGTGATGCTCGTATTCCTCGTGCCTGGATCTTTGTCGACCTAATTGGCTATCTTCCCTCGATTTGGACCTTTTTCGATTGGGGTGGCCATGGACTGAGCGGGGTACATGTTTTCCCCGATGAGAGGGCCCCAAAGCTTGTGCATTGGGGTTCGGTTGAGATCACCCCTTCTGTAGCCTTACCAACATTTCCATCAGGCTACGATGTAAGGTCTGTTTAAGCTAAGCAGCTATTAGAGTGATATATCTGTTGTGATTATAGGTTAAGGGTCTGCCTGTTATAGATGACCTGATAGCACAGGATGATCACCATCAAGGTTCCGAAGATTCCCGTTGGACCCCTCATCTCTGGGATCCAGGGATTGTACCATGGGGATATGATGGGATTGGGGGGTGAAGGTACTCATCCGAATCTCTAAGCTTGTCTGGACGCCTTGGTTGACAAAAGTATTGGAAATATGTCTCCTTGAGAAGATGAGTCACACAAAATTAAATGGAAATTTTGCTTGCCTAGCCTCCCTAGATGAGCGCAACTCTTTGTCAGAAGTGCTACTTTATGTAGCCAACAAATATTTTTTTATCACTTTTCAAGAAGTTTTATCACTTAAGAATTTTCTTTGCATGCAAGTGTGCAACCAAACAATAACTAATGATAGGTGCGGAAGCTTGTCACCTACTACCTTGAATTTCTCTCTTCTTTCCACTTAAGGCTCAATGAGACTCTCATCTCTAATGGTGGTAAGGTATGTTAGACTTTTTAGTCCCTTAGAAACTAAAAAAAATTTAAAAGGATACAGATTATAGTTTGTACAAGAACAATCTGACATCTAATTAAAATGAAATGATTTCAAGATTTGAACCGCTACCTTATGGAATTCTCTTTGTTTGTTCAGTTGTGAGATGAAAAATCTGGTTGTATATATTTGGTTATATATATTATGTGACTCTTACAAATATTGAGTTGCTTGTAAAATATTAAGATTGTTTTGACAACAATAAATTTATCATGGATTCTTCCAATTCCTTTCCCTTCCCTTTCCTACCTCATATCCAAGCAAGGGAAAATGGATCTCTCACTTTATTTTCCCTCCCCTTCCCTCCAAATCTTCGTATCTAAACATAGTGATGCAGATTTAGTTGTAAAGAGCAGTTAACACTTATACTCCCGCATATGCGTTTACAACCTACTAAATTAGTATATAGTAACCTCCTCTGGGGAGGCGATAGTCCAAGATGACATGAACAATATATGCAATTGTTGTTAAACATGATATATAATTTAGCTTTTCGAAATTTGAGACCATTGAAAATATACTTGTGAGCTTGTCAGTGTTGATGGTCAAAATGAAGCTTCCGAGGCTTTGATGCTAGCATATATTCTTGAATTATCCTAGAAATATTTTTGTACCAAGTGCTCTTTTTCAAAAGAAAACAAAAGAATAGAATCTTATGTTAGCGTAGCTACTTTTACTTCTTTAGTTCTTTATGCATAGTGAGCATGTTGGGTTTTGATATGAGGATGATTTATTATTATATGAGATGAACTGCTAATCTTTTCCCTGTTGATAAGCTAAAATTACTAGATTTACTATTTTGACGTTACTCCTTTTTCTGAATTATTGGTAATGATGGTGAAGGAGAACTATGCTCACATAAGGTTGTAACGAGTTTTGCTAGCAAACTGTTTTTGCATGGGGGAAGTTGGAGAGTGTTGGAGAGGGTTGTTTGATTTATGATTTATCATTTGGCAGCTTAAGTGACCATTTTGTTGATATGAATGAACAATGTACATCCTCTAGGAAATAAAAAAAATCAGAGAGTTGTTTGGTTGACAAAATCATTGAAAATATGTCTCCTCGAGACGATATGTGTCTCACAAAATTACACAGGAGAATGTGCTTGCCTAGCCTACCTAGATGAGTGGAACTCTTTGCCACAAGTGCTACTTTATGTAACCAACCAATATTTTTTTTGCACTTTTCAAGAAGTTATATCGCTTAAAAATCACATTTTCATTGCATCCAAGCGTGCAACCAAACAATCACTAATGATAGATACATAAGATTGTCACTTACCCACCTTGAATTTCTCTCTTCTTTGCACTTGAGGCTCAATGAGACTCTCATCTCTAATGGTGGTAAGGTAAGTGGGACTTCTTAGTCCTTGGAAACTAGGAAAAAAATTAAAAGGAGAAAGATTGTAGTGTGTAAAAGAACCTTTTGACTTCTGATTAAAATGAAATGATTTCAAGATTTGAACCCCTAATCCTGTATGTGGGATTCTCTTTGTTGGATTATTCAATTGTGAGATGAAAAATATGGTTGTATATATTTGGTTCTATATATATCATAAGTGACTCTTACAAATATTGAGCTCCTTGTAAAATATTCAGATTATTTTGACAGATGTGTATGTGGAACTCCCAGTAAATTTATAATGGTTTATTACATGACATCCACTAAGAAGCCATTTTGTTGGAGTACAAGGTGATATGATACTCAAGAAGGGCGGGGGGGGGGGGAGGATGTGTGTTGAATTGAGTGACAAAAACTATTGTCTTTTCACAAAAGCACTCTTACAACACAGTGCCTTGCACTGTGCTATTCACTGGTAAACTCTCCGACTTATGTTTTTGCTTGAACTAAAATGTATCAAAACACGAAAACAATGAAATCAAATAATAAGACACAAAAATTTAACGTGGTTCAATCTCACCTCTGAGATCTACGTCCACACAAACTACTCTTTATTATTTGAATCGTAAAATACCAAACTCTTGATACAATATGATTCTCCCACTACTAAATCTAGTAGCGCTCCCCAACGCTTAACCCTAAGTGTTTCTACTCTCTACAATAATTGAAATTACAAAAACAAAAAATTCCTAAAAAGCGTGCTTCTTATTGAAGAAAAATAGAGGATTGTTACAATGTGGTGTAGTAACCTTAATTTAATAGGTAGTTTGTCTAACTATAGACATTTAGTGTCTATATTTATCGGCATCTAGCTTATTACTTTCCAGATTTGTAATATACATATTTGTAGAACCCGACTTCAACTTTATTTTCCGACACCGGGATGTATTTGTGTACATAACTCTAATATATTTCATGTAATTATAGAAGTATCTACACTTTTTGTAAAATATATATATATATATATATATATATAATATATATATATATATATTATATATATATATATATATATATATATATATTATATTAAAATTGCATATTTTTTTAGTTCAAAATATTGAATGCGATGGAGGCGATGGAGGAACAGGTTTAATATAGTATATTTAGGTGAATGTTAGCGACGATTTTGAACAAACGACGGCTAAACATTGAAACAACAATGGTTAAACAGTCGTTGTATAAGAAAGTGATGCTGCCATAAAATTATAAGGAAACGACGGCTGGTGAATGTTAGCGACGGTTTTGAACAAACGCTATGTCAACGACTGTTAAAAGCCGTCGGTAAAACAACGACTATTACCCAACGTACATTGCTTTAACGACTGTTTAAAACCGTCATTATTTCATCGACAACTCTAAACAATAGGTGATATATTATCAACGATGCAGAGCGGGGTAGTCGCTGATGAGTAAGAAAACCGTCGTTGATAAAGGCACCAACGGCCAGACGGTCGTTGATTACTAAGTTAGCGACCATCAATGCAACGACTGTCAATCAACGGCCAACCACTATTTAGTTACTTATGAGCGACGACTTAAAGCCGTCGTTTATATTGCATTTTCTTGTAGTGTAGCTAATTTCACATTTCTAATTTAGCACAAAGTTTAGCACAAAGTTTAGCACAAAGTTCCAATGCGTTAATTACATTGCATAAATATGACTAAGAGCATAACTAGACCTAAGCTTCCATATCTTCAAGGTCTTGATCTTTCATGAACATCCAGTCTTGATGGGTTTCTTAAATCACTGTTACACACATGCATGTTCTAGCATAAACTGTTTATCATCATCAAAATTACATTGACTTCGAGTCACGACACATTTGATTTTGAGTGATCTGGAAAGAATTAGGCTGGAAAAACTGATGCTGAGTCAGTTCTATCTGGATCAATCATTTTAGATTCTCCATAGTTCAGGTAAGTTCCTACCTTTTCTGTTGGACTGTGTTAAATGTGGGCTTGGGCTTGGGTCACCAATCTCAGGTTGACGAACCGAGCCCATCAATACTCCCCCCCTCTCTCTCTCGAAATGTGGAAAACAAATCCCTGTCGTAGGGGTGCTAGGTTGGAAGTGTTTCTACTTTCTATCAGCCAAGAGATAAAAGTGGGGAATCCAAACATACCTCTTAGGTTTGTTTACTTCTCTTGTAATCACTGGATCCCAAAGGCAATGTGTCATGGGGAAGTGTCTGCTTTCCATTGCTGAGATTATGTCAAGTTGCAGTTTCCCATCTGTTATACTATCTCACCACATGACAAGATTATGTCATCTTCCACTTGTTTGTGTCCCTTCCCAGAAACTTCATTGCTTGATGATAGACGACGATTTTGTTGATTCACCTTATTGATTTAGGGAAAAAGTGCGTAAAAGAAGCTACCTTTATCAGATGTACATATGCTGTATGATATAGGGAAAGATAGATAACCTGTGGTAATTTCATAAATGATAATTGAATGTTTTTACACCTAATTTACTTGTTTGATCAGTAAATTCACTCTGAGCAATAACAAAACTGTGAGGTAGATGCAAGACTGAAACCGTTCATTCTTGCTGCTGAAGTGAGATGTTTAAAAACCCTTAATTATCTAAATTTTCTAGTATTTAATATGTATTTAGCTGGATTCTCTATGAGTGACTTCTGTACATCAAGACATCAGCTTAAATAAAGCCAAAAGGCAAAATATATCTATCTTTTAGTGATACAATTTCTAGCTACAAGAACTCCAGTTGGTGGACTAGTCATCTCTAATTGGCACCTTGCGTGCAACCAGTATGAGAAGTGAGCAATGCCCAGTTTAGATGTGACCCTGAAAGTCCCCCTGATATTATACTTAACTCTGTTGCTTTGCACTTCTCTTTGAAGCTCAATTGCAGGATTTGGTGGTAGATAAACCAAGCTCGATATGAAGTGAATCATTTCCAACCTTGCTTCTCCTGGCCTTTGATTAAACGGTTGGAGCACTTGTTTCGCTATCAGTCTATCGACGAAGTAAAGCTCTACATCCAGGTACTCATATTTAATGTTGATTTTTCTATTTGGGTTTGTAAAATTTGCTAGCAAAGTGAAATCGCCGTTGAAATTTTCAGGTGAATCGAAGTAGATGACGTTCAGGCTTGCGTTGGGGACATCAAATGATGGGTATTTTGGCTTGATGACTAGGAACATTATTAGAGTTGTGACCCCGAAAAAGATTATGAGTAGGCAAAACATGAGGCATATGATGGCACTACACCAAACTAATGGTTGGGTTCGCCGAGGCCGGTGGAGTATAGGATCATTGCTTAGGAGTCGGATGAATGGCGCTGGTGAGTAATTCATCCCGGGGCTTCTGAGGCTTACAGCTTGTATTGAAAAATGGTTTGGTGGCGTACTATGTTGCCTTTGTGGTGGTGGTGGAAGAGATTGCATTGTTTTGGAGATAGAGGTTAGAACATTGTGTGAGATGATTGATCACTGAGTAGAATACTATCTCAGAGGTTAAGGATACACATGAAGATTTGAAATTAATCAGACAAAAGTGAAACAAAGCAAAGCAAACAATTTTTATATGATAATATTGAGAAGATGGGAGTGGTAAGTGGCCCAAGCATGCTGCTTTTTAGATAGACAAAAGTAGGCAGATAAAGTTAGCCTCAATGCATTCCCTTTTTTTTTTCACCCTTTTTGAATTCGTTTAATTAGCCCTTAAGAAATTTGACCCAACATTTGGATCAACTGTGGAGGGGCTCACTGTAAAGATTTAAGTTTCTGATGTCATGATCAGTAAAACTGGTGGTTGTGTTTTTTCTTCCAAGATTTTCTACATATCCCTGTACTACTAGAAAAACCGTTATTTCTCGATGCTCTTTCCTCGACACCGTTACCTCAGCTTCATAAGTGCTTTGCTGGAGCGCAGGATCTCGACGGTCTTTGTTGTCGAGACCGACAAAATTTAAAAGAATTACGTAGGGCTTGTTCTCTTCGACATAAAACAGCTGAACTGAACTGAAATGAATAGTGATATATGAGGGTAAAAGTATTGTCGAGAACAGAACTGAACTGAAAATAAGTTGGGGAGAACAGGCACGTAGTTTATCTCTATTATGTACGGTGTACCATATTATTTTAGTATATTTGGAATTAATTGTACCGCCTATATTTTGGAAAATATTTTCTCCTCACATGTGATTTCTTTGAAACTTCTTATGCATCAAACCTGTTTAGAAGTATTCTGAATATGCATGCGATTGTTTTCTTAGATACAACTTGAACAAAAATAAGGAAATATAGGAATAATAGTGTAGCGGAAAGTGTTTAAAATCAAAGTATTAGAATAATAGTGTAGCAGAAAGTGTTTACGTTCATGTTATTTGCTTGTTAATCTATGTGGAAAGCTTTTATGCAAAGGAATATTTGTTGGCTGGATCAAATAAAGAAAGGATCTTATTATCATATAAGAATGAATATACCAGATGGCAAATAAGCAAACAGATGAAGCGCACTTAAAGGAAGCAAGCTAAGTTATATCTGAAGTCCCAAATCAAGGCTTGCTTTTGCACTTTTAGGACTAAGTGCAACCTCAAGTCCCCATTCCCCAAGCAACGGTTCAATAAATAAATGAACAAATAAACATTTGTCAACAGCTTTTTCAAGGTTTTAGAGTAGGCGGGTGAAAATATTTTATATCTATGCAGGTGTATATTAATCAAGACAGTTTATTTCCTCCTTAGGAAGGTAAATCGTAAAGTTTTTTACCTTGTGTTCAAGAAGGGGCTTGAGACATCTGAAACTCAATAAGGAGCGTGTGATATGCATATATTGCTAGGTACATATGTGTGTATGATAGTATTATTATTATTAATTTTTTTTATGTTGAAATACGGATGTATATATTTTTAAAAGTTAATGGCTCTAAGCCTTAATAAAAACACTTCCCAAATGTTCAAAAGATAACTAGGGGGTGGGGATAAACCTAGTTACATTCATTTTTAGATTGTCTTTTCTTCCTTGGCGGGCCAAGCTATCCGCGGCTTGTGTTAGCTTCCTTTGGCAGAATTGGACCTTCATCCCTTGGAAGACATGATAGTATTATTATGAAAGCATGTGCTTTTATGTTAGCGGTGTAGCAACAATATTATGATTTGTTAAATGTCATCAAGTGTTGCATGAGGATGTCAACTGGATTAGTTTGTAAAGTTATACGACATGGTACATATAGTTGGACATGATCTAAGTCAACATGAAATTAAAACGCTCAGGCTTTGGTCATCATGAGACACGACACATATATGCTCTTAATCTGACACAATACGAGATGCATGATGGTGGATCATAGGTTGTGCATAGACATTACATACTTTTTATTCATCATTAGCCAAACACAAAGACGATGGTCCGACCAACATGTCATCCCCATCAATTTTAATGTAAGAAAGAAAGCACGTACACTTTTAAGCAGGGGGAGGACCGACAAAACACGTGTATTGGTCCATGTATAGGACATTCTTTTGATAAATTACGACGAGTTTAGAATGACACTACCTTTTCTTGGTCCATGTCAGGCCTAACATGGCATAGCCATGCATAGCTCTAGTGGTACCCATGACTAGGCTGTCATCCTGTCTAGATCTGACCCTGTTTCACTTTGATGCGATATACTAGCCGACTCCGGCAAAAAAATAATCTGAATCTGACTAAAAAGTTCGACTCCGAGTCGAAAAAGGGCCGAATTCGGATCTCATATAAATGTCTGACATCCTAATCCTACTCCGACTTTAAGGCAATTAAAATATTATAGCGTATATACTCTCAATACACCAGACTCATGGAGGTGCTCAATAATCATTGGGCTGCCAATCAAGGTGAATACAATTGTAACTAATCAGATTGTCCAATTATCTTATTAGGCATTAGAACAATTATTTAGGTGTTTGATTAGCAACAATAATCTTGTAAAGTGATGAAATCATTAAAACATACAATCATGCATATGAATTATAAAAGAAAATAAATAAAAAGAGAAGATTTGAGATCGGAATGTACAGAAGAGAGCGTCAATTCGTTCAAGATCTAATTGTGACAAGTTAAATGTTAGTAAAAGGAATTAAATTGGAATTAACCTTTAGGAATTATACATTTGTCGGCGGATTCTTATGCAACGATCTTCAGGATGAGCAATCTTGAAGCTTGAAAAAAGATTTTTTGAAAGTGTGACTGTGTTTAAATGTATTTAAGGATATTTAAATATTAGTTTGAGTGTTTTAGAGTATGTATAAAAGTCGTGGGAGAGCATTGTGAAAAGTAGATCAAAGAAATGAGATATTTAAAGGAAAAGGAAATCGAAAATGAATTGAAATGATAAAATTAAACTATGTGCCACTTGCTTTCAGGCCGATTTTTTATTGTTTTATGAACTTTTTTATCCTTTGAAATCCGAAATCAGCCATCTATAGGAACAATTTGATTTTATAGATATCCTTTAAAATTAATTATCGTAAAAAAAAAAAAAATACTTGTAGACATATAATCGTGTCTCCCCATTTCAGGATTTAATGATGAAACACACCGCGGTATTAGTTGGCGCAACCCAACGGAAGAGCAATCTAAAGAATTACTCCAAAATTGTGTTTCAGAATAATATTCTAAATAATTATTCATAATACTTAATTGTATTTGAGCCCAATTCTTTAAAAAGCCCAAATAATTGATTTATTTGAATTAATAAATATTTTTAAAAGATATATGTTATATATAAAATCAGATTTTATCCCGTGAAATCAGATATCCGTAATGAAAGGATAAAATAAATCTTTTAAATGCGTTTTAAATAAAGTTGGCAAAGTCACGTCAGGAGCCAGGCTAATACGCCTGGCGCACGTCCGTCCACCTGTGCAGGTGCACTAATCTCAACCTGACACGTGGATTCCCGACTCATTCAGAGTCATGCGTCAAGGGCAGGTTTCTGCGTGAGACGCGAAGTTTTTTCTTATCTTTTTCAAAATGTGTGCCACGTGTAAGCTTTTTACTAGGCATGTCGCATCATGCGCTTGACACGTCAGCTGCGCCTGGCGTAGTTGGCGCGTGAGACGCATTGTCGTTCTGCATATAAATACTCCTGATTTTTTGAACCAAGGACGAATTTTCATTATTATTTTTACGAATACAAAATCCTTACGAATATACTTCGACTCTCAAAATACTCAAACACTTAAATACTTTCAATACTTCAATCAATCTTATATTCTTAATCACACTGCGTTCATGGTTCTACAATTGCTCTGCCCAAAGATCGTTGTACTCTTCAATCTAAACTGCATATGCATAATCCTGAGGATCCTTGATTAAATTCTCTAATAATTTTACATTCAAGTTACTAATTGTTTCTTTCATGATGTAAATTTTTAATATAAAATTGATCCAATGTATATTCTAACCTCTTTTCTATGCTTAATTTTATGTTCATATTATTCTTACCTTTGTATATCATATGCCGATCACCTGATCTTTTTATGAATATCATATGATTGTTCTTGCTTTATTGCTTTTATCACCTACATGTTATTATTGCTAATCAAAGACCTATAAAACTATTCTAATATTAATCAATTTAATTTGGATAACCTATAGGTTCCATGTAATATTGATTGCCTAAATAACTTGTCACTAAAAAATAGTCTTTCTATGTGTTTAGGGTGTATAAAAATATTATATGATTATTCTTTGACATAAAATCTATAATGAATCGATATTTAGTAGAGGCCACCAATGGACAACATAGTTCTTGACTGTGTTGTACCTTCACCCCGTAACTCAATCTTTGGTTCACTTTCACCATCTATGTAGTCATGACGGGAAAATCTACATTGGATAAGTCCCTACTTTGTCCCTACAGTTTTCCCATATCCAATTAGGTTTATGATTCTTCCTAAAAAGAATTCTTGGCCATTTCTTTCAAAACAATGTTCAATAAAACCTTAACAATAGGACAGTCAAATATAATAAAAACACATCTACAATTTGGCGACTCCACTAGGGAGGATTCAATTTTTTTTTTTTTTTAAAACATAAGTGGGTGAAACATGAAAAATACGATTCATTCTTATTTTGCATGTTCATGGCTTTTGATTAGCCACCATAAGGTAATCTACCTTGCCTCATTAACACATGTTCTATGTGTGAGGTTACCCCCGACATTATTCTCTTGTTCCTGACTTGATAATTGGAGTGCTTCTGACACGTGGCCACCTCTTTAAGCAGGGGTCCGAAGCGTGGGATCAATCTCTTAGTCATAGACTTTTTTCAGACTGAACCTAAACCTGATCAATAGTTTTAAACATAGTACTGGAATTTAAGATGGAACTTTGTATCCATGTTATATGACATTTGCTTGTGATTGCAATTTTTGCCTGTTATTATATTATCAAACTGTCATTACTATGCGTCATTCCTAAGATCCCGTCTGACGAACCATAAAAAAAATCGCCAATTGGCCAATACGTTGCTTAAATCCTTGAAAAACATGTCGGGGAGTAGTGCGCCAAGCGCATTAAATTACGTTTGGCGCACCACTCCCGCGCCAGACGCATGGCTGTGCCCCACGTGGAACAATGCTATGCGACACACAGTCTGTGCGTCACACTCTTTTCGCTGATTTAGTTGTCTTAATGAACGATCCTACGTTTAGTCTTATGTTTGTCTATCTGCATTTGCATAAAAAAATATGGTCATTTGGAAATCTAACCTAATTCAAAAAATTCAATCATTTCACGTAAGGTCAAGTCTCCTAAAAAGTGCATCTAAAGTGGTCATTGTAGAGTTAGAGTTGTCATGCATGTCTACCTCTTTCCACTTCATCCCTACTGATAAATCAACCTTTCCTATCAATATTACATTACCATGTTCAATCAATTTCAAAAACTTACTTTTTCAAAATTAATCCTACACTCTTTTCTATTCTATTCTTTTTCAAAAAGCAATTACTAAATGTCATCATACACGACGTTTGCAAAAATATATCCATCATCTTTTCCTAAATAAAATATAAAAACAAGGGGTTCTTTTCAAAAACAAATTTCGAAAATTCTAAGCCCATTCTAAGCACCTTTAATTCAATCCAATCAACCCACTTGCATTCATTTTAGGCCCATATGCTTTAGAGTCCATTTTGCATTCATATTAGGTCAATCTAAATTTGAGTCTTTACGTTTATTTTAGGTCCGCTAGCATTATAATCCATCTTAGGCCCATATAAGTATAGCCCATGTCAAAATCTAGGCACGTTTGCATCTATGTGTGAAACCTAGTTTATGTCAAGTCTAGTCCAAGCCTAATCCAACTCTAGTGCAATCCAATGTCAAGCCCATATGCACTTTCAAGTCTAATTTCAAACCATATATAGGACGAAGTCGGAAGCATTAAGTCTAGCAAAGCTAGAACCCTTTAAGTCCATAACGACACCTTGACTAGCAAAGCTAGTCATCCATTTAAGTCCATAACGACACCCTTTAAGACCATAACGACACCCTTTAAATCCATAACGACACCTTGACCTAGCGAAGTTAGTCATCCCTGTAAGTCCATAATGACACCTTGACCAAGCGAAGCTAGTCACCCCTGTAAGTCCATAACGACACCTTCACCTAGCGAACCTAGTCATCCCTGTCAGTCCATAACGACACCCTTTAAGACCATAATGGCACCCTTTAATTCCATAATGGCACCTTGACCTAACGAAGCTAGTCATCCCTGTGAGTCCATAACGACACCTTGACCTAGCGAAGCTAGTCATCCCTGTAAGTCCATAACGACACCCTTTAAGACCATAACGGCACCTTGACCTAGCGAAGTTAATCATCCCTTTAAGTCCACAATGGCACCTTGCAAGTCGATAACGACACCTTGACCTAGCAAAGCCAGTCATCCCCAAGACCATAAAGGCACCCTCCGACTTTAGCAAAGCTACTCCTACCTTACATCTATAATAGTCGACATCCTCGATTCTAGCAAAGCTAGTCTACCCTAAGTCCATAATGGCCCAAAATCATCAAGTATGGCGATGCCAATTCCTTTCTAAGTCTAGCAAACCTAGCATAAGCAACCCTTTTGAGTCTAGTCTAGTCCAGTCCAGTCCACATCTGCATTTGCATATAGTTAGGCCCATGTCGTCATAACCATAATCATAACCACTTCTACTCATTTCCCATTTTTATTCCCATTACCATGTCCAGTTTCATTCCCATTACCATGTCCATTTTCAGCCTTGTTAATTCCTCGTCTCTCATTTTTCATTTCCATTCTTCCATTCTCTACTTCTCATTTCAAAAATATTATTTCTTAAAACTAACAAGCGAGGTCCATTTAATTTCAGTTCAGAACGGATCGTGAGATTATAAGTTAGGAAAGCCCGACAAAGAAGATACAAGGTCAACCTTCTCCCAGACTCATCAAATGCATTCTCACCTTCTCAGACGAATCTCCTGACTCGTATAAAGCATCATTTGAAATGGGGGACGTTGATTAATAGCTCAGTGCCATTATGGCCCAACTTCACCTGATCAACTCTCGTCTTACGTAATAAAACAAAGAAATTAAAGCACTGAGAGAGAATTGACTGAGGAAGAAGTGCAAGATGACACTCCTCCGCCACCACCACCTCCCGATAAGATTGAGACAAAATCGAGGTTTGAGAAACTCGAGCAATTGATCCAGTTAATCCCTACGCTCTAGGGTCTGGGTCATGGCCATGACATCATTGATCCTAAATTGAGGCACTAGCTCCCTAAAAAGGTAACATTGGGTGACCTCCAAAAATTCAAGGGGGTCGAAGACCCGAAGTTCGATGACTTTAGTAGAGACAACGGATTAGATCACAATTTCTCTGCCCCTAGAACACCTCAACAAAATGGTGGAGTTGAAAGGAAGAATAGAACACTAGAATATATGGCTAGGACTATGCTGATAGCTAGTGGTCTTCCTAAAAACTTTTGGGCAGAAGCTGTGGACACTGCTTGTCATATTATAAATCGAGCCATGGTAAGACCTTTATTAAATAAAACTCCCTATGAGCTGTATTTTGGTAAAAAGCCCAATATTACATATTTCAGAACATTTGGATGTAAATGTTTTGTTCATAATAATGGGAAACAAAATATTGGAAAATTTGATGCTAGAAGTGAAGAAGCTGTATTCTTAGGATATTCTTCTAGTAGCAAGGCTTATAGAGTGTATAATAAAAGGTCTATGTGTGTAGAAGAAAGTGTGCATGTTATTTTTGATGAAACAGATAAATTTGATGCAAGCACACAGGTTGAAGATGACTTCGAAATAGGATTGACAAAAGATCTAAGTCTTATTGATGAGACTTTGGAAGACGAAGTCATGGGAACAAAGCCAAGGGAACAACATCCTGTTCCTGTTCCAATGAGGAAGAAGAAGAACTAGGTGATGATGCACTAGTGAATGAATCCACTATTGTTGAACCTGGTTCCCAAGTACAGGGAAATGAAGATGATCAAGGAAACCAAGTTTCCATCCAGGATTTCCAACCAAAGCCTTGGAAAACTCATCATTCCCATCCTGTGGAACTCATAAACAAGGGAACTCAAACGAGATCTCAATTGAAAAACTTTTGTGCTTTTCATGCTTTTCTTTCTATGTTGGAACCTAGGAATCATGAAGAAGCTCTCACTGATGCTGATTGGATTGTAGCAATGCAGGATGAACTTCATCAATTTGAAAGAAACAAAGTTTGGCACCTTGAACCTAAACCTAAACATAACAAGGTTATTGGTTTAAAGTGGGTGTTTCGAAACAAATTAGATGAGTTCGGAACTATAATAAGAAACAAGGCCAGGTTAGTTGTGAAAGGATACAATCAACAGGAAGGCATTGATTATGAAGAAACTTTTGCTCCAGTTGCAAGATGGAAGCAATTAGAATTTCATAGCTTTGCTGCCTTCATGGGTTTTAAATTGTATCAAATGGATGTAAAATGTGCTTTTCTAAATGGTTATCTTAATGAGGAGGTATTTGTAGAACAACCTCCAGGTTTTGAAAGTAAAGAATTTCCTAATCATGTCTTTAAGCTTGACAAAGCTCTTTATGGGTTAAAGCAAGCTCCAAGAGCATGGTATGAAAGACTTTCTAAGTTCCTTCTTGAAAATGAGTTTAAAAGAGGAAAATTGGATCGAACCTTGTTTTTAAAATCAAAAGGAAAACATTTATTAGTTGTTCAAATATATGTTGATGATATTATATTTGGTGCCACTAATGAATCTTTGTGCAAGGACTTTGCTAATCTCATGAGTAAAGAATTTGAAATGAGTATGATGGGTGAGCTCAACTTCTTCTTGGGGTTGCAAATCAAGCAAACAGAAGAAGGAATCTACATCCATCAACAAAAGTACATAAAGGAACTATTGAAAAAGTATGGTTTGGAAGCATCCAAAGTAAATCATACACCTATGGGAATTCAACCAGATTGGATGAAGATTCTATAGGAATAAGTGTGGATCAAACCAAGTATCGAGGTATGATTGGCTCATTACTATATCTAACTGCAAGTCGTCCTGATATTGCTTTCAGTGTAGGTTATGTGCAAGGTTTCAAGCCAATCCAAAGGAATCTCATCTCACAGCTGTGAAGAGAATCCTAAGATACCTCAAGGGAACAGATGATTTAAGCCTATTCTATTCGAGAAGTGATACCTTTGAATTGAAAGGATTTGCGGATGCTGACTATGCAGGAGATCTGGTCAATAGGAAGAGTACATCAGGTATGGTTCAGTTCCTTAGTCATAGTTTAGTTTCTTGGAGCACCAAGAAGCAAAAACAGTTGCTTTATCTACACCGAGGCTGAATATGTTGCAGCAGCAGCATGTTGTTCCCAAATGCTATGGATAAAACAACAACTACGTGACTATGGAATTTACTTTGAATGTGTTCCCATCTATTGTGATAATACTAGTGCTATTAGTATTTCTAAAGATCCCGTGCATCATTCAAGAGTCAAACACATCCATATTAGGCATCACTTTCTGAAAGATAATGTTGAAAAGGGTCTTATTAAAATGGAATATGTGAGACTGAACGTCAAATTGCAGACATTTGACAAAGCCCTTAAATAGAGATAGGTTTGAGAAATTGAGACTTGAACTTGGCTTAATCAAGTTGAAATGATTGCTACAATATTCCCCTTTGTGTTAATTCTTTGGCATTATGTCTGGATGTGCATATTTCGATGTTTTTATTGCTTAAATACATCACAATCTTATATGATTATTTCATGTGTATAAGTAAAAATGTCTGAAAACTGCTCACCAATGTCCAATAATATTCCCCTTATTGTTCATAAGCAATTCTATGCCTTAAGTGATGACAAAGGATTAAAAGAATTAATGGAGTTCCAAAGTAGCAAAATTTCTTGTTTCCATTCATTGTTCCCAAACGCTGTTCCCAGCGTATTCGATTTAGATATTTTTTCTTTCAAAATTCGAAAAACCAAAAATATTCTGTTCAGATTTTATTTCCTAAAAATCTGATTTTTTCCTATATCTCTCAAGTTAGTTGAAGATATTTTTCAAAATTAGATAGAAGATTTTTTTCATAAAACGTGTACAATACACGGTTTTATATTATTATTTTATTCCTTAAACAAAACAAATTTTTTTTCTTCTCATAAAACCGAAAATACTCCACAAAATATGAATCCAAAAACACTTCTCATCTCTCTCCTCCCACAAAGCCGAAAAACCCTCTCCTTCCTCCACTAAAATTGAATCACCTACACCCATGGATATTTCTCCCAATTCTTCATCTAGAATTCTAAAAAAAAAGGAAGAAAATGGAAGCAACGGTTGAAATGGAGGTTGAAGAAGCACATGCAACAGTGAGGGGGAATCGATGTTCCCGAGAGAGGAACAACGGTTGCTCGAAAAAATCCACAACATAGGTATGTGCATGGACTTTTTATTGATGTTTCTTGGTGCAAAAGAGTAAATTTCGTCAATTGCTCAATATGATTAAGTTTCAAGGTTGGGAAATCTTTTTGTGAAATTGTTATGGAAATAGTTTATTCCTAAAGTATGGATGAATTTTGTGAAAACTTTTCCATGGATGAAGAAGGAAATTGTTCCACTTGGTAAAGGAACTCAAATAGATTTTAATGCTAAAATTTTGGGTAAATGCTTGGTGTTCCCGTGAGAGGAACTGATGTTTATTTCAAGAAACAACGTGGTCCTATCCATTTTCGGATATCTCTTTTGATCAATTGATTGTTAATATGGTGGTCAAAAGGGAAAACATTTCTTGATCATAATCTTCTTTCTCCCTACACAAAATTTTTTTACATCCTAAGAAAGCTTATTGCCTCGTCTCTTCAAACGTGCTCAAGTTAGCATGTTGGATTAATTTACATTCATTGTTTAGCCTCTCAAACACATAAACTTTCCCTCTTTAATGATTCAACACTTGAGTCATTGATTGAAAATGGATTTGTTGTTGGATATGGAGCTTAGTAACCGAAATTCTACTTAAGTTAATGTGAAAATTTCGGGAACTCAGTCCATTGGGTATCCACGGGAAATATGTTGAATGTGCGTGCCTTGAATAACTTGAATGTTTGTGTTGTGAATGGAGAAGTAATCAAGGGAAGGGCTAACCTTGATGATGATGAGGATGATGAAGTGGAAGAAGAAGAAGAAGAAAAATGAAAAGGCGGAAAAAGAAAAAGAAAAGAAAAATCAAAAAGAAAAGAAAATTGAAAAAGAAAAAGAAGAAGCTAAGAAGAAAGGGAAGAAGGTGGTTGATGAGGTGGTGAAACCGGTTGAAAAGCACTAGACTAGTCAAGAGGTTCAAAACATGAAAGTGCTTAATTTTCCTTTGCTTGATGCCGAGAAAGTTGAGGAAGATGAAGTTAAGGTGATTGATAGGGAAGATTATGAATCTAACCTACCTCCTTCTAGGGAACCGACTCCTGTTCCCATGGAAACCAATCCTCCTTTTCCTCCATCTCCACAAAAATCTGCCTCACCCTCTACCCTAGCACCACAAAATGATCCTATCCCTCCCTCTACCTCAAAACCCTCCTGTTCTGTTCCTAAAGCTAAGAAACAGGTGTTGTTCCCATTTCAGAGGAACAACCTGCTGTTCCCAAACCTAAGGAACAAACAGCACCCCAATCCTTCTCAATGCTCCCTCGTCTTCTCAAAATCCTACCATTGGTTCTACATATACTCTAGCTCATGCTAGAAGATTGGATTCTTTGTTCTCCTTGGTTATGGGTCATTCGGAAGCAATGATGGAGTTTGCTACGGAAGCTAAGGATTTAAATGGGTTGGTACAAGGGGTTATGCGCAAAGTTGACAAAGCCTTGGAGGACAACAAGAGATTATGGCTCGGCTTGGTGAACTTTCTTCCTCCTTAAGCAATGAACTCTAGTTGTTGAAGTTGGAAGACATTGTGCTCAAGGGAAATGATACATTGGCCGAAAATCATCAAGAAGTGATGGCAAAGCTTCATGATGTGGTGGAAGAAGTAGACAACCTCCCTCTCCTAAATCATAAACTTTTCTCGTTTAGTTTGTTTTTATTTTGTGTGGGAACATGAACTTTGTTTAATATTTGTCTTTTCTATCCTTCTCCTTTAATCATGCTACAATGGAACTTATTAATTTGCTAATTCTAAGTTTGATCTTTTTGCATGTGGCGTCTAAATGAATGGCTAATATTCTTGGATTGCGGTTTTTGAGAGTTGAATGCTTTATTTGCTTATACTAACCAACTTATTTCTTACAAGTTTGGTGGTGTGATGTGTTTAGTGAATAATATTCATCTTTTTGAAATCGTGGACTATGTTTTTGAAGATGCCAAAGGGGGAAAGATAAGGCAATCAGAGTAAATTTTTTTGTCATGGATTATGTTCTCATATTTCGACTTTACAAAATAAAATAACGAGTCTATAATACTTAATTTAACTTGGTTACATACTTTGTTAAAATTATTTTATATGACTTATGTGTATTATTTTTAGTATATGCCTTTTGTTGTCATCTTCAAAAAGGGGAAAATTGTTGACCCTTGAGTTTTGAAGATGACCTAACCACAAAAGACATAGTATATTTTATTTATGTTGTTGCAAGGCTAAGGAACAAGACTTAAAGATTAGGGAACAAGACTTAAAACTAATTTAGGAACTCATAAGTGACTCTAATATTGTGCGCCTAAGTGAAATTTGTGCCCAATATAGTTGTTAGAGTTTTTAGGGATATTTTGACTAAGATCCATTATTTTAGGAAGTTAGTTTATGTTTGTTAGGAAAATATTTTAAAAAGATTTTCTGATTTTAAATTAACTGATTTTCAAATATTATCTTTTCAAAATATATATTTATCTTTTATATTTTATTTAAAAGATTTAGTTTTCGAAAATTTAATATTTCCGGTTTTTAAATGTTTCCGATTTTTAAATTATAAAAACTGTTTTCCAGTTTTATAAAAGATTTTGAAAAAGATATTTTTCCTAAAAACTAGCTAAAGTATTTTATTTATTTATTTCCTAAAATCTAGATTGCACGCCTAAAGTCTACAGCTACACGTTTTATGTAGTTAGTGGATTTAGTGGCTTAAGTTAATTATCCTCCAAGTATTTATTTAATCAAATAAGTTTAATTAATCTCCAAGTTTGTAAAAACCACGTAATGTGTTACTGCTTTTATGAAGTGAAGTAGTGGATTAGTGGATGCTTTACATGACATGGAATAATTAATTAATTAATTTAACATCATGGAGAACATGTGATAATGGTCTAAATTAGTGGAGAACATGTCTTGTCTTAATTGTCTATAAATAGGCGCCTAATTCATTTGAGCAAAATTGTGTCTGACTTAGTTAATTTGTCCTAAGTTATCTAAAGTGTCAGTGCCTTTTCCTTAAGAGAATTCATACTTACATTAATCGAGTTTATTACTCTTCCATTATTTTATAAAGTGTATTTTTGAGAAAAAGGGTTTGAGTGAACTCTTTGTAAGTGTGAGAAAGCTTTGAGTTAAGCAAGAGAAAGAGAAAGAGAAAGAGAAAGGAACTTCGAGTGAAGTTTGAGAGAAAACGTCAGTTGTGGGAACTGTCGTTGGGAACTTGAGTTGAGTGACTTAAGTTGAGAATCGAGAGAAAAGTAATAGGTTGTAATCAGAGTTGTTTTGGCCTATTATAGTGGAAAGTTGTTTAAAATCCCTTGTGGTCGAGGTTGTTTCTTCCTACTAGGCCTAGGAAGTTTTTCCTCGTAAAATCTCTCGTGTTCCCATTGTTTGTTCCCAAGTTTACTTTTAATTCCGCAAAAAGTATAGCTTATTCTCTCACTATAATTCACCCCCCCTCTTATAGTGCTCATATTGTACAACAGTCTACACGACTGATCTTCAACCTCGTGTATCATCTCGTCTACCCGATCCCTATCGTCATCTCCAAATTCAACATCCAAATTCTCATCCCCTAACTCATCATCATCCTTCTTTTTTTCTTCACATACATCATTCTTTACTCCAGAGCTTCCTATATACCTCCCCTGCTCACCATGCCAAACCCATACGTGGTATTGAGGCCTAAACCCACGGCGAAAGACATGCTCCCTAACCACATGTATACTACTAACCTTGCTCACATTTCTACAATCCAAACAAGGACAATAAAAGTCGATTGCTCCATAGGATGTTTGATATTCTAATGCACTTCTATAGAATTTCGAGACCCCATTCACAAACTCAATCGATTCACGACTACCATACATCCAAGTACGATCCATGTCATTCAAGAAGACCACCTCTAATAATTAAACACAACATTCATTATAATGCATCAATCATTATTAAAGTACATACACTCACATATTCAAATCATACACGTATACAACAAGCTAAGATAATGACATGTTCAATTGTATGCATGCAGTCGAAGGTCCTTATCACTCCAACCTAACCCATCCTTGGACGTCTAATCTAACTAGTGAATATATGCCAACTTTTCAATTCTAAGGAAAATCCGGCAGCATTTCCCTACAGTTCTCCAAGTACATAATGTAGATAATTGCTTATCTACATATGTACCTAGAGAACAATGTAGAGAAACGATAAGCCAAGATTTTCCTCAGAATTGAAAAGAAGACACACATTCACCACCTAAGTGAGATCAAACATCCAAGAACAGTCCCAAACCGGGGACTATTCAAGACTTACTCCTGATGAGTAAGTCTTGAACGGGTATCTAGGCATATATGATGATGATTCAAACAACTTGTAGATTTAATATATAGCTAAATCACATTGCGTTTTCATACAATCTCATATCAACAAATATGTATACATTATAAAAAATACGTATATACATTCAATAAATTATCAACTTTGTCTACATGTTAAAGTAGTTACCTCTTAACACCAACGACGAGCAATGAAGAGAAAACTTCCTTAGCCTCTTCTTCCTACAATTGACAAAACCCACATTGCACATTATTAATTCAATTAAGAAAAACAAAAGTAACTTAAAAACAAGATTAATTCATACCTAATTAACCACTCAAATGGTGGAGAAGAGAAGAGAAGGGTAGTGATGGGTGGCGCGCAAGGTGGTGGCGGTCACTGTTGGTGCGCAAGGTGGTGGAGCAGTAGAGTTAGGTCGCGCAAAGTGGGCAGCAATGGTGGTCGCGCAAAGTGGTGGAGCAATGTGGGTGGCGCGCAAGGAGGTGGTGGTGCCCTCGAATTAGGTCTCGCAAGGTGGTGGTGGTGCACTCGATTTTTCGCTCGTAATTCTCTAAGGGAGGAAAGTGGGAAAAATAGAGTTGGAGTATGGGTATACTGTACATGCGCGCTTCAATAATTTACAAAAAAAAAATTGAACGAAGGGCTGCGCCTTTTTAATAAAGCGCAACCCTTTTCAAAGTGAAGGGCTGCGCTTTTCTAAAAGCGCAGCCCTTCTAATGTGAGAAGGGCTGCGCTTTTGATAAAAGCGCGGCCCTACTAACTGAAGGGCTGCGCTTTTCTTCAAAAGCACAACCCTTCTGTTATGTAGGGTTGCGCTTTTATCAATAGCGCAACCCTTCCTGCGCAGCCCTTCCTTTTTTTTCCCCTTGTGTTTCGTATTACAGTTCTCCATCCGAATGATCATCAAACATTACTCGGACCTGAGTAAGCCTAGAAGAGGAGGTTGGAGATATGAGGATGAAGGCCAAGAAACATTTTTATGAGGTCTATCGGGCGAGGACAAATGGCTTGTTGAAGACATGCTCGATGATGCCAAGAGGGCCATTGAGAAAAATCAAGCTGACTCCGTCAAAGAGCGGGAAGGATGGGTGAAGGAAAACTCCAAACTCGCCCTGGCCCGAGATGTTATCCTAAGGGAGAAGGGGGAGCTAGAGACTAGGCTAAAAAAGGCCAAATAGGATCTCTCGGCAACTAAGCTCAAGCTAAAAGACACCAAGGAAAGGCTTGCGAAGGGTCAAGAGGGTTGGTTTGCCGAGTGGTAGTAGAAGACTAGGCCTTGCCTCAGATGTAGAAGGTGGTGAAAGAGATATCCCCGAACCTTAGTTGCGACACTTTCTCAGATAAGTATCAGAAGGCCTTCGCAGCTAAGACCGCGGAGCTCCGAGCAACGATGGAGCAAGCTACTGATATTTAAAGGGCCCTTATGAGTGATTAGGATGATGAGGGCGAGCTACATGTTGAGGATGAGGCCTCGTGCTGAAAGTGCCTCGACAATCTTTCTCATTTGACCGCCTAAGTAGCTTGCTCTGTAATATGATTATATTGTATGGTTATATGAAATTTTGTAATGTCGCCAATTTTTTGCTAAGAAATGAAAAGTTGTTTCTTTTATTGCTTCGTATTTCCATCCAATGTTTTGTTGTTGTAGTATTGTCCAATTAACTTTTTCTATTATCCGAGTAACTGACTCTTTTTTATCCGAGCTATCGTGTTTCATTTTAGTTCACTGGTTAAGTTAAACTTCTCAGCATGGTTTTGCTAAATTTAGTTTGCAGAAATTTGATGCAACTGGTTAAGTTACTTAGCTTTTGAACTGGTTAAGTTTGTAAAGATGTTCTTTCATTCATCTGGTTTGCTTTACAAAAATGAGTCGGGTTGTTTGGACCTCTTCAACTATTACATTTTATGCCCTTATTGCAACTTTCAAACACTAACACATAGAATTGCCTTCGGGGAGTCCAGTTAGAATGTTCCAGGTTTGATGATTTATGTTCCTTTGTAAGGACCATCCCCAGTTAGGCCCTAGTTTCCCTTTGAGATGTAAGTTGTATGTTGTCTCGACCATCTGAACCACCTAATCTTTGAGCTCTATATGTTTGGCTTTGACTCGTGCGTTGAAGTGTCGAGTGATGCGCTACTTGTACCGAATGGATTTCAGCCGTGCATTGGCAGTGGTTTTTGGCAGCATAACCAAGTTGATGGACTTTTCTTCCTCGTATTGCTCAAATTCATAGAATGTCACTCAAGGAGAGGTGATGTCGACCTTCACCGGGAGAACCGCCTCACTTCTGTATATGAGGCTGAAGGGAGAGTGGCCAGTTGCTTATTGTACAGTGGTTCGAGCGGACATAATGCAAGTTTATAAAATAGATAGTAATAGTTTATCCCAGGTACACCTATGACCCTACCTGGGAAAATCAGGTACTTGATAATCGGGTGTTCGATTTTTCCGAATCGGGACGCAGGACAAATTTTCAACTACCCGCATGTTCAAGTACCCTGAATATCGGGTACTTGGAATATTCGATACACAGTTACAAACATCCCTAGTGGTAGCCATGATTGAGATGGTAACTACTCGAGAAAGAAGAAGAAGAAAGGATAGAGAGAGAAAAAAGAATTTAAATTTGCAAAAAAAAAATAGAAAAATTGACTTGTTAAACCGACAACAAGTCATTTGACTTGCTAAAACTTTAATGATATTAAAGTAGCTTATTCAAGGATAATCGGATGGTTGGCTTATTTTTAGCGTACCACGTCAAAGGTTGACTTATTTTTAATAATTTTTCCTATGGAAAATGTAGTTCTGATTATTTTGAGAAGTTATAAAGCAAAGTTTGGATTATTCCAAGATAATTTAAAGTTGGAATTATTTTGAGAAAGTAAATGAAAGTTTGTCAATTATTCCTAAATTTAATTAGTGAGTGCTTTTTTTTATCATGACTTATGGTTTTTAATGAATAGATATTAAAAAAAAATTGCTTACTTTTACTTATTCTTCTTTTATCCACTATGAATGGTTTGTTCAACGCAGTTTGATTCTTCAATGGAGGACTTTTTTTTTTTTTGCTTTAGTGTAGAGAGAAATGCAGATAGTGTGTTCTTCAAAATGGAGTTATAAACCAAATATTAGAAAATTGGTAGGTAAAGAATTGGAGAGAGAAGAAAAAAAAAAGATACGTTGAAAAGTTACCAAAGTTTATAAATACAAAAAGTAAATAAAACATGAGGTTTAATCATTTTCTTATTTGGTTAGTTTGTAACTCATCCTTTATCTTCCCTATATGTTCGTTTGTTGATTTATCCATGCTCCAGGCCTCCAACCTTTTCGTTTCATTATCTATTAGTTGTCGTTTCATATCCGATACATGACATCATTATGTACCCGGGTTCATGCTGTATGCTCTGTTTATTCCCCTTTTTACATTACTCCGACATTTTAATGTACCCGAAGTATTTGTTTACACATAGTGATTTTGGTATGGTGGGGATATCCGACATTTCAATTGTATTAAGTGGAATCAACTTAATTTAATCTCGGTAGAAGGTTTACTTCTTGTACATTGTCAACACTTATGTCATCCCCTTCCGAGCCAATTGAAATTGAGTGTCTTTCAACAACACTTATGTCAAGAAATTGTTATTACCATAGTATAAATCATTGTCCTATATGCATGCTATGCATGTGAAGTTGAAAGATGAGTGATAAATGCTTTGCATTTTGTTTGATTTGTTTCCTCTTTTTTATTTTTAAACTATTAAAGTAGTAGGGTTGTAATTTTCGTTTCTAGTCAGGAGTATATTGATTAAAGAAGAGGACACCAAAATACTAAAGACTGTCCATATTTATTTCGCGAATAGGATTTTTTTCATTCACAAAAATTTGCTACTAATTACAAAGTTGGAAAAAAACATTCGATTAAATAGGTGTTTCTCACTTTCTTGTAGGGAATATGCGAGGTTTGTAATATGTTAATATCCCTATCGCATATTCGAAAATGCGATTATGCCAAATAGCAACGGGTCTAGTTACAAAAAGATCCAAAAGGTACAAAATAGAGCATATTAATTCACATATATTTCAACAGATCTTCCACTTTCCACCAAGAATAGAAATATCCCCCTACTCGTAGAGACAATTTGCATAACCTGCACAATATTAGAAAAGGAGTTAAACAAACGTGATAATCATAATGTATTTAAAACGATTATGCAACAAGTCAATTTAATTAATTACCCATTCCCCACTTATTTAATCAAAACTCTTATGAATTTTCATAACGTTGATGACAACCAAACAAATTAAGGACATTTTTTAAGAATAATAATTCATTTACAAAATACAACTTTCAAAGAAATTTAATTCTCCTATCCACCAAACAAGTATTATCACTTACAAAAGGTTTTTTTTGGATATCGCTCGTTATTACAAAATTGTAAAGTCATACTATATTAGTAATAAGACCACGTCCTCTCAAAATCAAAGTTACAAGATCACGTACAAGTCTCCCACACATATCTATTAATAACTTATAACTCATAAGACATAACATAAATATTTCTTTTATTATGAAATAAGTAAACACTTCTCTCAAAAGGTTTTTACTTATAAGAGGCAAGTGTTTCACTTACTTCACAAAGGAGGAAGTATTAGATTAAAATCTCACAACTCACAAGAAAAATAACAATACTTTTGTGAGTTTGTGTTCTAAGAGACCGTCTACTTTTAAATTAAAATTAGGCAATGGTAAACCCAATATTAAAAACAGGATTAGCCCAATAATGACTAAGTTAATTTCTTTCAGTGACTAATTTAATCTATTTAGTTACTAAGTCGACTTTAATATTAAAATTAGACCGTCTCTTTTAAAAAAAATTGTACCTTTGTTTTTTTTGGATGAGATATACGGACATAGTAATAATAATATATGAGAACTTACTGGGATTAGTGATAACAATGAGTCCAGAACCTCTAAAATCACAGTTCCATTTTTGGCTTCCCAATACCTTTTGCGTACTTAGTACAAAATTGGCATAAACAATATTGATTAAAGAAGAGGACACCAAAATACTCAAGAGTGTCCATATTTATTTCGCGAATAGGATTTTTTCATTGACGAAAATTTGCTACTAATTACAAAGTTGGAAAAAACAGTCGATTAAATAGGTGTTTCTCACTTTCTTGTAGGGAATATGCGAGGGTTGTAATATGTTAATATCCCTATCGCATTTTTGAAAATGCGATTATGCCAAATAGCAACGGGTCTAGTTACAAAAAGATCCAAAAGGTACAAAATAGAGCATATTAATTCACATATATTTCAACAGATCTTCCACTTTTCACCAAGAATAGAAATATCCCCCTACTCGTAGAGACAATTTGCATAACCTGCACAATATTAGAAAAGGAGTTAAACAAACATGATAATCATAATGTTCTTAAAACAATTATGCAAGAAGTCAATTTAATTAATTACCCATTCCCCACTTATTTAATCAAAACTCTTGAGAATTTTAATAACCTTGATGACAACCAAACAAATTAAGGACATTTTTTTAAGAATAATAATTCATTTACAAAATACAACTTTCAAAGAAATTTAATTCTCCTATCCACCAAACAAGTATTATCACTTACAAAAGGTTTTTTTTTGGATATTGCTCGTTATTACAAAATTGTAAAGTCATACTATATTAGTAACAAGATCACTTCCTCTCAAAAACAAAGTTACAAGATCACGAACAAGTCTACCACACATATCTATTAATAACTTATAAGTCATAAGATATAACACAAATATTTCTTCTATTATGAAATAAGTAAACACTTCTCTCAAAAAGCTTTTACTTATAAGAGGCAAGTGTTTTACTTAATTCACAAAGGAGGAAGTATTAGATTAAAATCTCACAACTCACAAGAATAATAACAATACCTTTGTGAGTTTGTTTCTAAGAGAATGACTACTTTTAAATTAAAATTAGGTAATGGTAAACCCAACGTTAAAAAGAGAATTAGCCCAAAAGTGACTAAGTTAATTTCTTTCGGTGACTAATTTAATCCATTTAGTTACTAAGTTTACTTTTATATTAGAATTCGACCTTCTCTTTTAAAAAATGTTGTACCTTTGTTTTTTTTGGATGAAATATACGGACATAGTAATAATAATATATATGAGAACTTACTGGGATTAGTGATAACAATGAGTCCAGAACCTCTAAAATCACAGTTCCATTTTTGGCAGCCCTTAGCCCTATAATAAAGATTCATGGCAATGGAAGCATGATTTATGAGATTATCAGGAGAAAAGCAAGGGCACCCTCTTTGCATAACTCTGCAATCCACTTGAGAACAAGCATAGTTTATGTTTGCTAGTAAAGTGGCTTGATCTGAAGATGGCTTTGCTACACACCATGTTTGCTGTTTCATTGAATTCAATTAATACATCAGCCTATTTTTTAGATCCATACACCAAAATAGATTACATTAGCTCTAATTTAGAAGCGTATATATGTTGTTAATAAGAAAAAAAAAAATTACCTGTCCATTGGCAATTGCAAAAATTTCACCTGGTCAGCAAGAAAACATGATTGATTAAGGTGGAAAAGAACTTTTAAGATTATTTAAACCGGAAGTTCTTAAACTATAAAACTATCACTATTTATATTAAAATGATCACATTCTATTTATATACTTATTAAAATTAGCCCTTCAACTTTAGGGTGTGTTTGGCACAAGTTTTTTAGTCAAAACACTAATTAAGAAAAATAATAGTGTTTTGTAAGGTAGTGGTGTAAGTAACTTTTAGTGTTACAAGTAGTGTTTTACTAGTGTTTGTGAAAAACTACAATTTGTAGCTTTTGGGGTAGCTTTAGTGGTGCATAAATTATATATTAAAGTTTTGTTTGAGTTTTTAATTAATTATTTGTAAACAGCTACTTTGACAACTTTTACCGAACATCAATATTTTATACCGCTAATTGGATAGCTAACAACTAGCAGCCACACACCAACCACTAACAGTTACCAGCACAGCTAACAAAAAAAAAAGTAAGTCTGTGTTTTTGTGTGTGTAAATGAGCAACTAAATAATGACGAAAACGGGATTTGATCCTAGGTCTTGTTATTACCATTTACCAACCCCATAAAACTTTACCAACTAATCTATACTATAATGAGATAACATTGATTACATAGGGTAGAAAATATTCTGATTTTTTTTACGAAGTCCCTAAATTTGAGATTACTTTAATTATTTTGATAGCATGCCATAAGCGAAAGTAAGTTGGAACTTGGAACTAGTTATGGATTGTTTTCTAAATAAAGCTTATCACTTACCAGTGGACCCAAAAGAATGAAATACAAAAGAACCGAGGGAGTAATGCACAAATCTTAATGACAATGTTGACATTCCTAAACCAAATCATAACCATATTATAAAAACTCCAATATATATTTGCAAATCAGAATACTTTGTCCGTATGAAGAAGATAGTCTTTTAAGGGGGTGTTTGGTTCACTAGTTTTAGGTATGAGGTATGGGTTTGGAATGAACAAAACCCATACCTAGTGTTTGTTTAACTTATTTCTAAGTTTTAAACCCATACCTCAAACCCGTAAGGTATGAGATTTAGAAACCCATGGGGGAGGTGGGTATGGCTCATACCTTACCTCTAGGTATCAATTAAAAGAAGATTTTTCATTCCTAAATGAAACCAAACACAAGGTATTAAGTATCAAGTTCCAAACCGATATCACCTTGGTTTTATTCCTGATTCTAAACCTATACCACCTTGGTTTCAATTCTGATTTCAAACCCATACCATTATATGAACCTAACGCCCCCTAATTTAGATCTCCGCTTAGTTTATTGAAAACCACAAACATTTGGAAGTAGATGTAAAAAACAGATGAAAAAACGAAACATTTAGTAGATGCAAAAAACAGGTCAAAGTACAAACGATATATACACTATTAACACATATTCGATATCAATACCACATATATAGGCATATAGCTCTCAAATCAGAGATGACAAACAATGTATGAATAAAATGTAGCAGCCTTTCTTTTGCTATCAATTGAAGTTACTGAAACCAATGAGAATATGATTATTAATTACAGAGGGAAATCTACCTGAAAAAACAAAGGACAGCAGCAGGAGAAAGATGAGAGAGAAAGTTGATTTAGCCATTTTTCTGAGTGTATTAGATTAGAGATAGTGTAGTAAGCAGTAAAGATGATAGATTTTCTTTATATGGTGGTGTGATGATACACAAAAAGATGGGGTGGGGTTTATATAAATTATAAATGTAATGAGAGTGAGCGTAAATGTGGGTAACGGCTAATTTGACTACTAGTGTGCCAGCTGAGCCGTTATTTTTGGTTAGAAAAGTCTTTTTAGGTGGAAAGATAATTAAAGCTTCTTATTCGTAACTCATAATTCTTACATCCGACATCATCCTGACTGTGTATGTTTTACTCCATTTTTAGTTTGGGTGAAGCTTCGTTTTTATCTTTTTGTGATTAAAGGGTGATGCTATATGATTTGTTCTTAGGAATCTGGTAATGATGAATATTATAATTACCCTTCCAAAAATTATGATTAATGATGTTATAATGATCTATACTTAGGCATAAGGTAACCTTGGATATAATAATTACCAGCGTTTTATATACGCGACGCGTACGTCGATTATTTAGGTTTGTTTTTGAATTTCATCGAAATATGATTTTGAAAGTGTAATTTATAATCATTATAGTACAAACTAATTTAATTTATAAAGTGTTTAAAAATTGTGATTAAAATTTAGATGTAAAGTATTATAGTCAAATCAAATATGTAAGAGTTTTTTTTTTATTATTATTAAGTAACCATTTTTCCCATTATGTCAAGTTACTTTGTTAATGCTTATTTAGTTTATTATTGGAATTTAAGAAGACACCAATACACACCATGACCACATTTTTAAATTTGAAATAGATACAATTGTAGAAAATCTGAATATGCAATTATATATATAGCTTAAAAAAAAAAACAAGACTTTTCACGGGAATTTCAAAATTTGGGATTTTGCAATATTATTTTCAAAGGGGTTTTCGGAAATGGGCTTTTAAAAAGGGTTAGAAAATGCTTTTGGACTTAAAACAATTTATTTTGGACTATTCGTTCCTTGATTCGGACTAATTGGAGCAGAGTATTAGTCATCATAGGGTAATAAATGGGGAAACACAATTATGTGTTTACAATGAGAGTGTTAATGGGAAGGGGTACAATTATGTGTCTACATATTCTGACTGCCAAAAAAAGAGAGAGGAGTGCCACCTCGGTGAGCACCTTTTTCAGGATTTGCATGTTATGTAAGGCAGCTGCATTTGATAGTTTGTTTGGGTGATTGATGGTTAGGGTGATCTGAACAATTGAATTTGAATTTTACAAGCTTGAAAGATTTTGAGTATTGTAGACGCATACTCGTGTCTCTCCATTTATTACCATATGACCACTAATACCTTGCTCCAATTGGTTCGCATCGAAGAAAGAACTAAGAACGGGTCTAAAATAAAATATTTTAAGCCCAAAACCATTTTCGAACTCATATTATTAACTCATTTCCGAAAACCTTTTTTATAAAGGAAAAATTGATTCCAATAATCCAACCTTTGGGTCGTTCGCTCAAAATAATCCAATCTTTTGATTATTGTTTAATAATCCAACCTTTTATCCCAATCCGCTCATAATGCACCGTGAGACCGGTAACCTGTTCGAAAGGTAATTTTTTTTTTATTCTCTCCTTCAATCTCCCTCTTGTTTCTCCCTCCCTCCCTTGCCTCACTAGTCATGAAAAACTACCCCACCCCCCACTCCCTGCTCATGATCCTCACCCTCACCCCTGCTCACGATCCCCTGCCCTACCCCTTTGTGAACAACCCCTACCCACCCCACCCCCTTGCGAACAACCATTGCCCCAACCCCACCCTCCAGTCTCCCTCGTTCCCCCCCTTCGTCACCAACATCCTCATTGTCTCCCTCTTAAACCTCTTCATCCTCCTCCACTCGCCTTCACCCTTTTCGTCGACCTCCACTTGCAATCTCTGAGACGAGACACAGATTTTCTTCACGGGCTGGTGATGGTTAGTTAAGGTTGGGAGCGTTTTTCGAGGTGGGGGAGGTGGGCCTGGAGTTGGGAATGGAGGGAGTGGGGTGAGTTGTGGGTTGGGGATGGTGAGAGAGAGAAAGAGATTTGTGGGAGGGTAGGTTTCACTGGGAAGAGAGGGGGTTTTGCGGCTGGGAAGGAGATCGAGGGGTGGCAGTGGGTGGGCAAGGAGAGGGAGGGGGTGGCAATGGGTGCGGATGGGCAAGGGGAGGGAGGGAAGGGGGTGGGGATGGAGGGTGGCAGTAGGTGGGGGATGGTGTGGGTTGGCGGCAATGGGTGCGCAAGGGGAGGGAGGGGGTAGTAAAAAATATTTAATTAAAACACAAAGAATCAGAGCAAGACATGTGTGCAATTAACCCATTCTCATGGTTATCAACCTTATTCAACAGGTCAGGTTGCATTATGAGCGCGCAGATTCGGATAAAAGGTTGGATTATTAAATAATAATCAAAAGGTTGGATTATTTTGAGTGAACGGCCTAAAGGTTGGATTACTAGAATTAATTTTTCCTTTTATAAATAGTTTTACACTAAGCCCACTTCTTAAAACGTTTTAAAATAACTTTTTAAGGCCCATCTTAGAAAACTTTTTAAAAGTAGTTTTTATGAAATCCCAATTTATAAAATCAACTTTCTAGGCCAACTTGATTAATTGAACTAATTAATTTTATTTTGATTAGTTTTATGAATAAAAATTCATTTACAAAAATAATATTTTCCCAAAATATTTTGAAATATCTTTTATCTAACTATTTTGATGAAAATCTTTTATAATAGAAGTCTTTTAGAAACCTACTAACTATTTTCTAATATCTTTTAGAGACCTACTAACATTCGAAAACCTATTGCAATACAACTACCTAAAGCTACCTACACTATATAACAAATAATACACGGCACAACCATTCTCCTCACCAAGAACAACATACACGGCTCACTCAAAACCGCTAATATCACTCGACGCTCCCTTACAATAACCCACAATCATCGTCATCATCACACGCTTATCAATGACGGAGCCAGTAGGGGGGACATGGGGACAGATGTCCCCCCACTTTAAAAAAAATGATCGACTTTATGTTTGAAAAAAAAGGAAAAAACAAAAAAGGAAAAAAAGAAGAAGGAAGGATGCTGGAGAGAGATGTCAGACACGTGAAACAAAATTTTGAAACGAGGAGAAACTAAGGAACTAAGGACGAAGAGAAAGTTTGAAGTTTGAAATCCTAACTATAAACTTCCTGCCACGAGACACGAGCCGCCGCCACCCGCCGGAGCCACGACGAGCCGTGAGGAACGAAGTTCGAAGGAACCTCAACCCATTACCCATCCAAACGAACGAAAGAGATCTGAGGAACGAGTGAACGACGAGTCACGGCACGACCAGTCGCCCGACCCCGACGCCCATGTCGCCCAGTCACGTCACCCCTCACCAGTGGCAGTAAGTTATTTTTTTTTTATTTCTAAATCCTAAGTTTTAGCTTCATTGTTTTAGGTATTATTTGCATTGTTTGGTTGTGATACTTGTGAATTTGTGATTATGGATGTATGGTTGTTGAATACTTGGATTGATTTGTTGGTTTGGTCATGAATCATGATTTATTGGGTTAATTTGTTTATTCATGTTTTAGGTTTATTTAGTTTGCAATTTCGAATTCTAATTTGGAAATGGTAAATATGAGTTGATTTGTAATTGACTAATTTGGTTTGATATGTAATTTATTAATGTTTATCAATTTAATAGGAAATCTCAAATGATTCACATTTACCTAATTCTAACAAGTATTAAACAATTTGTGTTGTAGTGTTTTTTTTCTAAAAAAAAATTCCGAATGTTCGATGGTCGGATTTTTGTCCCCCACTTTGAGAATCCTGGCTCCGCCACTGACACCTATCACCACAAGATCATCATCTAACATTCATCATCTCATCACCTACACTACTCGCCAAATACAAAACAATCCACCTGATCATATATCATCAACATTCACCTATCCTCATCCTCCATACAACTCACAAATCTCCCGTTTTCCCTCCTTGCGCCACATCATTAACCCTCATACTCGTGCACCATACAATAAATTCCAATACCCATACCTATTCCATACTGCATTGATACTAAAAATCACATCTTTACATCGTTAACACCCACGTATATTTTCAATCATATCAAACTATAATATGAAACAAACAAATCTTTTTTAACGACTCGTTCAATAATTTGATTTTTCGAAATCTGTACAAATCAACGACCCCGAACGATGGTATAATTTCTAAAGATCAACTATATTAACTAACTTTATTTTATTTACATATTTTTTTGTAATATTTTCTTGAAGTTACTAACATTATATTCGTGACGTAGGTTATTAATATATATCTGCGACTGTAAGTATTGTACATATTATACTTATTTTCCTGCAATATTTTATTTTCTTATTTTTATTTCTTTTTATACATTTTTTTTATGCCTGATTGCAATATTTATCACCTTGTATTTATTGTTAATCAAGACCTAAAGAATTGTTCTAACTTATTCAAATAACATGGACAACCTGCTAGGAACTCATTAATATTGATTGTCTAATAACTTGTCACTAAAAATATAGTCTTTTTATGTGTTTCTTGAACCAACTTAGAATAACTATTTTTAGGTGTATTAAAACGTTGTTTGGTTATTCTTTTGCATAAAATCTGTAATGAATCGTTATTTAGTAGAGGCCAACAATGGGCAATATAGAATCTGACTATATTGAACCCTCACCCCAAACTCAATCTTTGATTCACTTTGACCATCTATGGAGTTATGACGGGAAAATCTACATTGGATAAGTCTCTAATTTGTCCCTAGGGTTTCCCATATCCAATTAGGTTTATGATTCTTTCTTTAAAGAATTGTGGCGACTTCTTTCAAAACAATTTTCAATAGAACCTTAACAATGGGGTAGTCAAATAAACGTGCTCACACCGCGTGTAGGCATTAAAGTAATTGAAAAATCCATGCCTACAAGAATTAAAATATTTGGGCCTGAATTTCTTGTCTGAGGGGTGAAGCAGTTATGTTAATGTTCATGTTATGCTTTGCTTGGGGACAAGCAAATGTATAGCTTGGAGGAGTTTGATGCTATGGTTTTATATAGAGTTTTTCCCCCTTATTTGTAAGCCAAAATGTGTGCCAATTGTGCTCTTAGGAGCCATTTTATGCAAACTTTCTCCATCTAGTTGTGGTATTCTATTTTGTGATGATTTGTAGGTTTTAGAGAACTATTTTCCTATTTTCTGCTGCTTTATGTCTACCACAGTCGGCTGAAGAGGTTTCATGAGCACATACGATGAGTTCGAGGTCCCAATGATACTTTCCAAGGTCTTGGACAAGAGAAGAATTGAAGACTTGGTATCCGAAGCCAAGGAATGAAGGAAAGAAGCTTTACCTGATCTCATCGGGAGCCTTGAGCCCGATCGAGCGGCTTCATTTGACATCGATTGTTTTCGTTGCGGGTCCCGATCAGGCATTAATAGCCGTGTCGTGTTTCGGTGATCTGGGCCGATCGGGCAGTGGTTGTTTTTACAGCGTAGAGGATCTGCAATGAAAGTGGGTCCCCCGATCTGATTGGATGGGTTTGGCCCGATTAGGCGGCGACCAGACTCTCCTATTTTAATATTATTCAGGCAATTTTTGTATTACTTTTCCTATCTATTCTAGGTTTAGTATAAATAGATAAGGCATAATATTGCTAAAACACTTTTCAGTTTCCTAGTTTTCTCTTGAGTTAAAATAACCCTAGTTATTGTTTTTCTTTTTGGATTCAAGATGTCACCTTTGGATTATTTACATGTTTCAATATAGTTCTTCAATTTGGTAATCTTTTTTATTGCTTTATCTATTATTGCTTAGATCAATTTCATACTTATTGCAATTATTCCAAGTATGAATTTTTTATATTGATATTGTTATTGCTTTCATCAATATGAGTGAGTAGTCCTCTTTTTAGGGTTGTGGGGACTTATGCAATGAGGGATTGATAGATTAGTGTAATTTTCTTTTATTTCAATTGGTTCCTATGGTTGAATTATTTATGCTAGATTTATAAATTAGGTCTGATTGTATTTCTACTATCGCAATACAACAATACTGAATCTGTTTCGAAAGGAGAGATATTGTATAGGCTTTCAATCATTAGGTAAAATGATCCTTGACCATTCGAGAGCTGCTAGATGATCTTTGAGGGAGGTAATGTTCAAGAGAAATTGTATGTGCCCTAGATAAATTGACTTATTAGACAGTTGTTATTCGTCCTCGATTTCCTGAATTGTATGCGTAGTGATCCATGATTCTAGTTCTTTATTAAATGATTTATTCCCTGATATTCAATTTTGTTGATAGTTTAAATTTAGTTATTAAAAATCCAATATTTTGATAGTTAGTATAGTAGAATAGTCCAGTTTAACTATTAACGTCATCTCCCTACGGATTCGACCCTGCTTGTTTTACTACATTAATAGAGAGACTTATAGGTTTATTTTTGATAGTACGCGACTGACCTGTCAGTTAGTAAGTTGTATTATTTTCTTAAGAAAAAATGTCAGTACTGCTAAATGCTAATTGTTTCTGCTATGGCCCAAAAGTTTGTAAACTGTCTACCTTTTTTCATCCTTGAAGATTGTTTGCAAACTATTTGCCTTCTTCATCCTTGAAGGTTGTAATAGCTAGTGTCTTTTTTATTTTAATTATCTGCCTTCTTTTACTTGAAGGTTGTAGTAGCTAGTCTATTTTTTTTTTGGCAAATGTTGTAACTACATGCTTCAAGGTTGTAAATTAAACTCTCTGCCTAGGTGTATTAATGTGTTATTGTTTTAACTTGGCAGCGAACTTATTAGTATAGTATTGAACATTAATGTTATATTATTTATGTTGAGAAAAAGTAAAAATTTAATATATAAATAAGTACAATATATTAATGAAACTTGAATAATGATTAATGGTTAATCGGCAAATTGTACCGAATAACCGGTTAACCTTTTGGACGGTTACCGATTAGTTTGAACGGTTACAATTATGATTATGGTTCACAAACATAGCAAACCGAAACTTATGGTTATTGAATCGAAATTTCGTTTCGGAACGATTAACCACCCATGTACATACCTAATGATGAATATCATGGTAGTGGTGATGATGGTGGAGGTGTTTTTGGGTTGACATTAGTTGTTGGGCGGAGCTTTTTGTGGATATGGTGGTTAGACCCCTTTTTGAGTTATTGGTGGCCTATGGGCAAACTACATAAATGGGAACCCTACTTAATAAATAATATAAAAAAATTCAATTTCTAAAGTATGCAATAATTTAGATTCATTTTGTAAATTACAATTTTTATTACGTTAAAAGACAATCTAATAAAAAAACATCAAACTTCGTCTTACCTACCATTATTATTTAAACAAAAATCCAATTAGAATACTAAAAAAATAGTTAGTCGGACAGAACCACACTATGGTTTACTATATTAAATTACAAACATGATAACAAACAATTAGAATTTGTAAAACCAATATATCCAAATAAATAATAAAATTGCAAAGAAAATAGTGAAATTACCGGAATGTTTTTGTATGATTGGTGGAATCTCCTTAAACAATTGAGTTCGTAGAGTATCAAACCAATGAAAATACAACTTATCATGAATCAAAAATCCAAGAAAAATATGAGAAAATTGTATAAAAAAGAGGGAAAATTAAAGAGCAACTGAGATGTGAATTAAGAACAACAAAAGGAGGAGTATTCAAAATTAAATTTGTAACTCATGAAAAGATTTTATGTAATTAAATTAGCAAAAGGTGCAGAATTCTTATAAAAAAAGAAACTTAAGTGGAGAATCAAATAAGTATGGTATTAGCTATTAAAAAAATTAAGTATGTATTACTTGAAAATTGCCAAAATGGATGGTTAGGAAAGAAGTCTATTTTCATTCACTGCTATTCCCAGCTTCGGTACTGGCAGTGGAATTTTTTTTCTTTTCTTCTTTGTTTACCTTTACTAATTTAGCTTTGGTATTTTGGAGACCTGGGCACAAGCCCCTCTCGCCTAGGCCCAAATACGACCCTGATGGTGGTGGAAGGGGAGAAAGCTTGGTGGAGCGAGAAAGAAGAGGGTAGTGGATTATGGAAGAAGTGTTCGTTAGAGAAGATAAGTAGAGTTATTGAGCTAATTATTAGGATTAATTAAGTTTTAAGGGCTAATTAGGCGCTACACTAATGGAAGTCTACCTCAATTAGTCAAAAGGACATATTGTGTTATTTTTATAAAAGCAGGTAGTATTTGATGAATAATCAAAATTGAAGAATATATGATGAAATTAATGAAAATTCAAGGGCATTTGGTAAATGGTAACAACCGTATTATTTACTTTGCCTCATATTCGGGATAATGATAATAGTGGCGAACTAAGGAACAACCCAATGTCTCTAATTCTTCCATTGGAAACATAATATAGGCTATGTCCAGTTCACTTTATTTTTGTTTTTTTTCAGATCAGATCAGATCAGAAAAAAAATAAGTTCAGATCAGATCAGAAAAAATAAGTTCAGATCAGATCATGCTTATATTTAAAAACTCATTATTATTATTATTTACTAGTACATTTGTTCAAAAGGATTATTATTGTTGTTGATGTACTTATTAATTATTAATATTGGTAATTATTTTTAATCTCGTTGTTATCATTGTAAATGTCATTGTTATCATTATTTTAAGTTATTTTGTTGTTATTAAATAATAGAAAATTAAAAGGCACGTGTTAAGAACATAAGATTGGCACAACAGTAAGAATTATAGAAAATATGATAGCTCAAACTCATGACAACAAAACTATTAAGTTCGGATTACATTTCAAAATAAGCTAAGTGCCAGATACAAATTATAAATGTAGATTTGGTATACCTCTTCCTACCGAATTTCAAATCTCTCTAGCTATTTGAAGCTGCACCCTATCCATTTATTTCTTGCGCAAGTCATTGAACATATCACAATCTGCTATACTTGGTGTACTATTTACGATCCTTGAAATCAGTATATCCAACTTATACAATCGGATGAAATTTTGGAGTGTAAATGCAGAAACCATAATAGCCAATTGATATGGGACATCTATGTTCGACATGTTTGAGTTTGTTTATCTTATTTTATTTTATATGAAAAAAAATGAGTTGAGTCTGTCAACTTCTCAAGTGTGAAACATTTTTTAAGGGAAAGTGTGAAACATTTTAGAAGTGCTCTTATAATTTAATGACTTGGGTTATAGTTTTATTTTTAGTAATAATTATTATTATTATGATTATAAATATTGTTGTTGTTATTATAATAATGATAATAATTATTATTATTAATAAAAGTTGTGATAGAAATAAAATGATAATAATAGTAATACTATAAATAAAATCTTATAATGTATTGCATAATAATGAATTACAAAGCAATAATATAATAGTAATAATATATTTTATAAAAGATAAGATCTTGCAGATCAGATCAGAAAATTTCATGTGAACTAAACATAGTCTAAAACTCCCTAGGAAGAGCACCATGTGACACAATTTTTTTGTTTTCGTACGTGTTTTAATATATATGTATAGATAGATTCCCTGCTTTTTTTTCATATATACAAAAATAAAAAATTGATGTAAGATAAGGATTCCCGATATCGTCCCAAATTTTCATGCTTAGCTCACTTCTCAACGTCTACTTACATCTCATAACAAGATCTGATTTGTTGGATCGGAAATTTTGTCATTGTATGTCCTGAAACTGCTTTGATACTTAAAGAAGAGAAGGTTAGTGCCATTGGGAAAGAAAAAAAGAAAGAGAAACGTGTCTTGAAAATATCAGAGCACAGAACTTGCTATTCGTGCATGTATTTTATAGTTCGTGGAGTAATTTGGAGCATGTTATTTAGATTTTTCAAATAAAAATTCAAGTATGGAGGTTGAAGTTAGTTGTTATGTGCTTTCTAAAGATATGATGCGTGCAACGATAATTTTTTCATTGTAATATTTCGTAATGTTAAGTAGCTAGTTTTACATGTATCAACAATTTATTATAGTAGTTTAAATTGACAGTTTTTCAATAAAGGCTCTGTTTGGTTCAACTTTTCAAAATTTATTTTCAGCAAAAATAAGTTCAAATCAGTTCAAATAAATTCAGATAAGCAAAAATCAATTAAATAAAATGTAACCAAAGTAGTTAAAAAAGCATGCACTTCTAATTACAACATAGTCCTAAGAAAATATCCATAAAATATTACATAATCACCTCTTTTGTCAAACTATGTTTATCTAATTTGATTAGAACTTAGTTCATAATTGCAAATATATTTATCTTTATTTATCCGTGAAAATCAAATATAAAAAATAGTCTTTTTTTTTTCTATTTTTGCTTTTTTTTTATAATCCCAAATTTGATACAAATTTTTTGTTCCGCATAATTGTAAATCAAATGATAATTTTTTGTCTTCTTTTCAATTTTGATTTACTTGTAAACGATTTTCAATTCTAACTCTTATTATTTATCATCAATAATATAGCTAAAACTTTAAAGTAGTACGTTGTGAAGTTGTCTTGATCAGACCTTATTATCCTCTTTGTAATTGAATTACACAAATTGAAATTATATAAACCCTTTAAAATTATCATTTCTTTACACGACTATAATATTGTGGAAGTATACTACTGATTTTTTACTTTGATAATTTTTTCTTTTAATGGAAGATTTTGATATTCTTAAATGAATTTGTCATCTTTATTTTCTTGTAAACTTTTATAGTCTTTCATTTTTTTAAACCAAAAATTTTAAGTAATTCTAATTCTAGTTTTTAAAAGTGGCAAATATTTTGATTGATTGATTACCCATTATTATTTTAAAAATTTAAACAAAACTGATATTATAGTCATTTAATAGAGGGAAACTATGCCTCCCCTTCAATTATATAATAGAGATATTTTAGTAGAAGGGTTTAATTCTCCAATTTTACAAGAAGAATTATTTATTTCTCCCCTTTTTATAAGGAAATTCCCCTTAATCCTTACCTTAATAACAGGAAAAAAACAACAAAAAAACCGCTTCCTTAATTGTACAATTATTTTTTAATAATGTGGAATATCTGTAAATTGATTTTCCTATATGCATTTTGCCACGACTAAGCCACCATAAACTATTCCACCTGGTCTTAAAATGGGAAAACAAAAATTCATTGTAATTGTGCAAGTATTGAGATTCAGGGTCGCGTCATCCGCACTCACATGGTGTTTCCGCTTCCGTTAGGAGGATGCGGATGAACCCGACTGGTCCGCGACGTCAGCTTCAGTTACACGATGAGGGGGTTGGTGGGTCGTACGATGCAATGGAGCATCATGAGATGGATGAGGGGGAGGATGACCTGGGTACACATGAGGTGGATTCTGATGTTCTTTACGATGATGATGTTCATGATGCATTTATGCGAGAGTTAGAGAGAGATCCAAACCCTACAGTTGATGATCGTTGGAATGTTCGTAAAGATAGGGGTGGGCGGTTTATTCGCGGCGAGGGGAGTTCATCAACTATTGAGAGTCGAAAGGGAAAGGGGAAAGATTTCGATGACCTTAGTTGGAAGGTCACAGGTCCAGTTGCAGGAGGACCTATGGTTGGGTCTATTATCCCTAGTTTTGGTGGACATGTAGCTACGGAGATTTGGGAGGGGGGGATAAAATTCTCTTGAAGGGTCAGACTTGAGTTAGGATTTGTGCACGTTTGAGGACGTGGGCTAGGGAGTTGCCTCCACCAATATAGGCTCGTGTTCATAGGACGTCTCTATACTATGTTCACGCACATTGATGCGCCCTTAATTTTAGCATTTGTCGAGCAGTGGCAGCCTGATATGAGTTCTTTTCACCTACCATTTGGGGAGATGACGATCATTATGCATGATGTGTGGCATATATTGCATCTTCCAGTTGGGGGGTGCACGGTTCATGACACCACTCCGACTGGTGCTCTTAGGGGTTTGGTTGCTGGCTCGATCGGTAGGACAATTGAAGACCTCGGGAGTCCATTTTGGAAAAATGGTGCTATTATTGCACAAGGTGTTCCTGATATTCTGTCAGACGCAGAGCCACCTGCTCCATTGGAGAAACAACTGATGGGTATTATATGGTTGGTTCTAGGGTCCTGTTTGTTCACAAATAACAGTGGATCGAGGTTGAGACCATTTGACCTTGTTGAGCCCAGGTCTCCAGATATCGTTCACACGTTCTCCTGGGGGTCAGCTACACTTGCGTATTTGTATCGTCAGTTGGGTGAGGCTAGTCGGACCTCCACAGTCGGGATCAGCGGCTGTTTGACTTTACTCCAGTCATGGATTTATGAGTACTTTCCATGCTTCAGGCCACGCGCACAACATATTAGTGGTGGGGGAGGTCCACGCGCGCAGAGTTGGACTGTGTACCCAGAGAAGAGGTCTCATGACCGTCTTTGTTCTATCAGGAGATAGGTAGACACACTGACAGCAGAAGACGTAAGTTAATTTTTATGTACTATTATTATGAGTTTTTTCTATACTTGCATTTCATTAAATAAGGTTGCTGATATTTGTAAAAATTGCAGGTGGATTGGTTGCCTTATGGTCATGATTTTGATCCGACCACCATTCAGAGAACATTACACAGGGGCACCATTCGGTATCGGGGATTTATCGAGCCCTATATGCCTGATCGATGTTTGCGGCGGTTAGGCCGTATGCAGACTATACCTATTCCTATTATTGCTCCAGAGTCTACATCTAGGCCTAGCAAGGGAAAGTATGTTGTGCAATCTTAATTGTGAGTCGGGGTGGTTCTCGTTCCCGACAGGTAATTATACTAATATTTTATTTTTTTATTATTGTTAATAAACAAATATTATTTTGTGTACAACAGGTAATTGTCTATACTTAGAGATATTTGAGATGGGTTTAGAACCGTCGGCTTGCTCCGCTGAGTACTTGTCTTGGTAAGAACGACTTTCACATCCATATCTGTTGAATGGAGGTACTGGTGCTTGATCCATACCAGATCGTTTGACAACCGCGCAGGTAAATATATTTTAATGGTTTCGAAGGTCGGATCAATATACCGAAATTATATATATTGACGACCCACTATTTTTTATTTTTTTTAGTGGACTAGTTGTTGCTCCACGCGCCTACGCGCACGGCACCTTAAAATAGTAACATTGTGATATCTGTAGTCGGTTAGGTGAAGGTAGCCTAATGTGCGTTTTTTCACGATATGAAACAAAGTGTAAATATATGTTTGTTTTGGCATGAGTATCCTAGAAACTGTGCAATTTAAAAACTTTGTAAGAATCGTCAATTTTATGTAGGAATATAATACATATCAAAGTCTAATTACTTTTATATTGTAAGCCTAATGACTTTTGTGTAGAACAACGTAGGAAAGATGTTAATGAATTTTAAGACAAAGAAGGCAAGTATAGAAGGTATTGATGATGAGTTTGAAAATTAAGCATTTCCATAAACGGTTTGAACTTTAGAAATGTTTTTGTAATTTTCTTCTCCCTACATTAGGTTGTACTGTTGGCTGAGCTTGCAAAAGATGCACGTACACCTACTAATTCTATACAAACTTGCATATTTATTCAGAAGGTACACATATAGGCGCGCGGCGCCCAAAATAGTAACATTGTGATATCCGTAGTCGGTTAGGTGAAGGTAGCCTAATGTCCGTTTTTTCATGATATGAAACAAAGTGTAAACATATGTTTGTTGTGCCATATGTATCCTAGAAATTGCGCAATTTTAACAACTTTGTAATAATCGTCAATTTTACGTAGGAATGTAATACATATTAAAGTCTAATTACTTTTATATTGTAAGCCTAATGACTTTTGTCTAGAACAACGTAGGCAAGATGTTAATGAATATTAAGACAAAGAAGGAAAATAGAAAGTATTGAGGATGAGTTTGAAAATGAAGCATTTCCATAAACGGTTTGAACTTTAGAAATATTTTTGAAATTTTCTTCTCCCTACATTAGGTTGTCCTGTTGGCTAAGCTTGCAAAAGATGTACGTACACCTACTAATTCTACACAAACTTCCATATTAATTTACAAGCTACATATTTACTGATATAATTCTCAAAAAAGACAGAAGCATAGGCAATTTAGCGGCCGATGTACGAGCATGGGTGATGGCAAAATTAATGATCCTGCATTCTTCCTTGTTCAATAGCTCTTGTGGGCAGTCTCCAAGCTACAAGAAGCCATGTTTCAAATGGTTAGAATGATGATGAGCTAGCTTGTAGGGCTTGAAAAGAAATAGATGAAATATATTGAAATATATCTAACAAGACTACATATGATAAGATCTCTCTTTTAATACTTCACAATAGTTTAGAAAACAATTACACTTCTAACAGGGGAGGAAGACTTCTATTGAAGTTCATGGCAATAGAACAGATCAAGCTTTGTTTTGGCAAATACTTCGCAATAGCTACTGTTGCCGCTTAAAAGCTTCAAAGTCAGCTAATCATTTTCAAACCCACAAAGCATCACCTAACTTTTCGTTTTAGCTACAATGAGCAATTATTATGAATCTCAGCTAATCTATTCTAAGCACTTGAATCGTAGCCATACGAAGTCAATAAAAGGCTCAAATAGTCTATAATCTTATACAAACAAACATGACAAGGTCTTTCACTAAAGACAATTTCTCTCACATTGTCGAATCACCCCAATGCCACACATAAATCATACAATTCTCAATAACAACAACAATTGATCATACATTGCAGTTTATAGTTTCCTTTAAGCAATAAACACTGATTCATTCACAAAATTCATAATTGCACAAGCTTGATTGGGTTTATTGAAACAACAAGTTTTGCATAAATGTGTAAACGAATAAAGCTATATAGAATAACTAAGTAGAGGGGGAAAATGGTGGAACCTCATGCCAAATCTTCCCTTTCACAGTAAGGGCTTGCAGGGTATTGTGTCCTCCATCGGCATAGTATTTTTGCATACAACGTTCGAAGGCGGAATTCTCTATCCGGACCCTCATAATACATATCTTAGCACTTGGTTCCTTCCACAAATGAACCATCCCCAATATACATTCCATCCCATGGCAAGTTTGGATCTTCATCTTAATCATCTTCAATAACTGCTTCCACTTCACTGATTTTTGATTTGCCTTTCTTTGTGGCTGGTGATTTTTTCTTAGAGATAATTGGTGGGTGTTTTTTCTTCCTCTCCTGAACATTTTTTGGGTTACTTTTTTGGGTTTCCTTTACTTTTCCCTTTTTACCGGAAACCCTAGTTCGAGGTTTGTGGCAGGGAGACTTACAAGAGGGTGTGTAAGACATTTCCTCGGCGGTCTTCATGACCTCTTCCAATGTTCCGTAGGATTTTTGGCTAAGGAGGCTAGCAGCTTCGCCGGAATAAAACATCTTCCAGGCAAATAGGCTGCCATCACAAATCAAATTGGCAAGAAGAGTACATATATCACTCTCTTGCTTAGTTTTTGCAGCAACGGCTACTTCTTTTAGTTTTTTCGTGTTTATCATAGCTTTTTTTTAGGCCTAGAAGATGATAAGAGAGGGAGGAATGGAGGGCAGAACTTCAGGGCATAGGATGATCAAAGAAGGAGGAGGAGGAAAGATGATGGAGCGTTTTTTTTTTTTGGGCCGAATAAGTTTTATGCGTTAGCAAGAGGGAAAGTGAGTTAAATAAGGGTGATTCGGTTCTTGGTAGTCAAATGTTGGTCAAAAGGATTGGCAAGAGTATTTGTGTAATGACTAAAGTAAAGGTTTGCAAAAAGAATTTTGGTTATTTATATGTACATCGTTACGTTGATTTATCTTAACAGTTCAATCTAATATTACGAAGTTCATAGGTAGTATCGTAAATAGTATTTAAAAGTGTTACGATTAAGAGGGAAATCTATACAGTTACGTTTGTTAAAATAAAGAGGCTTGTTTGGTTTGAAAACACCACTTGATCTTGCGAATATGAATGTGTAGTTACCTTTAGTTTAGAAACTAAACATTATTCTCAATAGGCTTTTGCAACTAGAAGTATAATAAATTAACTCAATTTTAAAGTATCCAAATGAGTATATAAAATACTAAGTGTAGAGTAAATGAAATACAAATATGTTTTCATAGTGTGCGCCTTTTAGGAGCACAATAACCAGTCGTTATCACTTTATCTAACATTGTCTATTTAACGTGGGGACTGATTGATGGCTAGTAGTACAAAAGAGTAGAATATTAGGAAGTGGGCTATCAAATGTAGTACCAATAAGGGTGAGCTAAACAATTTATGAAACAAAGTAATTTCTTCTTGCATAAACTTTAAAGTCTATGCATGAAAATATTAGATTAAGCTTATTTTTAAAATTGACATTTTATATTTGTATCTAAACACACTAACACAAAAATAGTTACTAAGTATAGACATTTATAACAGCTATTGTCTTTGCTTTTTGGTAGGCGTTTGCCGTGTACTCCTAACCAAATATAATTAACCTACTTTCATGCACACTAAGCAAGTATAATGGAAGTAGGGATCGTATCCACAGCAAGGAGCAAAGGAACTTGATCGGAAATTAGCGAATTAAGAACCCTAGTATGTGCTAAGGCCAAAGTAACCGAATATGGGGAATTTGGAACAATGTAAGTAAACTAAACTACTCACAATACTAAAACACGAAGAGATTACAATATAAAAAGGCCTTGGACTCGGTTAACATCCACCCTAACCTACTTTGTGATCGCGAAACCTTAACCCTAAACCTCTCCTATGGTCACCTATCGAGAAGTCGATACCTCTGTCCTTCTAGATCGTGGTTTAACGCACGATCCGCGTGGTTTGAACTGCTCTTACTATGACTTAACTCAAATGAATCGCACTTAAGTCCAAACCAAAGTAGCATTAAAGTCGAGGAACACGATAGGATTACTAATGTTATCAAAGCAACAACATTCAAGTAATAAGCTATGCTTCTCTAAGTGCACAAGATTAATGTTCAGCATTTAATCAAACACCTAGTATGCTACATGAAGCTATGAACACAATAATCCGATTATGCACCTAAAACTAGCATTAGATGATTCACACAACAATACTAGTAACGTTCCTAGCAAAGATTATGCAAATATCATGGAAATAAATACAATAAGCATCACAATAACCATAAGAAAATAGAGAGTAAGAAGTTCTCACAAGTAGATTAGAGCTTCAATAACCAAATCCAAGATGGAAGTTTAAGCTAGCAAAGCCATTGAATTCATTACAAATCTAATAAGGAAGAGTAGAAGAAAACCTATAGAACACTTCTCTCTCTTCCCTTTCTTTCGTAGTTAGAACTAAACTAAAAAGCTAACATAACAACCTTACCCTCCAAGGGAGGAAAAGAACATATAAGGCGCTGAACAGGGGGTCGCGACTCGCGATATCCCTTGCAACTCACGACAACAAGCAGGTCGCGACTCGCGACACTGATCGCGGGTCGCGACGAGCTCTCTGCCTCAAAAATGCACCAAAACACTAAAATACAAAGAGAGGAGATGTAACTTGGCTTTTGAGTAAGCCATGGAGCTGTAGAACTGAAGTGAAATCAATCCTCGAGCGACGAATAACAACGAAGCTTGAACCACGGACGTCGAAACTCGAAACTCGAACAAAGCTCGGAAAACCTCGGAAGATGCACCATAAAGGACTACAAACAAGGACCCCAGGATACAAAAAGTGATCGGAGGGCTAAGATCGGCCCTCGAGTGTGCCACCATGTAAACCACTCCCTAGACTCCTCACATCACAACATCCTCCGGCAACACCTCCTAACGTCAAATCTCTCCTAAATCCCGACACTAAGCTCGTACCGACACTGAAAACGACCCGAAATCCGCCTAAGATTGGCGGATAACTTGGACACATTAAATTCCCCCACGCTTAAACCTTACTCGACCTCGAGTAAAAGAAAAAGAGAACTCGACACACCCAAGCCCCCAAAATACGCCATATCACGTCAACCTTCAAATTCGCCCTCCACAAAAACACAAAAGCCAAACAACAAAATCTACCCCAAAAGAATTCTCCTATACAAATGACCCTCGAATCCCAAAAGGTCTCGGGACACGATCATCAACAATGACCTCCGAACTCCAACCAACCAAAAATGCAACGAAACTAAGGCACGAGGGTGAGTGATTTCCCCACGCATAGCTTCTAACTCCGACCAAAACATACCATAAACAACAAAAGAAAAACAAGCCAAAAAGAGATGTCTAGCCCGCCCTCAAAGGACACAAAACAAGAACCTAATCTAACCCGAAAACACCGTCTCCAATGCCGCCACCTTATGACGCCGCCACCGACAAATGAGAATCAAAGCAAGTTTCTTTTCTCTCTTTTTTTTTCTCTCATTTTGCCTAGGAGCCCTTTCGGGTTTTCATCCTAGCTTCTCATTTTCATTTTTTTTTTCATCTCTCTTCTTTTTTGGCTCACAAAACTCACCCGCTCAACTAGCTCTTTTTTGCATAGGCCGCCCTTTCGGGTTTTCGACCTATCCGAGCCCCCAATTTTGCCCGAGTCGCCCGCCCTTGCGGGTTTTCAACTCAGTGGGATTCTTCTTTTTTCTTCTTCTTTTTTTTCTTTTTTTTTTTTTTCAAATTTACATCAACTTATTACAATATAAACAAAACAAACCAAAACAGAACAAACTAAAATATCACCACATTTAATCAATCTCTCCCTCACGCTGATTATGCACATTGTCCGCAATGTGGAAAGGAAAAATACAAATGAGAGGGAAAGGGAAAAGGAAAAGCTCTAAAATCCCGAGGGGCCCCGCGCTCAAACCTGCGGGCTGCCCTACGAGCCTCTCTCTCCTGGCGGCGTAAAATGCGCGCCGCCTCAATCTCGGATGTGGGATCGGAGTACCAGGAGTCCTGGTTCTTCGTCCCTGAGGTGGATAACGGGACACAAAGAAGTTGTTCATTGTAATACTCCGTATTTTTGAGAATTAATTCGTATTAATTAAGAAAATATAAGGAAGTTAATAAAAAGGATTTAGTATTATTTAAAGAATAACAAGAATATAATAATATTAATACGAGTCGGTTGTGTTAATTTCGGATTTATAAAGGTTAAACCGAGTTCACCCGATCTAGAGTTACCAATTTTAGAAGGCTATAAAAAGGGAAATAAGAGGAGGAAGTTGAGAAACCCTAAATTTCTTTCTCTCATTCCTCAGCCGTCATTCCTTCTTCTCCCTCAAACCCTTTCTCTCTCTCTCGCTGCTCTCCTCTCCTCCCTCGCTGCTCTCCTCTCCTCGCTGTTTTCCTCCCTTAACTGCTCTCTTCCCTTTCGTCATCTCTCGCCGTGGGGCTGCTGTGCGAGGCTCGCGTGGGCGAGGCTTCGCGAGTGTGAGGCGCCGCGAGCGTGTCGGCGCATGTGTGGGACGAGGGTTGTGCGACGAGGTGCTGTGAGCGAGCGACGAGGTGCTGCGAGCGAGTGTCGAGGGTGGTTGTGCGAGGCTCGGGTGCGCGCGCTGTGCGAAGCCGTGCGAGCGACGAGGCTTGCGTTGGAGTGTGGTGCGAGGGCGTGCGAGCGACGAAGCCGGTGCGAAGCTCGGGTGAGGACTGTGCGAGGAAGATCGGTGGTCCAAGTGCTGAGCGCGCGACGAGGGTGCGCGAGGCTGCTGCTGTGCGAGTCGAGGGCTGGTTCGAGAATAGTCGTGCGGCTGCTGCGGTAGTGCACGAGTGTTGTTGCGCCGTTGCCGGAAATCGGTCGCCGGAACTTGATTTCCGGCGAGCTTAACGGTATAAAACATTTTATATATTGAATATGTTATATTAAGTTTAATTATAAATTATGTTTTCATAATTATGTTAAATTATAATAAATTATTTAATAATTCAAGTTAATGAGTTCATGTTATTATTCTAACTATAATTGCGAATATAACTTTTGGACATAATACTGGATTGGACCTAAGAGTTTTGGACATAAGATTTTGGACATAAAACATGGTTGGACTTATAATTTAACTGGTTTGGTAAAGATAGTGGACTAATGACACTAACTAATATTAGTATGTTCACTAGCTTTGACTCCTAAAAGACGTTAAACTCTTTATAATAGAAAAGTAACAAAAATTCATAAACAAGGGGTTTAGTTATCGTTTACTTCAAATTATTAAACCGTATAGTCTTAGTTACGTAGTAGTTGTTAATATTACCAACGACGTAGCACTAAAGCTTTTATTTAACGGTTTAGGTCCCAATTTCATAAGCGGAACGTTCGATTAAGACAGCGAAAATTCTCCGTTACAAGGTACGTACGCGTACCAGTTTAATCCCAAGTATTAGTATCATGATTAGGTTGCAATTTATGTTATTGGAACCTAGAAGCATGATAGGGAATGTTTGATTGATTGAGCTTGTCTGGTTAGACATTTGTAATTGAAATTGATATGTTGCATTGAAATGCGTAATTCTATCGTAGTATAAACAAGAGCATTTTTAATCTATCCATAGTGTAACAAGGTTGTTACAAGAGATATGATTCAAGCATAAGAGGACAGGTAAATGATTCTATGTATCCATAGTGTAACAAGGTTGTTACAGGAGATACGATTTGAGCATTTTAACTAAGAGTACAGGTAAATGATTCTATGTATCCATAGTGTAACAAGAGTGTTACAAGAGATACAATTTGAGCATTGTAACTAAGAGAAAAGGTAATGACTATATGTGGTTATGAAATGAATGGTTAATATTAAAATGAATTATGGCAATATCTTGTAGTTGGACTCCCTACAAGTGATGAACAATGGGGAGTGTGGACTTGTCCTACGCTCCTACGCAGGCCTACTGTGACGACAGTAGTGTCCTTATATTTGACACTCAAGTAGGCGGAAGGTTCCGTTCGATCTTGGGGGTATGCATACTAAGGTGATGGGTGTGAGACGGAACAAAACCGTATTTGCATTTCATCTAACAGACCTAGTGTCTGTTAAGGATTCAGTAGCCCGTATGATTCTAGTAAGATGACGGTGCCCGTTCGATGCCAATTAAAGATTAAAGATATAAAGGTTAAAGGATGTAACATAGTGTAGCATCATGCTTAAGATTGTTCATGCGTGCATCATTTATGTTTACATGTATTCAATGGTTCATTACGTACTCAGCATAGCTGATTGTGTGTTATTATGTGTTTGATGAACTGCGATGAACCATTGATGCTACAATGGGGAGCAGACTAGGTGTGCTGGTGCTGCTGCATAATCTCGAGCATACGGGGATTAGGCTTTGGTATTTACATTTAAAGCATTTTGAAATAAGTATTATTGGTTTTTCTAAGACTTATATATGGTTTGTGGTTTGAATGAAAGGGGTCATTGATGATTCCCGAGTTGTATTTATATTTTAATTCCGCTGCATTTTAGTTTTCAAGTTAATGTTTTAAGTTATCGTTAACCCTTATTATGCCTTGCGTTCCATCGCGGCGGTAACGCCCCCGAGGTCGACGCGACGCAGCAGTGGTAGGCGCGCGTGGATTTTGGGGGTGTTACATTCATGGCCAAAACCATGGAACCAACTGAAAAAATCTGGTCCTCCATCCCGTACATCCTATCCTGCATCTCCCCCAAATCGCCCCTAACACTGGATAGTTGCTCAGTTACCTGAGCCTGAAACTGGGCGTGAGGGAGGTAACCCTGCTCCTGCTGATACTGCTGGTGGTACTGCTGAAATTGCTGGTATTGGAACTGTTGTGGCTGAGGCTGTGGCTGTGGCTGGGGCATGGGTTGGACCCCTTCAGGGTCCCTCTAACCTAACTCCTCCGCCACCACGCGGGCATACCTCTCATCAGGGGAAAGGAAAAGCTCCTCATGGGTAGTCTGGTCCGTAATGGCCACCCGCTCCTGCGGTAAAGCCACATACCTAACATTCCTTACCCCAAAGAGCCACACATATCTCGTCTGCTTGCCTATGGTTGTGAAATGAAGCATGGTAATACTCCTCAAGGCAATGGTATCATAACAGTTGGAATCACGAAAAAAGGACCACTAGCAGTCCCTAATGGGGTCAATGTGGGTGCGCCCTTCCTGTCCACAGGCACCTCGACACCTAGGTGGGAGGCTAAAAGACTAATCATGCCCCCCATACTCAATTTTCCCGAGGTCTTCCCCTCAGCCGACTGAGCTAAACACCTATCCACCCAAATTTTTACCCAATTCGGATACCCCTCCCCTTGTGGTGTCATAGCCCAAAGACATTTAAGATCAAACTCCGGTAAATTGGTGGGCTCACCTGCACAAAAGACCGTCATAGATAATAGACAGTGCACATAGCGTAAGGCGGGGTGGGGGATGGCGCTGCTCTTGCAGTGGCTATTCCACGTGCGACCACCAGTGATTTTATACCAAAAGACAGCAGGATTGTAGTTCTCGGTCTCGAAAAAGTCATCCTCTGCCAAAAAATCCCAATCAAAGGCACTTTCTATCTCATGGAAATCCATTTTATATGGGTTATCGTTAAGAGAAAAGGTAACGTGCTCAGATTCGTCCTCGGTTTCGGGATGCTTTTGTAAAGTTGAAAGGAACTCGAGGGTATATCTCTCATAAGTACGGGCCCTCTTCCATAAAAATTTTTTGAGGCCAACTTTATTAAGAAGAAACTCAACCGAGCTAGCTAACCCCAATTTTTCTAAGGTAGGATGGTCCGCAAACTTAGTATCTTGTATCACCCTCCCCGGTCTATCAAGGCGGTCCCATCGCCTCTTAGCTTGGTCACTAAGCTTCTTAAGGCCACGAGAGTTAATGTGGGGGACGGGCTCAGTTCGGCTTCTCTTGCTCATTGTTCTTTCAACTTATGAGAACTATCAACAGCAGGGGTTGGACACAAGAACACAAACAATGACACTCTTACACTCCAAACACCCTCCACACAACAATAACCAACCACCAATTCCCAAATGAGTTCAACAATCACACCAACAACACCAAACAACTCAACAATTATAATCAAGCACTACAAACAATGACTTAATTAAGCTACAACTCTACAATTAAGCAAGAATAAGATATTTCAAGCAAAATCAAAGAGAAGTAGGATAGAGAGTGTTATACCAAAATGTAAGTCAAGTAGTGTTAGGTAGGGTGATTAAAACTTGTGAATAGCTTCCTTAACCACGTAGAATGATCCTCCAAGCTTCAATTTGGATGATGTTGCTCCAAATCAAAACCCCCCAAATTCTTGGGTTTTGTAGAAGGTGTTAATTTTCAGAAATTTTGGAGTGATTATGATGTGAAGGAGAGTAGAAAGTGTAGAATTTGTGTAGAGAGAGAAAAAGGAAAAGATTAGTGGAGAGATTGGAGGTGAAGATTGGAGTGTGGGAGATGAGAAGAGGACTTTGAGTGAGTTTTGAGAGTGAGAGAATGTTGAGAGGAAGGAGGGGGGCGTATGAATGTGTGTGAGGGATAAAAAGAGGGCGTAAGTGAGCTACGTTTTAAAAAAACAGACGTCTGTTCGCGAGTCGCGAGCAGTGTCGCGAGTCGCGAGCAGTGTCGCGAGTCGCGAGCAGTGTCGCGAGTCGCGACCTGCGCTGTCTCGACCTGCGATTCTCATCGCGGCCTGGGAGCGTCTTCTGTTTTTTGTTTCTTTCGATTGTTTTGTGTTGGCTTCTTTGATTTCCTGCCTAGATGAAGAACGTCCCTCATTTTTTTCTATGCTCCCTCTTCACTCTTGTCCACCTATTACTCTCATTAGTCATCCATGCTTTTTCTCACACATCAATAACCAATTCTCGGTTTTTTGATTCTCGCTCATCCACATTTTCACACACAACTTCACAACGCCAACAACTTGACAAGTCACGAGCTTTTCTTCTATTTCCTGCAAAACGAAAAACCAAAAGCATAATATCTTCCAAAAACCAAAAGAAAACTAACTTTATACACTATATACAACAAGCTCGTTTATTTATCGTCGTCGACACGACTTGCAACCATATGGTCTAACCGTAGTCCGGGTCACCGAGAGGAACATCCTCGGCTCCAACTTGCTTGAATCCTTTAAAGTATGGCTTAAGCCGCTGTCCATTTACCTTCAAAATCTTTGAGTGGCTTCACTTTGGATTTCCACAGCTCCATGTGGAAAAACTTTCACGACAATGAATAGCCCGATCCACCTTGAACGCAATTTTCCTGGAAAAAGACGTAGGCGGGACTGAAACAAGAGGACCTTTTGGCCCACCTTAAACTCTTTTCTTACAATTAACTTGTCATGCCATGCCTTAGTCTTTGCTTTGTAAATTGCTGCATTTTCATAAGCCTCGTTCCTTATCTTCTCCAACTCTTGTAATTGTAACTTCCGATGCAATCCAGCTTCATCTAGGGCCATGTTGAAGTTTTTGACGGCCCAGTATGCTTTGTGCTCAAGCTCTACTGGAAGGTGACACGGCTTTCCAAACACCAATCGGTATGGTGACATACCAATGGGGGTTTTATAGAGGTGATCATGGGCCGGGCCGGGCCGCGGCCAAAAAAATTTGCCCATTGGCCGGGCCGGGCCTAAATTCGGGCCGAATTTTTGTGTCCAAAGCCCGCTATTTCGGGCCGGGCTTTGCGGGCTTTTGCGGGCCAAAACGGGCCGGGCCAAAAAATAGACTAAAAAGTCGTTTTTAGCTTGCCCAAAGCCCGCCCAAAAACAAAAAAAAAACGACCGGGACGGGCCGGGCCCGGCCCGCGGGCCGAAAAATTCTGCCCAAAACCCGGCCCAAAAGCGGGCCGGGCCAAAATGATCACCTCTAGGGTTTTATAAGCTGTCCTATATGCCCATCCGATCGCAAGCTCCAATCCTTCCTACTTGGATTCACCGTTTTCTCCAAGATTGATTTGATTTCTCGATTAGACACATCCGCTTGGCCATTTGTTTGTGGATGGTAGGCCGTTGAGGTCTTGTGAGTCACATGATACTTTTTCAGCAGCGCACCAATGGTTCGATTGCAAAAATGGGTTCTCTTGTCACTAATCAATGCCCTTGGAATTCCAAACCTACAAAATATGTTAGATGTCACAAAATCTGCAACCACCTTAGCATCGTCAGTACGAGTGGCCTTAGACTCCACCCATTTTGATACATAATCCACTGCTAGAAGAATGTACATGAAACCAAAAGAGGTCGGGAAAGGTCCCATAAAGTCAATGCCCCACACATCAAAGATTTCACACTACAAAACCGCACTTTGAGGAATTTCATTTCTTTGGGATATTTCCCGACCCTTTGACAATTATCACAAGATTTACGAAAATGAAATGCATCCCTATGAAGACTCGGCCAATAAAAACCACATTCCAATACCTTTCGTGTTGTCCTTTTTGCTCCAAAATGACCCTCACATGCATGGGAATGACAAAAGGTAAGGATAGAAGCTACCTCTTCATCAGGAATACATCTCCTTACTATTTGATCTGCAAAGTGCTTCTAGAGATAAGGCTCGTCCCCTACATAGTGCTTGGCATCACTCTTGAGCTTATCCTTCTGTGCCTTGGAAAAATGAGGAGGAAAACAGTTAGAAACAAGAAAATTGACAATATCAGCATACCATGGGTGTAAGCATCCTAGGACCATCAATTGTTCGTCCGGAAACTCTTCCCGAATAGACTCTTGCCATGGCTTCTCCGAACTTGGTTCTAGATCATAAGAGGATACTAATCGACACAAATGGTCTGCAACCAAGTTCTCAGTCCCTTTCTTGTCTCGAACTTCCAAACCAAACTCGCTCAATAAGAGAATCCACCGAATTAGCCTAGGTTTGGCTTCTTTCTTCGCCATTAAATAACGAAGAGCTGCATGGTCATTGAAAACAATTACTTTTGTCCCGAGCAAGTAGGATCGGAATTTCTCCAGCGAAAACACCACAGCTAACAACTCCTTCTCAGTCGTGAAGTAATTACGTTGTGCCTCATTTAGTGTCATAGAAGCATAATAGATGGCATGTGGTACCCTTCCAACTCTTTGTCCTAGCACCGCACCTACGGCATAGTCGCTTGCATCACATATAATCTCAAATGGAAGAGACCAATCTGGAGGTTGAATGATAGGAGCCGAGACTAGCCTCCCTTTCAAATCCTCGAATGCCTCCTTACATGCTTCATCTATTACAAACTCTACATCTTTTTGTAATAACCTGCAAAGAGGAGATGAAATCTTCGAGAAATCTTTTATAAACCTGCGGTAAAAACCTGCATGACCAAGAAAAGAACGAATTTCTCGCACATTAGTAGGGTAAGGTAAGGACTGAATAGTATCAATTTTTGCCTTATCAACTTCTATACCCTTCTCGCACATTAGTAGGGTAAGGTAAGGACTGAATAGAATTAAGCACAAGGTTAGTTTCAATACATTGGTTTAAAACCATAGTCAAGTGCTCCAAGCAATTTTCAAAGGAGTTTCCATGCACGGTAAATCGTCCATGAAAACTTCACAAATCGCTCCATATATTCTGAAAAGATACTTACCATACACCTCTGAAAAGTCGCAGGGGCATTGCATAGTCCAAAAGCCATCTCCGGTAAGCAAACGTGCCAAAAGGACACGTGAAGGTTTTTTTCCTGATCCTCCGGCGCTATGGCCACCTGAAAATATCCAGAATATCCATCTAGGAAGCAATAATAAGCATGACCAGCTAATCTCTCGAGCATCTGGTCAATAAAAGGTAATGAAAATGATCCTTCCTAGTTACCGCGTTAAGCCTACGGTAATCAATGCAGACTCGCCACCCATTTTGGCACGGGTGAGAACTAAGACACCGTTTTGGTTTTCTACAACTGTGACTCCAGACTTCTTTGGAACAACTTGGGTCGGACTAACCCATTTGCTATCAGAAATTGGAAAAATCATACCAGATTGGAGAAGTTTCAGAATCTCGGCTTTTACCACCTCCATCATAGGTGGGTTTAACCGCTTTTGAGGCTGTCGCACGGGCTTTGCATCATCCTCCAACAAAATCCGGTGCATACAAGTGTTGGGCTTATTCCTTGATATCTGCTATAGCCACCCGATCGCCTTATGCTCTTTCAGCACCTCGATGAGTTTTTTTTCCTGTTCCTCGGAGAGCTTACTTGATATAATCACCGGTAGTGTAAATGTTCAGGCAATGATTTCAGCTCAACTATGGGTGCCTGCAAAATAGATGGTAAAAACTTCCCCGGAGGGATAGTCAAAGGCAAAGGACCCACAAAGGAGGGAACAAGTGGAAAAGTCACATGTTCCTCCAAAGCCTGGACTGTTTCCTGCAAGTTAGCACTTAAAACATACTCAACATCATTTCCTTCCAAGCTATGTTCAAGAGCTACCTGCAAAGAATCTTCTCCACCTATATCGAAAACATCCTGCGAATATGAATCAATGACATCTATGGAGTAACAAGAGTGGTCATCTCTCGGGAATTTCATGGAATCGTAGATGTTAAACTCTACAAGGCTTCCATCAAATTCCATGTAAGACACCACTATGCACATCAATTTTTGTTATATCAGTTTTTAGAAATGGCCTTCCTAATAAAATAGGAGTAGCGTGCTTGTCATGCTCCATATCTAAAAGATAACAATCAGCAGGAAAGATTAACTTATCGACCTTAACCAACACGTCTTCTACTATCCCTTTCGGGTAAGCATTAGAGCGGTCGGCTAACTGAATCACAACACCAGTTTCATGTAGGGTGCCTAGTTTTAAAGACTCATACAAAGAATATGGAATAACATTAATCGAAGCCCCTAAATCTAGCATAGCCCTAGGAAATGTGGTGTTCCCAATCACGCAAGGGATAGCGAACATGCCCGGATCACTGCACTTCGGAGGAAGTGCCTTTTGGAACATGGCAGAGACATGCTCGCTAACCTTTACCTTTTGGGCTCCCCTTAACCTTTGTTTCCTTTTTTTGTACACATTTCTTAAGAAATTTAGCATACCTAGGAATTTGCTTTAAAGCATCCAAAAGGGGAATATTTACCTCACACTTACGGAAAGTCTCTAAATTCACGATCACATTCTTTTTTCCGAGTATCTCGCAGTGCTTCTGGAAAAGGAGGAGTTGGCTCATAAAGTGGTGGAGGTGGTGTTGCTTGGATTCTCATGAGATGTGGAAGACTCAGCTTCTGGCCCTGGCTCTGGCTCGGGCTCTAGCTCATAAACAACAATCTCCTCCTCGACCTCTTTATCTCTTCCTTTTATCTCTTTTCCGCTCCTCAAAGTGATTGCACTTGCATTCTTTCGGATTAAGCTCCGTTTAGACGGTAGCTTTCCGAATCTCGGCCTCTAATCGGCTCACTGCTCCAGAGACCTGACTCATTTGTTGCTCCAATTCTTGATGCTCGATCGGGTCTCTTCTGAAATTGAACCATATTTCCCTGCATGTTAGTCACATTTTTAGTTAAAGCATTAATCATATCTTCAGTTGACATGCTGGTACTCGGTCCCTGTACTTGGCCTTGTGGCCTAAAATGTGGAGCTCCTTGCTCCTGGTGTCTCGGGTAAGGAGGTGGAGGTCGGTTATACTGGTGCGATCCCTGCTGGTTTCCCGAAGCATTCCATATCTCAAATTGGGTGATCTCGCCACCAGGATTATATGTTTGGAATACGGGTCATACCGCTTCTGAAAACCTTGGCCCTGAAATCCGCCGCCTTTACCTCTTCACTCGCTTCCTCCTGCAAATGAGGACAAAAATCTGTGGAATGATTTAAGAGAAATGCCACAAGCTTTCACATGTTGAGTATTCTTCTCTTTTGTCATGAATTCCCGCAACCATAGATGTCAATGCTTGCACTTGATCCTCTAACTTAGAAGTTCCAGGACTTCGGTAGCCATACGACGAGCTCCTGATCTTCTAGTGAATTGTCTCAAACCCTCATCCAGCTCGTTTATCAAATCTTTAGCAGCTTGTGCAGTTTTATTCACAATTGAACCTCCACTTGCTGCATTCACCATTCTGCATCTTCACCACTTAATCCTTATAGAAGTAAGCACTAAGTCTTCATCTGCATAGCCATGATAAGGACAACTAGCACATAACTTCCTGAATCTAGCCCAGTACTCATAAAAGGTTTCATCACTCTTTTGCTCGATGTTGCTTATCTCCTTTTTCAACACCGAAGACATGAAGTCGGAAAATATTGCTCGAGAAAAGCCTTTTTCAAATCAGCCCAGTAGAAATGCTACCCGGTGGAAGGTAATATAACCAATCATTTGCCGCACCTTTTAATGAGAATGGGAATGCCTTGAGTTTCACCTTCTCTTCCGACAGCCACTTGGTTTCATGCTCTACACACCACATGGAACTCCGAAAGATGCTTATTCGGATCCTCACCATTTAGCCCATAGAATGTCGGAAGCAAATGTATTAACCCGATTTCAGCTCAAAATTTCCCCTTCATCTTCTTGTGGGAATGAATGCATAAAGGTTGCTGATCAAGGTTAGGAGCTGTGAGCTCCTTCAATGTGCGTGGCTCGACTTCGGAGGCATCTCTTCTTCTATTTCGATAGCAAAAGGAAGCTCCTTGAAGTTTTCACGCCGTTCTCTTATCAACCTGAAAAGAGTTAATTCCAAATCTCGATCGTACTACAAAGGATATTGGTTAGTAGCACGAGTATTAACCATAAACTACAAAGCAATACAACCCGAGGAATAAAAATTCACTAATTACAAACAAGTAATGCGTTGCTCCCCGGCAACGGCGCCAAAATTTGGTAGGCGTTTGTCGTGTACTCCTAACCAAATATAATTAACCTACTTTCATGCACACTAAGCAAGTATAATGGAAGTAGGGATCGTATCCACAGGGAGAAGAGAACTTGATCGGAAATTAGCAAATTAAGAACCCTAGTATGTCTAAGGCCAAAGTAACTGAATAGGGGGATTTGGAACAATGTAAGTAAACTAAACTACTCACAATACAAACACGAAGAGATTATATAAAAAGGCCTTGGACTCGGTTAACATCCACCCTAACCTACTTTGTGATCACGAAACCTTAACCCTCAACCTTTCCTATTGTCACCTATCGAGAAGTCGATACCTTTGTCCTCCTAGATCGTGGTTTAACGCACGATCCGCGTGGTTTGAACCGCTCTTACTATGACTTTACTCAAATGAATCGCACTTAAGTCCAAACCAAAGTAGCATTAAAGTCGAGTAACGCGATAGGATTACTAATGTTATCAAAGCAACAACATTCAAGTAATAAGCTATGCTTCTCTAAGTGCACAAGATTAATGTTCAGCATTTAATCAGACACCTAGTATGCTACATGAAGTTAGGAATACAATAATCCGATTATGCACCTAAAACTAGCATTAGATGATTCACACAACAATACTAGTAACGTTCCTAGCAAAGATTATGCAAATATCATGGAAATAAATACAAGAAGCATCACAATGACCATAAGAAAATAGAGAGTAAGAAGTTCTCACAAGTAGATTAGAGCTTTAATAACCAAATCCAAGATGGAAGTTTAAGCTAGCAAAGCCATTGAATTCATTACAAATCTAATAAGGAAGAGTAGAAAAACCTATAGAACACTTCTCTCTCCTCCCTTTCTTTCGTAGTTAGAACTAAACTAAAAAGCTAACATAACAACCTTACCCTCCAAGGGAGAAAAAGAAAATATAAGGCGCTGAACATGGGGGCGCGACTCGCGATAGCCCTCGCGACTCGCGACACTAATCGCGGGTCGCGACGAGCTCTCTGCCTCAAAAACGCACCAAAACACTAAAATACAAAGAGATAAGAAGTAACTTGGCTTTTGAGTAAGCCATGGAGCTGTAGAACTGAAGTGAAATCAATCATCGGGCGACGAATAACAACGAAGCTTGAACCACGGACGTCAAAACTCGAAACTCGAACAAAGCTCGGAAAACCTCGGGAGATGCACCATAAAGGACTACGAACAAGGACCCCGGGATACAAAAAGTGATGGGAGGTCTAAGATCGGCCCTCGAGTGTGCCACCATGTAAACCACTCCCTAGACTCCTCAAATCACAACATCCTCCAGCAACACCTCCTAACGTCAAGTCTCTCCTAAATCCCGACACTAAGCTCGTACCGACACCAAAAACGACCCGAAATCCGCCTAAGATTGGCGGATAACTTGGACACATCACTTTTCTTCTGGACCTGCTTCGAATATTAACTCTATCTCATATTATCCTTAAGTATACTAAGTGCAGAATGAGAAAAACGAGCAAAATTTTACGAATTTGACTACAAACTCTTTCGCATTTCTAGCTCATGTGGGAATTATGTTGCCACCCTAGATTTTATTTTTCTGCACTGTTTTATACACAGACTAATGTCTAGACACTTGATGCATACTCTGAAAATTTCAATGCCTAGCTAACGCACCCTCAATTTCAAATGTATTTTTTCACATGCCGACATATATATCTATAGTCTTGTTATGTAGTCGATATCTTGTTTTATTATGGCACACTTTTTCTACAACTAATTAGGATTTCGTGATGTTTGATTTAAAGCTAATTTCTTAACTTCAGTGTATTCATTGTAGAAGCTATTTACACTAATATTTTTAAATGCATTCCAAATAACGTACATGTGGTGCGTGTCTTTCTCATATAGTTTTAAAAGAAACTTTATCAACGGGAAGAGCTTAGCGCACAATCTCAATGAGTATAATTTCGACACATTATGGTTGGTTTTTTTTCATAATTATTAGTTATGATATGTAAATAGAAAACTTTAGAAATCTATACAATGAATTAGACGACTTTTAAAAATAAATATAAGATGACTTATTTAAACACTACTAAATTGATAGATAGTGAAACTGTGAGGAATCGCTTAGCCAAATTGAAAGCATCGTAGGAACATGGATGTCAACAAATTGTAAAGGGCATTTAGGCACAACATGCACATTGACACATAATTATAAATAAAAGAGCATTTTAGCAAGATCAAGTGTGAAAACTTGATAAGTTAGTGTAGCAAAGCTAAGATTACAGATCAGGCGAGTTAATGCTAGAACTCATACAAAGTGTTGGTACAACAAAAAGGAAAGTTAAGAGTACAAATCTGGTCAGGTTATGCTAAAGTTCATGCAAAGTGTTTTTGCACCAAAAAGGATCCAATACAAAAGCTTAATCCCTAATAAACGTAACACGTACAACTTGCTATGGCAAAGCTAAACTAAACATTGATCGGCAAGCAGTAGGGGTGTCTTATAGGAGCAAAGAACATGATTTGAAGTTAGCAACACAAAAGATCCTTGTTCCTATCAGAAGCCCGCATTATACAAAAAAGTCAGATTGGTTATCTGGGCTGTGTTAATTCCAACGAACAGTCTTCGGACTTTGTAGCATCGTAGGATTTTGTTCCGAGCAAGCGCGATTCCTGGATCGATTTGTAGCAGGAATGGTTTTGTGCAAAGTCGGTGTGCAATTGGTTCAAACTTGAACATTCCCTGCATTAGAACATGCAACACTATTTAGGTGAGGTTTTGTATAGGTTAATAAAGCAAGCTGAGTAAACATGATGTGCGAATTACAGTAGTTGAATATACTGATATTAAGGTTTGTAAATAATAAAATGATGTTATGCTTTTCATCACAAAACTCCTCTACTTTTGTTGCTACAAGGTAGAAATCAACTTCTTTAAATTGATTCTAATGTTGGGAATTTGCTAGAACTGTCTGAAAAGAGGCAAAAAGAAGGGAGAAGGCATCTAAACTTATGTAGTTAGCTCGTTTACTTCTTAGCTAGGCTAAGAGTACTGGCAGAAAGATGCTTAAGCAAGTGCATTTATATTCATACATCAGATTTTTAAAGTTTCTGAGGGCAGGTGGGTGGCAAAAGGTCTTAGGAGGTTCACAAATTAGTTTTATAGAATTTCCTTGTTCTTTAGCTAAGATGCCGACCACGTTTGTATGCAGGACATTGAACATGGAGTAGTAGTTAAGTGAAGCGATTCAAGGGTAAGGGCAGAGAAATTAGGGATTGTGCTGCAAGGTAGCATGACATTACGCGCCTAACTATTATGTAAGGCATGGATACTCACAACAGTAATATCAGACGCGGTCATCTCGAAAAGAGCTTCACACTCTTGTGTGAAAGCTGTGAAGGTCATCTCTCCAGTGCCATCAGTTGCGTCGAATTTGAAAGTGATTCTTTAGAAGGACACAGTGGCAAATGGATAACAAAGTGTGTAAATACCATTTGTAAAATGGTGCATTGATGCAAGAAATACCTAGGTGCCGCTATGTATCTTTCCTTGTTGCAGAACTTGCATGTGAAGGAGGCGTCACAATCCACTTCGGTTCTCTTACCACAGTTGTTACAGCCTACGTATGTATAATTTTAGAACGCTCGGGATCTGGAATGGTGACCTTGCTCCAATGCTTTTCCTCCTACAACGTATTCCCGACCTGCGATTGGAATACGATTTTACATACTAATTAGATGTCTTACTCTAGTGAGTAACACATCACATGAAGATTATCGACAAACTTTACTATGTTCATTGCAGATTTGTTATGAACATGGGAAAATTTATGGCACTAACTGTTGCTTCAATTACCTCTTTTAACTTGATCGACTCAAAGGGGAGGATTTCATTTTGTTTGTTGGGATTCCGAACCTCGCGAATGTTTGCCATTCTTGCAAGTACCAGTGCACGTTTCTCTTTAGACCTGCAACCATGTTTAGGAACACGTAAGATGTAAGCTGGTTAAAGTAGTAAATGGGAGCTAGCCTGCGTTGAAGGAACGAACCATTTGCGCAATGCATTTGCTTTATCTCCAACTGGATTCCTGCGAAACACAGTTGACATGGTAGTTGACAGAGCAAATGCTAAAAGAAAGGTGTTCGCGTTAGAGATCGAGCACAGATGTGTAGTTGAGTGACGACTTTTGAACTTGGTATTTTACAGGCCTATGGGAATAAATAAAGAGTTTGTGAGTGTACGAGGAATAGATTAGTTAGAAATATTAATGTTAGCATGAGTGAAAAGCAACGTATTTAACAAAGTTAAGTTAAGCTAATGCATGTATTAGAGCTATGAGGCAGCTGCTAGCATTGCTTTTCATTGAAATTGGTAGCATGGAAAGCATTACCTTCGCGGCTAGATGGTTTGAGAGATGTAAAGCCAACGACAAGGGCTGGCCCAACCCATGATTTCAGGAGGTTGGCTTCTGTCCCTGTAAGATCATTCCAAATTGAAAAGGTCAAGGGTTGTTTAGTGCTGCAAGAGAGAAGAGGTTGTTCATTAGTGTTAGCGTGTTGCTTTGAAAGGCATGAATGTGTAGAGAAGTAATTCAAACCTGTGGTCCGTGATGGCGATCTCCCTAACTTCATGTGCAACACCAGCTAAATTTGTAACTGCTCGGGTATCCTCAACGAATAGGACAATGCCCAGCACATCTAAACAGTGGAAGAGACACAGTAAGGATTTGCGCACATGCTAAAGTAAGCAAAAAGAGAAGAGGTGCACACCATATCGATCACTCGCATCAGTTGTGCGGGGAATAACGGCTATTAGTTGATATTCAGGTTCTGCAGGCTTTGCTTCAGGATCTAAGTCTTGAATCATGGCTTGACCACCAAAGATCATCTGACAGTCATCTTCTCAAGCAGGTAGCGACCCAGCACTGCTTTTAGAGGTGCATTTGCAATCTCGTACTTGTGGTTGCTCTTGAAGACAGATTCATATTCCTCAATCTGATTCTCAAACAATGCTCCGCGCATTGTGTTACCCTACCATTTAAATGAGTGGTATGCCAGGTAATTATTCAGAATGCACAGGTAGTTCCATGTCAATGAGCAAGGCCAAGTAATATTTTAAAACTTATTGCTAGCAAAGGAAAGACAACAAAATTATCAATTGCTAAGTGAAAAGCTAAACATAAGAAAATCAAGCATATACAATAGCAATTACCTTCTCATCCTCAAAGAGGAGTTGTTTACCGAGTCTTTTTCTGAGGCGAAACCAATGTACGTGATTTTTCTTTTAGCTTCACTTTGACCTTTTACGCTTTGGTTGTGGGAGTTAACTTATCGAGGCAAGTGTTTACAGGTTTCATGCTACAAGCAAAGATTTGGACACACGTGTTAGGCATAACGAATATGCGAATTTCAGTTGTGCAGGCTAAGTTTAGACATTGTTATGGAGGTCCAAGGCAATATATGGTTGTAGTTAAAGCGAAAGGAAGTATTTTTTCAGATAAATTGCAAGGAATGTGGTCTAGTTTAGAAACACACCTTGTGGCATTGCACATAATACAAATATATAGAACAACTTCGTTTATTTGAAGGTTGGCCTGACATGGTAGGAAAATATAGGAGAGGATTATCTGGTCAAGCATGCTAATTCTGATAACATTGATATGCAAATTAGTTAATTGTGTTTTCCTACTTGATACTCAGTTATTATTTGAAAGCTTTGAACAGCTTTTAGCCTACTTTGCTAGCAAAGAGTGTAGGTTTTAACATGATGATTAGCACCTTTTTTCGAGGAGACCGCAAAATCTTGCTGTTATTGAGGTTAAATAAGCAACATGGCACAAAACACAATAAGTTTAATATATCACAATTCTAAATCAGTTAGTTTATGCCTTTACAAACATAGAAGCACATTTTGGAGATATGATTACTAAGTTTGAAGCCTATCGTATTTTTGTAAAGCATCTAGAAAATCTAGGTGATGGGGTTTTCTAATTTTTTTTTTAACCACATAAGCACAACATGTTGGCATAAGCAAGTCTGCATAGCATTTCAAAGGAGAGCATTTTTCTAAATAGGTTGTGAATAGTTAGTTGTTTATTTTAATTGTTTGAGCAAACAATTTGTGGTAGGAGAATTATCATACAGGGCTATATGAGGGTTACAATTTGTAACTGGTTAAGATGCACAACTTAAAGATAATTCTAACTATAAATGTTGATAATTGGGAAATATATGCTGAAAGCTTTAGATGCACAAGCAGAATAAGACAAAGAATGAATAAAAGTAGCAAAAGAGCATTCAATGAAGCCAGTATTATTCTTTGAAATTAAGGAAAAGCCATTGAAAAGCAAGCTTACCTTGAGTTGGTGGGTAAGACTCAATTTTCTGAGAAGGAAAGCGTTGGTAGCTAGTCAGCCTTACACTGAGTTATTGTGGTTTGCTCAATTTCTAGGTGAGGGGTGGTAAAAAAAAAGAGGGTTAAAAAAAGCAATCTAGTGAGCTGTAACAGTAAGTAGCTTCCTTTGTGTCCTTTTGGAAGAAATTTGGGGAATGTAGATTGTGTAGGTACCTAACTTTCTAAAAAAGACAACTCTCTACCAGTCATAGGTAGAGATGGAAATGGATCGGGTTCGGGGCGGGTGATGCTTCACCCGAATCCGTCACCCGCATCTATCCACCCCTCCCGATCCATCCATCACCCGGTTTAATCTTCACCCCGAATCCATTTATCCAATTTTCACGGGTGAAACGGATGGATCGGGTGGTTAACGGGTGAAATTAATTAATATATTGGGAAATAAAAACTGCTCACTAATGCTACAACACTAAACTCGAAATCATTAAACTGTTCTAATTAACAAAATTACTTGTATGAACAAAACTTATGAACCCTAAACACCTCCGAAAACCACCAACAAAGAGCAATGATTTACAACACTTGAATTCACAAAATCAGCCTCCATAATTAGTAGTAATCAGCATCTTATCAATCTCAAGTCTCAACCCAGAAATCAACACCATATACCCATAGTTCGAACAAAAAACCCAAAATCGAATTCCGACCTCAAAACCCTAAATTCAAATATAAGAACATGAACACCAACATAAAAAAAAAACGACATCAAAAACATCAACTGCAACGCAACAAAACATCAACAACATAACACTAGAACAACAATTACGAAAATAATAATTATAATTCAGCAAGAATACGTTATCAATATACAATAACTATAGTTATAAACATCAAAATATCCTAACTGACCACTGAAGATTTCTTGGATTGTTGTTCCTCATCTGTAACCACCCTCAAACTCTAGTACTTTCATCAAGCTCAGATTCGAGCATCACAGCAACTGAGCATACTGATGGAAGATCCTCGAAATGTGACATTGAGGTTGGGGAAGAGGTTACCGTTGATTCCTCATAATCTCATTGTTGTTCCCTTGCATCTTTCTCGAAGGTTGATCAATTTCAGCCATTAGAAGACCCTTTGAAATTTCAGCCATAGATGATAGATCTGAGAGAGAGATAAAGAGATAGTGAGATCCATAGGGAAGACTGAAGAGTAAGAAATAGCGGCATAACATAAGAGAGAGAAAGTGAGATTGTAAAATTAGACAGTGGGATGTGGGCCTTTACCCTTTAGGTCTGACCTGAAAAAAAATAAAGTTTTTTTTGAACTAAATGGGTGATGGGTCGGGTTAACGGGTCAGGTGATGGATGAAAATTGTCCACCCGAATCCGATCCGTCACCCGCATCCGTTTACCCGTCACCCGTCTAGCATCCGTTTAAACCGGATTTTTCACCCATCCATTAAGGCGGGTGGACGGGTGATCCACCGGATATTTCCATCCCTAGTCATAGGAGCCTATGACCTGTACTTTTACCTATTTAGTGTGTTAGAGACGACAACTTAATCAAAGCTTTAGTACAAGATAATAATATTAAAGGTGAATGTATTACTACATTTTATAAGTGCATGTATATTACAATGAAAGGCCACTGTAGTGTACTTGTATACAGTGGCAGAAGTGAAAAATCTTCTTTAGACTAAACTGAATACTATTTAAATGGCTTTTTTAAAAGCAACCGTTTGAAAACAGGTGCCTAATATTGATGTGGTGGCCACTTTTGAAGGAGGAGTGCCTTGCAATGGGGTTTTAAATTTTGTACAGTTGGGCCGACATTTGGTTTTGGCTAGCCTACAGTTGAGCATGTGTGCCTTAGTGGCTTATGGGCCTTGAGAAGCTTGAACATGGTGGTAAATAATAAGTTCTCTGACTTATCAATACAGCATATTAACTGTTATGGGTAGAATAAGAAAAATCTATTAGAACATCATTTAGAATGGTCGCTTTAACGTACATAGTAAAACAATTGAAACAGACACATCAATGGTCCAGGGAACAACCGCAAATAAATGGATATGGGTTAATCAAGGGTAACGTGAACTGCAGGCACAAGTGTAGGTGCAAGAAGCTCACCATTGGCACTCATTATGGGATAATTGGGCTTCCGCAGTGCAGTCTTGAAGCATGGTATCCGTGCATTTTGCGGTTAAATCATGTAACTCAAACAAAACGATGAAATGAATTAGATCTAACACATGCATTTTGACATAGGCAATTACTAAATATTATAGTATGACGTTTTAAATAGGAGGTCGTGATACCAAACTGGAACGCTTTGTGTTGAGGAATACAACCAATAGAGCAAATGGCTCAAATTAGCATGGTGAACCCTGGGCCACCAGAACATCGATGCATGTTAATAATATAATTGAATGTAACAATGCTTGTTAACATGAGTAAGCCCGGACCAACTGAAATTTAATCTAACATAGGACACCTAAAGATGGTAGGTATCTTGTGTCTGTGGCTCTGTGCTCGGGGGTGTACCACGCTGCAGCTAACTGCTCTGTGTATAGCAACTTTAAAATCATTACAGAGGGGGAAGGAGTGTGGAGAAGAAGAAAAGGGGATATTAGGAAAGTTTGTGGGAACGTATCAGTTGCAACGGAGTACATGATTAACGGCATCGCTTGCTAATGAGCAGAGCACGCAAACAAATGTGAAAAGTAATATGAAGTTACGGTGCATATGAAAATAGTGACTTCTTCTTGAAATGTTGACCTGCAGCGGAAACATCAGTAGCAGGTGTATGTTTGCAATTCAAGATCCTTTCATAATTATGTTTGCAATTCAAGATCCTTTCATAAGTCTAAAAGTAACAAAGTGCGAAGGTGTAATGTTAGTTAACAATTTCAAAATACACTGCCCTACTGAATGTGCTAGCAGGTGGTATTAGTTGTTACTCAAAATATATTATAGGATTGGACGGAAGTAGTCAAGGTGCACATGCATGGGCCTTGAAGACTAGTTTTGGTAGAAGTCCATCTGGATAGTACAACTGATCAAAGCGGTACATACTTCCTTCATGCGCAAACTGCAACGGTGTGTTCAGGAATGTAGGTGACCAGCACTAGTAGAAAAAGGACGATTTGCGTCGCCCTATTTGCGTCGCATGAAAGGCAATACGACACAATAACATAATTTGCATCGCATGCAAAGAGGAGTGCGACGCACAACATGGGTACATAATCACCATATACGAACTATATGCGTCGCACGTGCCTTAGGTACATTGCAAAAGCCCAATTTGCGTTGGATCCCCTGGCCCATCCGACGCAAATCGTCTCATCTTTGAAAAAAAAACCTTTCACACTATCTGCGTCGCGCCTCTCTAAGGAGCGTTGCAAAAGGATGATTTGCATCGGACCCATAGGCCCATCCGACGCACATCACTTGAGTTATTTACTTTTTGGAGCCCTAACAAACTGAAATAGTACACCATATAAAAAGCCCATTTACAATTTTTGCCTTAGTCTCAGCCGTTTCCTCTTCATCTTCTCTCTCTCCATCTCTAACCTAGATCTCTCTCAATCTCTCTCACCATACTCTCTCTATCTCACCCTCTCCTTCTATCTCAATCTCAAGACCCCCATCGGAAACACTGACAAACAACAAACGTACAACGAAGACCTCTCTCACTCTCTCTCTCCTAGCCGCTTGTGAAGACCCCCGTCGATTTTGGTTCTCTCACGATCTGAAGAACAACAACACCGGTACTCTTTCACTTCATCAATTGAATGTTGATTAATTTCTGTTTATCGATTTTTTTGGTAGTGACCACTTGCAGCATTGAAGCCAATTACAAGTTTTCCCTCCTAGATAGGAAAGCTCCTTATTGGTTTAACTCTTTTTAGGCGCCACATTTGATGTTTTGCACTAGTAGAATAATTGCTTATTGCTGCGGTAATATTGCTGCGGTTTTACCCATACGCAGCAATATATAACGCAAAAAGAAAAGAAAAATTATAAAATAACCATATTGCTGCTGTTTCAGCCGAAAACCGCAGCAATATTGTTTGAACAAATTTTTTTTGAAAATTTTTAATTATTTGACCAAACATATTGCTGCAGTTTCTGACAAAAACCGCAGCAATATACTAAAAAAATATTAAAAAATAATATTTTAATATATTGTTGCGGTTCCTACAAAAAACCGCAGCAATAGACTTTTCAAATTAATTATAGAAGACTTACCCCTAGGGTTTTTCACTCACTCACGCCTCTTCCTTTCACTCACGCCTCTCACATACAGTCTCACTCACGCCCCTCTCTCTCTCCTCCTCTCTTACTCTCTCTCTCTGTCTCTCTCTCTCCTCTCTTCCTCTCTATCTCTCTCCTCCTCTCGACCACGACTTGTCTTCGTACGCCAGATTTCTCTCCTCCTCTCGACCATGTCCGGTCTTTGTACGCTAGAACTCTCTCCTCCACTCGACCACGATCGGTCGTTCATCTGCCAGAGTTTTAAGTTTCGCTCGTTCGTCCGCCAAAGCTTCAACCACGATCGTCGCTCAAGATTTGATGGTTCGTCCGCGAGATTCGATGGTTCGTCCGCCAGATCTGACCATTGGTTCGTCTGCCAGATCTGACCATTGGTTCGTCCGTCCGCCAGATCTGACCGTTGGTTCGTCAACACTCGTTTCAACACTTGTTGGTGTTCGTCCGCCAGATTACTCAACCGTTCATATGCATAATTTCAACACTAGTTTTTTTCGATTTTTTATGGTCTCATAATTTCTGTATTTTAAGTTTCAACATTTATTGGTGTTTTGTTTTTCCGGTTCTGCCTTTTTTTTTCTTCTATTTTTTCGTTATTTTAGATCTGTAGATTTTTTGTTTTAGGTTTTTTCTTATTTTCAGTTTCTTATTTTTTTAATATATTTTTTTGTAATTAGTCATTGTAACTAAAATTTAAGTTGTCATAAGATCTGATAAACAAACTTATTTTCATCCTCCATTTTGAGATGTTATATCCATTAACTTGTCACTTGAAAAGTCACTCATTTAACCATTTATGTTGCTCAACAGTTAATACTCGGAAGATTATACTCAGAACATGCTGCTTTTATTGTAGGATTTTTTGATTTTCAAATTTAATTGCGAAATGCAAAAAAAAAAAAAAAAAAAAAATTTACCTACACCTGTAGCTATTGCTGCGGTTTTTGGTAAAAACCGCAGCAATATGCTTATTATTTATTATAAAATAGAGTATATTGTTGCGGTTTGTCCTAAAAACCGCAGCAATATAATAAAATTTTCTAATATAAAATAAATATATTGCTGCGGTTTTCGCTAGAAACCTCAACAATATTTTAACATATTGCTACGGTTTAAAACCGCAGCAATATATTAATTACCTATTGTTGCCCCCTTAATAATTGCGCGGTCAAAACCACTGCAATAGGTCAGTTTATGACCGCAACAACAAGCATTTATTCTACTAGTGTTGAGCAGCCAAATGATGAGTTCATTGCACGTTGGAGATATCTTCATGTGAGGGAAAGGTTTTCATTGGTTTCCCCCTCTTGTGATTTCGCCGGATTGAAAGCATTCTCCTCTTTGTCGATTTTTTTTTTCATTTTCTATATCTGATTTGCTTGGTATTCCATTTTAATTTTCTGTTTAATTTTCTTATCTGAAAGTTAGTTTTTTCATTTTTGTAAAACTGAAAATAATATCATTTCGTTTTTCTTAAATCTGATTTTTTTTTTTTGTTTTTTTTATGGTATTTATCCTAGTCTAGGGATTATTTTTCAGATTTAGGATTTTTTTTTTTTAAATTTTCTCTTCTGAAATTCCTTTTTTTCGTTTTCAGATCTCGAAGCCTTGTTCTCAAAGCCATGTTCTCGAAGCCTTCTTCCTCTTCAAGCTTATCGGAAACATCGACAAACAATGTCTGCCCAGTTTATTTCTCATGTTTCTAGATTAAGTTTTTGTTTTACATCTTTTTTTACTGCAAAAATGTAATTTATTTGTATTTATTTTACATATTTTTTTTCTCTCATTCGATTAGTTTTTAATACATTTTTTGATAGTAACCGTAATAAATTATGTTTAGAATCAAAACAATATTGTTGTGGAGTTGTATACAATTTGATTTTCTGTAATTTATGTATTCTTTTTAATGTAATTATCTCTTTTTCTTTATTTTCTGTAATTTATTATTACAAATCTACGATTGCGTTTGCAACAGCGCCTCATTCCATTCATAAAATTAAATTTTTTTTCCTCTCAAAAAAAAAATATTTTAAAAAAAAAAAATTGAAATTTGCATCGCACGTAGCCCAAGGTGCAACGCAAATCACTTATATGCGTCGCACCCTAGGCGATGTGCGACGCACATTACCCTCTGAAGCTCTATGTTAGGCTGGTGAGAACCATCTGCGTCGCAACGTATACAACGTGCGATGCAAATAGCTGGTGAATCTGCGTTGTTTTCGCATACAACGCAGATCATTTTTAGGTCATCTGCGTCGAGACCTGTGTCGTCGGGCCCAAGTCCGACGCATATCGACCTTTTTGTACTAGTGCAGGAGGAGAAACAAAGGGAACAGGTAATTTAGTCTGATATTCTAGGAACCGATGTAAGATTAAGAACTATATACTGGTGAAGCTGGTTACCTGAGGTGTTGAATTGTTGCTTTGCTACCAAAAGTCAGGTGAAATAGCAAGATCTTAGGAAACACAGTGGAACCTGGGGAGTGTAGTGCAGCATAATAAGTGCACAAGCATGAATCCAATGCTTCAAGCACACTGCTATAAAGAGAAGTAAAATCAGCAGACTCACCAAAGTAGCTTAATCATGCAAGTGAGTCTGTTCCCAGTTGATTTCTCGAACCATACTCGTATTTAGTTTGGACATAAAGCACTCTGCAAAACGGAGTATGACTAAGCATGAACAGAGCTGGTATGAAATGTACGAAGCTAAAACCATTTAAATGCAACAAACTGGAACTCACCATTAGCAAGATATCATTATATAATACTCGCTTTTTCTAACACCCTAAAAGAAATAACATTCTTAACAGCGGTGGGATGATCCTGTGGAGATACGCTGGGCAACACTTTAACTTTATTTGATTTACGTGCGCTAGACAAGCCTACGTAGAGCTGGCCGGGGGAAAAACAAGGCCGGTGTAGATACAAGCCGACCTGATTCAAAGTTTGTCCATGTGACTTGTTAATAGTCACTGCAAAACTGAGTTTTATGGGAAACTGTTTTCTTTGGATCTGGAAGGGGTTAAAATTGCCCACCAACATCTTCATTCATAGGCGTTAAAATTGCCCGATCTGTGAAAAAAATGTCAGGACAAGCCCCTACATTGATCTCTGGGAAGACGCTTTTCATAAGCTCACTCACACAATTGGAGTTCGCATCAAACGGGAGAACAATCTGTGGCGGTATTTGAATAGATGCAACTTCAGCAGTTTGGAGGCACCCATTCCCAAGGTCAAGTAAAAATTCAGAAAATTGTTGGTCTTCTCGGGCACGCATATTTTCAGTTAGGCTGAAACGTATAAATGTGGGCCATAGGGTAGATGACACAAGGCTAGCTTCAACAGCCTCATTCTGAGTTTTTTGCGGCACAACTGGCAAAACTTGGCGGAAATCACCGCCAAAGACGACAACTTTACCTCCAAATGGAACATTGGGGTCACATAATTCTCGCAATAGTAAATCTAACGATTCTATGTTCTCCTTTTGAGCCATTGAAGACTCATCCCAAATAATCGAGCAAGTTTCTTTTAAAAGCGCTGCGAGTCCGCTTTGCTTAGACACGTTGCACGCCTTCGAAACAATGTGATCAAGAGGTATTTTAAACCGAGAATGAGCAGTTCGACCAGTGACTATGTTTTCTGCAGCAATACCCGACGTTGCTACAGGGAGAACAATTTTGTCCATCAAGCAGACTTCTACATAGAGTGCTTGATACAGGTACGTCTTCCCCGTCCTTCCTGGCCCGTCTATAAAGAAGGCGGCAGCTTTGCCTGTTCGAATGTGATCCATAATAGAATCAAACGCCTCTTGTTGCTTGCAGTTCAAATGTCCTCGTACTTCTTTGTACTCATCTGGTATTGGTGCATAAAGTGCGTCAATAATATCTTTAGTTCGTTTGATCTCATCACTTTCAGCCCCCTTCAAACCATCGAGGTCAAAATCTTCCAGAGTTTTCCCCATATCCTCAAGGAGTCGTTCAATTGCTTTTATAGTAAGTAGTGCAATCTTTTCCTTCTCTTGGTAGAACCTGCGCACAAAGTCTTCAGAAAGGTTTCTGTAGAACTGATGCCACAACGCTAGAGGGTTGCTAGGCTTATAAAAGATTAAGATTGTCGTGAACAAACGCCGCAACGCACTAGGCATTTCAACACCATATGCCTCTTCGTGCATTTCACAATGGAGTCATCTTCTTGAAGGAGCCCTAATTTCAACGCTGCTTATTGGAACGTTGCACATAAGTAGCCATCCACGGTTCGCAGATCATCAAATGACGTAGGTCCACGTACATGGGCAAGAAGAAGGCGTAGGAAGTACCGCTCACCCTCTACTGGTACAACAAATATCAAACGGCCAACAATAAATCTTTTGTGCACTCTTTTAGTCCATGTCTTTGTAGAAGCTGTTAACACGTAACATTCTGGAAACTCTAAGTACAAGAGTTCACCATTTGCAGTTGCATTCATTTTGAAAAACTCGATGTGCGACGTGCAAGACCTTACTTCACTCGCGACGATGCGAGCAAGCTGTTCAGCAAGATTGAACTAGACTATCTGTGCATTGGGTAAATGAACCTGAAGGGGGAGCACAGAAGGATACTTTTCAAAGAGGTCAAACGAAAAAATTCTTCGTGCAACCTCACAAGGCGAAACCCATCGCCCAGTTTGAAATTGTGCCATTTCATCAACTGGTTTTGGATTTTCCTGATTTGACACAGCAAATGATATTTTGTCATGGCCTTTGTAAACATACTTGTATATGTACTTAACTGCTTGGATTGTTGAGCAAACTTCAACATTTGAATGACAATCAAAGAGGGCGGAGAGGTAAGGATTATATGGAATAACCCATGTATTGTCCATGGCGAACTTGTGAATGATAGTTTTTTTACTATCATTTCTTCTTCTGTAAAGTGGAAATCCATTTTCGTGCGTACTTGTTTCTTCTCTAAATGCCTTTGGATACCCATACTTGCATGTTCCAGGGATGTTCTTGTGTTTCATACAAGGACATTCGGTGTTAGCGTTCCCACATGGGCCATGCATCATGTGGCTTAAAATAATTCTTCGCAAGTGAGGGTTGCTCTCATCAGGAATTTCAGCACTTATAAACTTGTCAAATGCATCAGGTTCATTGATTTTGTAAGCTGGTTTCATAATTAGCAGTAAATGCGCACGTGGAAAACCGCAATTTCTGGAATTCAACAACATACATGTATGCTGGAACCTCACCCAAGACACTGTCCTCGACAAGCATTTTTTTCAATTTAAGCAGTTTCGCACGGAAAACACGAGCGACTATATCTGGCTGATGTTGGGCAAGTTCACCAAGGGCAAGGTGATCCTTTATCTCAGGCCAGTTTTGATCACACGTCATTGTAATAAACAGGTCAGGCTTACCATATCGCTAGCTTGCTGCACCAGGGTTAGCGCATTTAAGTAACACCGCTTCATGTCACGGGGCCCACCAAGGAAGGTAGGCGGGAGGATAACTCTACGGCCCACATTTGCCCCACTATTCTCGTCCCCTTCAAAGCAATCCAAGATGCCTTGGTACAGCTCTGCCCGGATTGTTGCCTGATTTTGCCTGAAAAAATCCAAGCTTGTGTTTTCAAGCTTCACGTACATATCAACGATGAATTGATTAAACAAGCGACACACTCGCAAAATGTAGTTCTAAGGTCACATTTGCAGGACATATGCATAGTGTGCTCTGCAGGAAATTTGAGTTATGGTTCTTTTAACCTGCGTCGCAACTACACAAAGGAAAACAACAATGATTGTTGACCTAATTAGGTAGTCGGACAGAAAATATGTTAAAAAGGGGGTGGAGGAAACAATCTAACCAGCACCCTCGGCGGATAAGAAGGTATCGACATCACTGGCTAATGTGGCAGCAATATTTTGCTGGGCAAGGACACGCTGCTTACGACCACCACTGTTTGTTTTTTCAAGACTGTGGTGCCAACCACAATCACCATAGGGCCGAAGGAGGGGGTATTACAGCGGATCGTAACACCCATAGTAGTGCATAATCCCGTGCTCGCGTTCAGCCTTTTCGTGGATAATAATATGGGGTCTACCAGTCGCATTGGTTGCAGAATCCTCAGCCCATATTACGGCAACCTCTTCAGCAGTTGGAGCATTGTATATGCGCTGGTCAAGCACAGGGTCTTTGTTTAAGCGTATTTTTGTATCCTCCACAACATCAAGCTTGCGCAGGGATCTGAAAATTTTCGCATAAGGGTTGTGTTGCATGATTTCCATCAAAATAACTATCACATCAGGCCTCAGTTCAAGGAACAAATTCAAACGATTTTCTGATTCATGTTGAGCATCATAGAAGTATAGTTGTAAGAATTTTGGGTTATGGTCAATAGGCAATAGATTAGGTATGAAGTGGTAGATTTAGCCATGTAACTTGAATACATAAATGCCTTTTTGAGTACATGAATCAAAATCGCCACCAAGAGAACTGAAAGCAAAGAGGTCATTATAAAGGTGTGCATATGTTTTGAAGTGCACAGCATCATCATCTTCTGAAGTGAAGAGCCTAATGAGTTTTGATGGGAACGAATTGGATGCAATCTCAACTTCATCATCAGAACAACAGAATCCAGGCGGTTCAAAAATAAACCTAACTGCAGAACACTTAGGACAACGCTTTACTAGAGGCAAAGTTAGCGCTACTATTGGTATTTCCTGACCAACTTTATTAGCTGCCCCAACTGGTAACCCGGAAATATAGTTGACTATATACACTATATATTAAGTAGGAACTTGATGCACATAAGGTGTGTAGTATTAGTCTTTACTTTATGTTTGTTTTTTTTTTGTTGTTCCACCCTAGGCTGTTTGGGTAGTGCCACATACTCAGATGTGTTAGCCTACATGCTGGTTGTGCTATACTGTCTAGAATCAATGGCTGAACTGAGAATACCTTCAGGACTGGCACTGCCTGCATTTTCTTGTAACATTCACATACGTTTAGTAACATAGGTCCTAGGAACCTTTGCCTTACCTGTTCAAATGATTCTAGTAAGTATTTGAACACACAGGGAAGGATTAATAAGTAGATTGCGGAACAGAGAAAAGGTGTTTGGGTTTTGTGTGCCTTGGACAGAAGAGTTACTCGTTGTAGAGTAGTTAGGGTGGCTCGGTCTAAAATGGCCAATCTAATGCAACCTTACAACTGTAGAACACTTGAAAGCCTAATAATTTAAGGTCCCTCTTCATCTTGAAAAGATAGCTAAAATGGATGGCAGAATAAGGCATGGTAACTTCTATTAGGTGCACAACTATATCCTACATTCACAGGTCCCATACATAGCTAACCATTCTAAGCATCATTCCTGGAAGAGAGCTTTTTAGAAATACCCATAGTAATGGCTCCTAGAGGCGATTAGAGCGAACTTGACATCGCATTGGAAAGTTGCAGTATTCTCAAAACGGAAGCGAGTATTCCTGCATTTGTGAAATACCACAGAGAAACAGGGTTATTTAAAAACATAAAGCATCACAATGGCAAGTTAGATTTTGGACAGCTAGCGCAGTTTCCACAGAAGTGAAGACACCAAGTGTAACCCGATTCCGTCATGCACACAAACATATGTCTCTAGAAACAACCCTAGCCTAGATAGTAGTGGAGTTTCTCTTTTTTGGATTCAAAACGTCTATGTGTGTATTTCTGCACATGTAGATTTGCACGATGCAACCATATTGATTGCGAATTCGTTAGACTTGCCAGGCTTTTGGCACGATTACATGAAAATAATTGCTTGCAAAAACGCTTTAAGTTATGCAAAGTGTAGTTTAAGCTGTCTCAAAAGTTCATGTATTCTCAGGCAAGGGTTTGCAATTTACAGTTAGCGATGCAAGTAGCATAGTGCCATTCTTCAGCACCAGTGAAATAAGTTGTGATGCATTATCAACTTCAAGTTCGGATAGTGGTTAAACTCGTTTTAGACAATTAAGGAAACAAACTGGGAAGTATGCAGGCTACTTGAACGTAGAACAGCAAGAGCAATGTGGAAAACAACAATAATATAGGCAAGATTGCATTAAGCGCATGAAAATGTGCAAAATATGTTACAACTCATGTAAGCCACAAGAGCAAGCATACATATTACAAGAGAATACATGAACTTTTAAGAGCAACTATAGCTAAAGTAGATATAGGAGAGTCTTGAAGATGAACCTAAGCAACTATCAAAGTGCGCAGCAAAAATATGAGTTACTATTCTCAATACAAAAGAGCAAGAACACACCTATTGCAATCAAATCCTAACAACATAGACGGCTGAAATGTCTAGCATCCATCTTGCTTGGTCCGCTTTAGAACAGTTTCAAGCTCAGAGGGAATATATACAGGAGAGGGACTGCAAAGCTTTTGTGAGAACTTGGCACGCTTCAAAATGATGGCCTGGCTTTACGCTTCTTAGGTGGAAAAGGACATGATACCATCGTAGGTATCTGGAACTGTTTCCCGCGTGGAGTCAAGCAATCTTGAGTGTTCTTGACCATCATAGGCAAGACACTCATGTAGTCAAGTGTACTGTGCCTAACAGAACGGGAAGCATCTAGGTATTTAACTTGAGATGGCATCCCTTATGGGAGCCCTCTCTCAACACCTTCTAGTTCAACTCTATTAAGCCTATAGAGGTGGCCACATCTATCAAACATGCATTTCTTGCCAGCTGTGAAGTCCTCAACATGAACATCATATTTACTAATGAGGTCACGAATAGCTTGTTCAGCAGCTTTGTCGCACGATTCATCTAAGCTGGCAGCCTCCCCACCAACATACACGTAAGCAATTGGGCCACACTATGTCCTCACGGCTATGCAAGCGTTGTTCTTAGTTAAGTTGACAACACCATAGGCATGGACTTGGAAGCTTAGGCACTCAGTAATTTGCCTTAGTAGAGCTTGGAATGGGATGCGCATTGAGTTTAGCGACATACTTACAACCTGTCAAGGCAAAATAATGGACTTTACAACAAATGGCGTGCACACAGATCAACCACGCCAGACAAGGCAACCGCCACATCCCAAACTCTTCCTGTATTCCAACATAGTCACATGTTTATGGGGAAGCTTCCCAAATTAAATTATTTTGGGTCGGACATGTCTTGATGACAGATACATTGTTAGAGTACATTATAATCGCTCTTAGAAATCAGGTTCTAGCATTCTTCCTAAACCAGCGAGCACAAGCACTTCTCATACTCTAAGGTTGACATTATAAGTGAAACGTAGCACGAAGACTAACTAACGGACAAAGCAAAATGACAGGTAGCATGAAGGCTAATTAACAGACAAAACAACAAGCAAGCACACAACCACCACAGCAACACATACACTTCACAAAAGAAGAATTAGCAAAAGACACTTAACAGATAACCACAATTTGTTAGCAAGAAAACAATATTGCGTACGAAGAGAAACAATTACCAGGGACTGCTTTGCAGTTTGGCCAGCATTGATATGTGGAGAACAAAGAAAATCCTATAGTGAAAACCAAAACCAGTGAGATTAAAATGTGGAAAACAAAGAAAATCCTACAGCAAGAAACAAAACCAGTAAGATTACATAACGGTCAAAAACTGGTACCTATCCACAGCAACATGGAGTTGTAAGTAGTAAAATTTAAACTAACATCCTAATATTGATCATAAAACAACAGGCTACCATGATTTTTCCAGACCCCTAACCTATATGATTGCACATACTAGCTACAACATCATTTTCTGACCATTAAAAATTGTACAACAATTTCTCGTATTAATTACATTATTGTCTTCTGACCAACACAATATAGGATGCTATAACAGTTGCCTAAATGGGTAGATGTTTGTTGAACACCAGAGTAACGCAGGAAGCGGAAAGCGCATAAACACGTATACTAATAGGAATTTCTACACGAACACCCTCGGGATCGTAGAGTCTTTTTTGAAAGGGGGAAGCATGCACCAAAGCTATACAATGTAGTTCTCCAATCTAATTCCCCAGGACAAAAGCAGCATGAAATACAAAAAAAAAAAAAACATAATGCAAACGAAATCTTCACTCTCATTCCTTTGATTTTGAAACAAAAAACAACCATAATGCAAACGAAATCTTCACTGTCATTCCTTTGATTTTTAAACAAAAAATGTGTAAGAGTTTATGCCTTGAATGTGTTTCGACGAAATGCGTCGAAAGCAAGCTTTGCAGTACCGCCCGATCGGGTCGGGTGAGGCCGCCCAATCGGGCCCGGGACGAACTAGAGAATTGGAGTGAAAGGGAAAGCGCCCGATCGGGTGAAGTACCGAACAACGACTCGGGCGAACTTCGCCCGACCGGGCGCGTAACCAAATCTAGGAGAAGTATAAACCGTCCGATCGGGCGGCTGCCCGGTAAACGGGAAAACGCGTTTTCTGAAGGGGATATAAATATGTTATTTATATTCTAGGTTTTAGACTACGAAAAACACTCTATTCTCTCTGTAATCTGGTTTCTTCTCATAATAAAATATTCTCCCTCTCTCTGCCGTGGACGTAGCCAAATTTGGTGAACCCCGTAAATCTGTTGTCTGTTTTTATTGTTTTTGTATTCATAATTTGTTTCTCTCTCACTTCCGTTATAACAAATTGGTATCAGAGCTTTGGTGATCGATCTGTGTGAGAAAGATGTCTAGGATGAATGTCAAAATTGATAAATTTACTAGGAGGAATAGTTTTAGTCTGTGGCAGATCAAGATGCGGGCTTTACTGAAGCACTAGGGGTTGTGGGCATAGTTGGCAAAGAAGGCAACGGATTCAGTTACCGCTGAGATGGAAACTCTGAGGGAAAAAGCGCATTCAACAATTATGTTGTGTCTGTGTGACGACATAATTACTGAAGTTGCGGAGCAGGACACTGTTGCTGGTCTGTGGTTGCAGTTAGAGAGTTTGTACATGACGAAATCTCTAACCAACAAGTTGCTTTTGAAGCAACGTCTGTTTAGCCTGGTATGCAGGATGGTACGTCTCTAAGAGATCACTTAGATAAGTTAAGTACTATCTTACTAGATCTGCGAAATATTGATGTTAAAGTAGATGATGAGGATGTTGCTTTAATATTGTTGGTATCTTTGCCTGTATCATATGAGAATTTTGTGTATTCCTTTATTGTTGGGAAAGATAGTCTGTCGTTAGAAGAAGTAAGATCTGCTCTCCATACTAAAGAGGTCCGTCATCAGGCTTCTGGGTCTAGTACAAAGAATCAGGCATCTGGATTAGTAGTTACTGGAGGAAAGGGACAAAAGAAATCTGGTAAAAAGAAGATGAACTTTAAAAATTCAAATTCTAAGGGTCCTAAAACTACTGATATCTGTAATTACTGTAAATAGATCATAAGAGAGCCTTTTCCATTTCCATGGCTCTCAAGGGAATGAGCAAGGTCCTGTTTGCTTATGTTTCCTTTAACCTTGGATGCACACCCATCCAAATGGTTCAAATTACTGAACAAAGCTAAGCTGAATGACTGAGACTACATCAGAGAAGAGTTCCACAAATAATACATATACAATACTTAGCTTCCTATCGGCCTTCGTGAGTTGGAATTAACTAAACAAGATACCGATGAAGATTTCGTCACCTTCCTTAACAGATGGAGGGAAAATGCTACACAAATGAGTAATAGGCCATCTCAGGAGGATCAAGTCCGACTGGTGATTCGTAACCTGCAGGCTAAATATGGGGATCATATCAAGTTCCAACCCATAAAGTCTTTCACGAAGCTCTATAAGGTAGGCTTGCTGATTGAAGAAGAGTTACAGGCCAACAAGAACAAGGGTTCCAACAACAACTCATTGAAGAAGAGTAATAATAACCCGTGTAGCTTTTATGTCAGTGCCATAAATACTGAAAATAAAGGTTATTAAGGACCTCAAAGGACATTCACTATATTGGGCATGACTCTAGAATAAGCCTTCACTAGGCTTCATGGAAAAGGAGTGCTTCAGCCTATCGGCTCTTCTCTGTACCCTCCTTCTGAGAAAAGATCCAGCAAATGGAATCCTAATGCCTAATGCAAGGACCATCAAGGGAATGGGCATACGACATCACAATGCTAGACTTTGAAGCATCATCTGCAGGATATGGTTGAAGGCGGTAGATTGCCAGTTCCGCCTGCAGCGAAAGTCAACAATAGCGACAACCCCTTGGGAAGTGCGTATATAATGTCGTGGCATAGTCATTTAACACTAGTTTTCTAGGTTGAGTCGGAGAGTCCTTCCCCTAGCTCTTTTATTTTCTTTCTTGTCACGTCTATGTCATTTAGGATTTTATTTTTAATAAGCCTTGTTCTATCTATTTCTAATTAATAAAATAATATCATTTTCATTTTCATTGGTCTTCCATCATTTTTATTTATGCTTCTAATTCAATGTTGAAAGGTATACAATTTTTTCAACATATACCCCTGACAAATTTTTTATTGCACCATATATCCTTTCGACTTTTGAAATTTACCATAACACCTAATGGATATATGGTGAATTTCGAAAGTCGAAAGGGTATATGGTGCAGACAGGGATATATGGTGAAAAAAACGAAACTTAAATCATGTAATGAACTTGACTAATAATAATAAAAGGAGATCTGAAATAAAAAAAATGAAGAAAAATAAAAAATGGACATCCTTTGGATCAGGAGTTATCCCCCCCCCCCCTTCCCTTTTCCTCCATCATTGTTAAACCATCATCTCCATGATCCTAAACCATCATTAGCCAAATATCCCTTCGACATCAAAGCTCCACAAATAGCCTTCCAATATCCTAAACGAAAAACTTGTGTGCAAGCCTTACTAAAAAAAAGATCAATGCTAGGGAAAAACAAAAAAAAAGTGAAAAAGATCAAAGTGCAAAAGAATAAAAAAAGCAAAAGCGAAAGAAAATACATAAGTCAAAAATAAAAAAAGAATTCATAAAGGAAAAAGCCAAGGCGAAGAAATAAAAATTCAAGCTAGGGGGCTTGCACACAAGTTCTACCCCTCACTAAAATCCTTCAACCCATCAAAATGTTAGCCTATATAATTCAAATCCATGATCATACCTTAGCCCATCCAATTAAATCTTCAACCTTCATCTAAACCTTTAACCTTTCAACCTTTCATAAACCCTAACTCCTTATTCAAGGTATGTCCAAGCCCGCTAGGTTAAAACCCGAAAGGACGACCTAGGCAAAAGTTAGGGCATAAAAAAATAATATAACAAAAAAAATCAGATTCAGAACTACGAATGGTCTGATTCCACAAGGATACATAGGGATCCTCATCTCGAGGCCCGACCGCTTCAATAAAATAAAATTAATCAACTTCTAATGATTTGAGTCACCTATGTTCATTTAAGTCACAAATTCAAACTTTTTATTTTTCAGTCCAAACTCTCCCTTTCCCCGAAGGACTCTCCGACAATTCCATGGTTTATGGCGAAACTTAACTTTGCCTATATCAACTTCTTAAAGAAGAATCCCCAGCGACAACTTTCAACATTCAAGACATGTCAACTACATTTCAATCAAGGCTCATAGTGCTTAACTCAAGGCAAGCTCACCCAAAGTGGGGCCTTCCTACGTGTGGTGGTGCCTCCAATTCAAATTAAACTCCCAAAAAGTGGTAATCCACGGACCTCGTTTACGGACCCCGAATATCTACTAAAAACAATTTTTGAAAATCATTCTATTTATTTATTTCTAATCATTCTAACATTATAAACTACTCCTAGCCTTGCAAAATCCTAACCTTGCGTTATATACGTTATAGTCTTGCACAACTCTGACCTTGCATGATGTGTCACCCCATAGCTTTTCATAACCCTAATCCTTGCATAGTGTGCGTCTCATGCATCCTTAGAGAGTCTAAGTTTGCATTATTGCATCATTATTTACCTTGTCTTAGTTGTTTGCACCTATTTACTAACATCTTTCCCTGTAGGTAATCAGATCGCTTGTAGTTATTGTCCTGCATACTAACTTTGTTTAGAGACCGGAATATATATATATATATATATATATATATATATATATATATATATATATATATATATATATATATATATATATATATATATAGATATATAGATATATATATATATATATATATCAGTTCTAAACTGCTGAGCGTTTAGAATCGTTCTTCGTCCCGACACCGTATACTTTTACTTTCGATTTCCTGAACCTCAATCAAATTAGGGGCTTCTGTAGACACATAATTGTGTCTCCTAATATAAGGATCCAATGATGGAACATATCACGGTATTAGTTGGCGCGACTCAACGGAAGAGCAATCTAAATATTTGAGCCCAATTCTTTGAAAAGCCCAATTAATTGATAATTATTTGATTTATCTTGAATAAATAAATATTTTTAGAAGATATTTTATATATATAAAATTAGATTTTATCACGTAAAATCAGATATCAGTAATTAAAGGATAAAAGAAACATTTTAAACGCGCTTTAAATAAAGCTGGCAAAACCACGTCAGGAGCTAGGCTAGTGCGCTTACGCCTAGCGCACGTCTGTGCGTCAGGCGTAAGTCTGTCCACCTGTGCTAGGTGCACTAATCTGCACATGACACGTGGATTCCTGACTCATTTAGAGTCCTGTGTCAAATGCAGATCTTGAATATAAAATTGCTTCAATGTATATTCCAACCTCTTTTCTATACTTTATTTGATATTCATGTCATTCTCGCCTTTATATATCATATGTCTGCTTGATCATTTTATGAATATTATAGGATTGTTCTTGCTTTATTGCTTTTATCACCCACATGTTATTATTGATAATCAAAAACCTAAAAAACTATTTTAACATTAATCAGTTTAATTTGGATAACCTGTTAGGTTCCCTGTAATATTGATTGCCTAAATAACTTGTCACTAAAAAAATTGTATTTTTATGTGTTTCCTGAACCAATCTGGACTCATTCTTTAGCACAAAAGTTCAGTACAAAAATTCTAACTGTTAGATCAAATAATGATCATGATTTATGACAAGGAGACATGCAAGTTCTTCTTTGAGCTAATGGTATTATGTACCAAACCTCTAGCACCAACACTCCAAAAAAAACAATGGTGTTGTGGAGAAGAAACACGTACATCTATTAGAGACTGCTAAAGCCCTTCTCTTTCAGTCTAAACTTCCGATCATATTTCGGAAAGATTGCCTTCATAGTGCTATATACTTGATCAATAGGATGCCATTGAAGAGTATTAGTTTTTCATCCCCGCATGAAAAGTTGGATGCACAAGCCTCCTATCCTTAATCATTTGAGGATTTTTGGACGTCTATGCTACATTTCTACCTCTCCTATTAAAAAAACCCATCTGATGCGGTCGAATCGGGCTTATTGATGCGGTTTTATCCGAATCAGATGGGCTCGCAACAAATCCAATTATTTACTAATGCGGTTTTAGGCTAAAATCGCATCAGTTAATAAGTTAATCACATTAACTGATGCGATTTTAGCTTAAAACTGCATCCGATTGTGCAAAAAATTATGTCAAAAAAAGTGTAGACCTGCAAATGCAGGTCTGCACAAAAACCTGCAGATGCAAAAAAATTTAAAGCTTGTGTACCACAAAGGTACACATACACACACACACAGACATATATATATATATATATAATATATATAATATATATATATATATATATATATGTATATATATATATATGTATATATATAATATGTATATATATATATTGTATATATATATATATATAAAACCAAAATGTATATATACAATTACAATACATACCAATTATATATACATACCAGATATACCTTATTTCCTATTTCAGTTCAACAATGGAAAAACCAAAATTACAAAAAAAAAAAAACGAAAAAAATGACTTCAGAAAAAAAAATGAAAATGCACGAAAGTAAAAGAAACTAAATCCAACTAAAAAACGTAAATTATATAAACTGAACGAAATTACAAAAAAAAAAAAAAACTAGATCTAACTAAAAATATAAATTACTGAAAATGAACGTAAATTACAAAAAAAAACTAAAGAAAAAAATATATATAAATTTCAAAAAATAAGCGTAAATTACAAAAAAAAAAAAACTAAAAAAAAGAAAATAAAATAACAAAACTCAAATCTTAAAAACGAAAAACGAAAAAAAACGAAAAAAAACCTTTATAGATTTGACATTCGTTTCGACTTCGATTCGACGTTCGTTTAGTCCTCGACTAGTCTTCTTATTCGATTCGTCTTCAATTTGTAAAGACAACGACGAGGATTCGTGAAGACAACCTCATTCGTCTTCGATTCGTGAAGATAACGATGTTCATCTTCGATTCGACGATGAAAGCGGTGTTCATTGAGGGTGTCGTGGGTTTGAGAGGGAGGAGGGAAGAGGAGAGAGAGATGAGGGAAGATGAGAGAGATGGGAGAGGATTAGAGTTGACTGTTGAGTGAGGAGAGAGAGGGGGCGTCATGGGTTTGAGAGGATTAGGGTTGAGTTGAGTGAGGAGAGAGGGTAGAGGATTAGGGTTGAGTGAGGAAAGATGGGAGAGGATTAGGGTTGAGTTAAGTAAGGTGGGCTGGGATTATGATGAAAGTAAATGGGTCACATGAGGTTCCGATTTTTTATTTTTAAAAAATAAGAAAATCTGATGCGCTCCTAAGAACCGCATAAGATTTTAGAAAAACCACATCAGATTAAAAATCTGATGCAGTCCACAAGAGGACCGCATCAGGTTTTCTTCCCAGCTTTCCTTCCTATTTTTTTAATTGATTTTCTGTCACTAAGTGACAAATAGGGTTTTTTCTACTAGTGGTCTTTAACCTTAAATATCTTTCATTACATATTAGTAAAAATTACACCAATGTGATATTAAAATAGTTTTCATCGATACTAATCATACGAGATTACAGATGACTATATTGAGAAGAATTTAAAAGATTCATTATAATTATGAATAGTGTTAAGGTTCCAAGTTAGGAAACTAAAGAAAATAGACGAGTATCATGTATTTGTTCCCTAACATCCACCTCCTTTAGATTATAAATTTTATTTCATGAGTTACATTTGTCATTATTTGTTATCTGTATCTATATCAAATACTAGTTGAGACAGCGTGTGTCTTAAGGTAATTATGGGTTAACTAATATAATAACTTTAAATTATTTTCTTATAAAATAATTCTTGTGATATGCGAGGTTGTCGTATTCTTATTAAAAGGAAAAAACAAGCAATAAGAGTTTTTCTTTCGAGAAATTTTACATTAAGTGAAAAACGGAATTACAACATAATGATAACCAAACATAAAACATAAAGTAAAACATACACTAAAGTGAGTTTTACTAGCTCGTACATACTTTTATAACTTGTCCACTCCAAATGAAACTTGTCTTGAGCGATATTCAGTGGGATTGGGTTATCTGTCTTGGTGAAAAAGACCTAATATATTGAGTGAAAATATGTTGAGATACTAAACCCAGATGATCTTCAAAAATAGACTTCTGCATCTCATCTCGCAAAACCTAATGTCCGCAAAATGATAAAAACCTCAGGGTTCTTACACATATTATTCATCTTCTTGGGATTACTTTAATTGAAGTAAAAAAGAAGTCACGTTCTCTGCTGACTTATGACCTTTCTATGAGGGTATATAGAGTTTAGTATCACGTGACTGTAACTCAAAATGCGTGCAGGTCAACTTACCCGAAATCTATTATCAGGACCTCCCACAAGATGCATTATTCAAGTGTAGTGACTCCTGAAGTCAGCACATGAACTTGGGGTGCATTATATAATTTACCCATTTACGGATCCGACGATCCAACTTTGCAATCCCTGAACTAGAAGATCGAATCATGACATATCTAAATTGAGAACCTCCTCTTATCTTACCTAACACTCGGACCCCTAAAGCTGCATTACCAAATGATGATTGTACACATATAACCGTGTTACCCCATCTAAGGATCCAATAGTGAAACATTATGAGGTCTTAATTGGTCCGACCCTAGCGGAGAGCAGTTTGAAACGCCATCCAAAAACTATTTTAAAAAGTGTTAAAGTCCTAAATTAAAGCCCAATTAATTATTCTTGATAGTTAATTGCATTTTGAGCCAAATCCTTTGAAAATGCCCAATAATTAATTATTTAACATAATTATTTATTTTGTTTTAATAAATAAATAATTTTAGATATTTTTCTATTTATCCTGTAAAATCAGATTTCTGAAGTCAAGAGATAAAAGAAAATCTTCAAATACGTTTCATAACGAACTGTCAAAGCATGTCAAAAAAGCAAGGCGGTGCGCCTAGCACATGTTGGTGCGTCAGGCGCACCATTGTCCACCTGTATTAGGTGAACCAACCAACACCTAACACGTGGCATTATGTGTCACACAGAGGTGTGCGCTTGGCGCACTCCTCTTTGTGACATGCAATTTTCTTTGTTACATTAGTGGAAGAAAACCTTATATGTCACTGAGTATCAGATGCAGTTTTTGTAAAACCGCATCCGAAAATCAACCAAAAAATTGATGGGAAATTTGGCACACAAAATCGGATGCCGTCCCAAAAAAACCGCATCAGATTTAAAATCGGATGCCGTCCCAAAAAAACCATATCAGATTTAAAATTTGATGCGGTTTTTCATGAACCTAATGCAGTTCTAGGTATTGTCTCTTACTTGGGCACTCACCTATTGCCTGTAAATCAAAGAAACAATATGTTGTGGCTAGATCAACAGCAGAGGCAGAATATAGGTCAATGGCAATGACTTATGTTAGGTAATGTGGGTGAAACAACTCCTCAAAGAACTTGGTCTCAAGCATCTAGAGTAGCACTCCTATCTTTTGTGATAATCAGGCAGCACTGGCCATTGCTGCTAATCTTGTGCATCATGAATAAAGTAAGAACATTGGCATAGATTGCCATTACATTAGAGATCATGTCACATAAGGTGAAATTGTTCCTACACATGTTCCTACATGTGATCGGATAGCTGATTTTCTCACTAAGGTCCTCACTGTAGAGCAACATCATACTCTACTTTCCAAGTTGGGAGTTCAGACTTTAACTTCACTCCCACCTTGAGGGGGAGTATTGAGGACCAAACCCAATGTGAGGCCCAATGTGCTTCCTATTATGGTCCAGGTCCCAGTATAATATTAAGGCACCTAATTCTAGGTAATCATCTTGCTAACTTGTGCCAATGGCCAGCAACTATTTTATTACTTTTGTCTTGTAGTACAGCTGTCCTAAAGGAGCTGTTATTCTTGTCTTTTTGTAAGCCTCTAGGGCATATTTGGCTGGCTATATAAGCACAACTTAAGCTCTGTAACAGAATCACAAAATAGGAGATATGAAAGAAAGCTGCTAAAACAGTTCTCTCTTTTGCTCAGTTTATGAATGTTTTCTAGATATTACAGTTACATGGACGATAGACCATATTTGTTCGTTAGCAAAGATTTTTTTTCTTGGTGTCTAATCGCGAAAGTTAATAGGAGCCAAGTGAAGCAAGCTCATGTTCTCGCTCACTAGTGCCGAACGACCCATAGCGATTTTATCTAGTTTCTTTCTGTTTTCTTGCTTTGTTGGTTTTCTTCCTTTGTACTTTCTTTCGATGTCAAAAAAAAGTTGAGTTTCCTATATTGTTTCGACTTTTTTTTTTTGACATGCATTCATGGGCAAATTTTCATTATATTCCCGTAGAACAGGGTCGTCGATGGACCTGTGCATAAAGACCAGTAGCACAGGGCCCATCTTGTTAAGGGGCCCCCAAAATTTATATAAAAATAATTCTATTTATTATGCTGCATTCCTGCCTGCTTGTTGTGGTCTGTTTTTACTCTTTTTGGAATTCGATCACGGTTAATTAAAGCATTCAATTTCCAATAATCTTTCCATCTTCCTTCAGTTATACTTCGTATATTTTCTTTTTATTGTATTTCCTTAATTTAAACCAATAATTAAGCATGATTGAATAACCTTCCTGTTATTCAATTGAATATCTTTGCTTTATTTATTCTCAATTAAACTAATCTTTATTCACTAATAAACTTTTGTTTTCCTTGTATATTTTTTTCTCTCTTTCATACCTCCTCAACTTATGAGATGGGAATTGATTAATAAAAATAAAAGAGTCCACATCTCAAACAACGAATTTATTCCAAGTTTATGTGTTCATTTGACCTATATTAGATTCTTATGTTCTAATTTGATGTGGGTATGTGACTTCTCTTCTTGTTATTTATTATTATTTTTAGAGCTGTATCTATTACTGTTTTTTCTAATTTGTGTTTGTTGAGTTTTATTATCATATATGGGCTTTTTGTGTGGAATTTTGTTTTAAATTTCATTCTTATTTTTTAACCATAATTGATCTTTTCAGTTTATATATAATGTTATGAGTGAGACATAGGCGCTTGACGACACCTTAAATTGAAGTATAAAATTGAGAATACACAATTTCAGCTTCTTTTTAGGCTTGAAATAAGACAATTTGAATATTTAGTTACATCGGCACTACTCTACACATCAGTATATGGAGTTTTGCTTATGGTAGAGTTGTGGTTAAGAAAGGAAGTGTGAGAAAATTTTGGTTTATTCATATCAAATACTTATTTTCTTTGAATTTTTTTGTGATGCAAGCGATTTTACATAGAATAAATAGTTCTTTATAGTTAAAACTCTGCATTTTTCACATTAATGTGCATTGTAAATTTGTACTTCATCAATACTTTGTATATTTTGGAGCCTCATTTTAAATATGACACAGGGCCTCCAAAATACTTAAGACGGTCCTGACGTAGAATCATATGTGTTTAAAGGATTTCAAGATAATCTAATTAATAACTTGATGGAACGGTGTAGTATATTAGTGTACCATCATCAGAATGTCAACCCAACTATGAGATGCCGTGATCGTGTTTTCACATTAAAGTGGAAGTCCATTCTTTGATGCCACCATGAGATCAAGTAGTCCTATCAGCCACAATAATTAAATTCATTGAGCTTAAATTCTTATAATATAATTTTGGAAGGATAAACAAATCAAAATGTCACTGTAACATTTACTGTAAACAAAGTCTAAAGGTATAAACGTGATCAAAAGACGACTTCATCCATCCAGATTTTGCGCAATCTAAGATTATAAACCATCGAAACTAACACAAACATAGAATATTTCTTTTGATAAGAAACATTATATTGAAATCTAGGTATAAACCCAAGCATCTGGAAGTCAAATTTCACAAAAATTGACCCTATTGATTTAGTAATATATATATATAAATTGTTATATACGAATTATATGTAAATAATTTTTGTTGAACTTTGCCCAACTTATATCCGATATATGTAAATAATTTTGAATAAACTAAAAGGTGTTTTCGATATTCCTTATATTCCTAAAATTATAGATATTATGAGAGGTTATTCTTTAAAAGGTACCTTTTGGATTATTGAATGGTCAATGTTGTGCTTTGATAACCCTCAATTACGCCTAATAAAATACAAAAGATATATGAATCACTTGATCACTTCCATTGTTACCATAACCATGTCCAAAGTCCAACCCTCTTTACATTTAAATGTACTACTACCAGTAGTTTTGCACGTACTTATCCCAAGGTACATACTTTTCTCATCTAACAAGTCAATAAAGTAATTATAGTACAATAATTGCGACATAGAATCTAATTGAATATCTAAAGCAACTCTTACTTAAGGCAAAGACAAGTTAGTTTTGAGAAAGGAGGGAAAATGATGAATTTTGTTGCCAACATAATATGTTGCGGATCAGCTATGTTAGCAGTAGGAATAGCGTGTGTGGCTACGTTATGCAGCAACCGTGGGCGCATGATCGATGGTACTGCAGGAGCAATAGCCAGAGCTGCAGGTTATAACTATCTCAAGCTAAGAGTTTATAGTAATCCCAACTTTGGAAGCGAGGGCTGGGACAGTGATAGTGATTCCGACGACGACGATGAACAACAACATGAAACTGTACGCATGATGCTAGACCAAGCACCAGCTCTGCAGCAGGACAAAGAGGCGCGCGTGGTATTTCTATAGCCAAAAATGGTACTATTGAGGATGCTCGTGATACAAGAGATGATGACGTGGTGAGCCGAAGCTAACTTTTTTGTTTTTCCAATCAGCTAGCCAGGCTTTCATATTTAATTGTTAGATATCTAAATCACTCGATGTGGTATAGAGAAAAATGATGGGTTCTAAACTTCCATGTTATAGATTCATGTTCGACAGTTTAGATATCTAACAACAAAATATATAGCCATCTTTTATTCGCTTTCCGATCCTAGAATAACTTGTTTTTGAACAGAACTTGGAAAAACAATCTTGCTACAGACTAGTAAGAGTCTAAGAGATAGGGGTGTTTAAATTTTGATATTCTGAAATCAAAATTATGTTTGTTGTTGGCAGACATAATTTATTTTGTAGGGAAGTAAAATAATACTTCTATCATTAGAAAAGCGTCCAAGAATATGTATCTACATTAATTTAGATCTTCAAAATGTAAGTTTAGATAATTAACAAACTTCACAATCAAACCATATAACTAAAACCATACTCGAGTATAATTTCAAATATATGGCTCTAACTTTGCCACAAGTAATCTTCAGCGACTCATCATTTCTTATAGAGGTCCTCACAACCCCTGTTGTAACTACTTGGACTGAAAAAATAGAAGAACCGAACCTTTTTTTAATGCAGATCAACTTTCCAAAGTCCACATAACCGATAAAAAAACAAAGTAGACAAGAGGAAATACGAGAGGCGCAAATGGGTCACCCCAATAGAAATGAGTCCGGATCTGCTTCTTTACTGATGGGATTCGGCCTGATACTAGTCGAGTTAGTTTTGGATCTATGTGATCGAGTTGAGTTTGAGTTGGTTTCCGGTCGGATTTGTTCAGATCAAGTCAATATTCGACTTGTATACATCATTTCAATAGATAGTACAAAAAAATAAATACAATTAATTTAATAATTACAAATAAAAAATTCCCCAAATCTAATAGTCTTGCGGTCTTGCATACTCCTTTTAGTAGGACTTCAAATAACCAAGCTTGTTTGATGGAGGTGGTGGGAAACTCCCCGTGTAACTTAGAGATTACAAGTTCAAACCTTACTAACTACTTATGTTTGGGAGTTGGGATTCTTTCATATCACCTACTCTCAAATGTTAACCAGTGTAGTGGGGTTGTCTAACATGCTAGAGATGTTGGTCCAATATGATCCTTTTTCTTCCCAACGGGTTCCCAAAAAATAAGTGTCCAATTGTGTCATAGCAACCCATTTAAATAAAACTGAAAAAGTAGATAGAATAAAGTTGGTAGGTGAGTGTGGATCCATAATTTGAAGAAAACTAAATTGTAAAATTAATAATGTAGAAGGCTGAAGCTAGTAATTTGTTACATTTTCCAAAATGAAAAATAGAGAAAATAATTTGGGACAAAGGAGGAAATACGTCTATGTATCTAATATATTAGCCTTTCTAATATATAAAGAGTGTCATGTTATTAATAATTGAAGTTTTAACATTATTCCACTCACAAATTCTTGGATGTAATTGTTAAATCATATTTATGGTGTAAAAATTCATAAACCACTGCTTCTTTTTATAAAAAAAAACTCAAATGACATGAAATAAATGGTTAAATGACATGGAATTCATGTCATTAAATGTATAGTACATGTCTTTTTTTTTTTTTTTAAGTCTATATCATTATGCATGTTAGACCATAAGTTATGGTGTAACATGTTACACCCATGATGCACGTTATTATAATAGATGTATAATCTTTATGATAAGAGGGAACAATGGTGTTTGCTTTTCAATAAACTACCTAAAAATTTCTGTGATAAAATGAAGTCATACTTTTGGTTACATAATTAAAGTATTATAAAACGATCTCCTGGTCGGGTCTCGACTATCAGTAAATCGATTGTAATTCCTTCACATAAACGATATTGAACTTTGTTTACAACTATAAGATTTACACACCGTATTGCTTGTAGTATGTAGTCCTTTTTTCTACCATTTTTTTTTTTTTTGACAATGGGGGAATAAACAACGGAGTCTGTAGTAGCAGCTGAAAGTAAATAACTAAAATGAGCTCTTTTCACTCATACAATACTGTTTAGCAAACTAGAAGAAACGAGTGACCATGTTCTTTTGTCACCGATACCTACCTTGGGGAAGAAATAAACTTAAGGTTTTTTCCTTTCCTTCGCATCATGGATGGAGTATCTCGATATGTGGTTAGAACCTGAATTGTAATACGCATACGAATTTTTGATTTTGTTGAGAAAATAAAGGGGGTAGTTGACAACATCACTTACCTTGACATGGACATTCATTGTTAGTCCTTGATTATCATGTTCTCTTGAGAACAATAATTCCCTCCTTTATGTTGGTAAATACAAGTTGTTGATCCATATATATTGAACTATCTACACTCATTTTAATATATAGTTAGTTTATTGTTCTTGGGTTATTCTCGTGGGCGTACAATTTTCTTTCGTTGATGTAATATACACAGACATCCAAGAATATCTCTCGTTTTATGAACAACAACAAATTTTCCTTTTAACAAGTTCTTATATGTAGAAGCTGAAAGTTTTAGGGTTGATAAGGTCGTATGCTTGTTGGTAAACGCGGACTTGCTTGATCTTGTGCTTGTAAAGGACCTCAATTTTGACTCTTGATAAACCGCATTAGAAATTTTCATATCTATAGTCTGAAACACCAAGTTATCAACTTGTGGAAAGGTACCTCCATCGCTTCGCAACCAATTTAATTGTCTTCCTTCCCCTTTTTGGTATAGATAGACATACACAGAATAGTTGAAAAAGCCTTAGTGTTTTCCGTGTTCTTAACTATCGAATATTCATCTTCGAAAGGTCGTTTTCCTCTTAAAGGAACACCCTTATTAAGTGAAAGAGAGGGATCAAAAGTCCATGTTGGTTGACTCATATTAGTCAAAGAGATAATTGGTTTCACTGGTTCATCATGGACGCCTTCGGTAAAAACCATTTGCTCAAAATGGCTTCCTTGAATTAGATAAAGGTTGAAAAGTTCCAAATTGATAGCTTTTTCCGTAGGATCCAGTGTTGATGCTTTTAAGAGAGCTTCCCTAACTTTACCAGTCATATCATAAACTTTTTTTTTTTTGGTAAGTAAGTAGGAATATGTTGAGCACACAACACTTTACAACTTAAGCCATTGGCATACCAAGGCAGTAGCAACTATACAATCATCAATACAACTGATCAAGCCATCTAACATCAGCTACAGAAATCTTCTTAGGTAGCTTAGACTTCACTCTTGCCATTACAGTATATTTGATCTCATTTACACACTTTTGCACTGAGTGAATCTTAGGATTCCACACTGCATTATTCTTTTTCCTCCAAATTGTATAAAGTGTAGCAGCCACACTTGCATTCATAATAACTTGCTTCTTGAGCTTGCTGCCTCTATGTCTTCTTTGAAGCCATCTTAGTAACTGGGTATAGTTCACTATACTAGCTGTAAGACCCAGCCACTCCTTTATTTGATGGAAACACTGCCAGCTAAAAGGACAATAAAAAAAAATGATCATGCTTATCCTGTCCATTCTCACACAAGGGGCAATGATCCATAGAACACAACCCAATGGTATGGAGCCTGTCCCTTGTTTTCAATCTTAGCTTCTCAGCATAGCTAACCATCTAATGAATCCATGCTTAGGAACATTATGATGATCCCAAATTGTAGAACTTCAATCAACCTTTTCTCCATAATCCTATATAATATTGTACATGGCAGCAGCAGAGTAACATGAGTGAGATAGCCAGCTTACCCCCATCATCCTTGTGATGTCCTGCTTTGCCTTACAGATGTAATTCAAAGCCCAACTAGCAGACTTGGGAGTATCATAAGTGCTCCAGTCTTGAGTCTTAATATACATAGTGTGGACCCATTTTACCCACAGGTTATCAGCCTTCATTGTTACGCACCAAGCTTGTTTTGCAATCATAGCTATATTCCAAGCATGAATGTCGCTGAAGCCCAAGCCTCCATACCCTTTAGGTTTACAGACCTCATCCCACCTAACATGGCCTAGTTTAGTACAATTACTTGTTCTTGGCCAAAGAAAACCTCTGCATATGACATTTATTTGCTTGATTGCAGCCTTTGGTAGAAGAAAGACATGCGACCAGTACACACTAATACTTAGGAGAACAGCATTAACCAGTTGTCTTCTTCCAACAAATGAGAAGTTGCGTGTACTCCAAATCCTGATTCTAGCTACCATCTTGTGAACTAGTTTTTCACAATCATCAGCAGATAGCTTTCTAGTAGAGATAGGTACTCCCAAATACTTGAAGGGGAGTGAACCATGTGTGAACCCAGAGCTTAAACATAGCCTCTACACCTCCTGGGTACTCATCACTTAGCTATAGATCTCAAATTTATTATTATTTGCTCTCAAGCCAGTATGAGCAGCAAACAACTCCACACCTTGTAAGATTATGTTAATAGATATGTAATCTCTCCTACTAAACAAGATCAAATCATCTGCAAAATACAGGTGATTAATACCTAAAGTTTTGCACCCAGGGTGAAAACCAAATCCAGGTTGTTTCCCAATGTACTTCATCAGCCTGGAGAGATACTCCATGCATAAGACAAACAGTAGAAGGGATATGGGATCCCCCTGTCTAAGACCTCTCTTCGACTTAAAAAATCCAGTTGTCATCCCATTGATCAGCAAGGAGAAAGTAGTACTAGATACAAAGGTCATTAGTAGCTGAAAAAAAAAGCCTAAGGAACCTCAAAGCCTCCAGCATCTCTTCAAGAAATTCCCAACTAACAGTATCATATGCCTTCTGTAGGTCAATCTTTAACAGACAACATTTTTGCTTTTGGCTTTTTCTATACATCTTAACAATATCCTGACACAGGAGAATGTTGTGTAGGATACTTCTATTGGAGACAAAAGCTCCCTGAGATTGAGACACAAGATTATTCGGCACCAATTTAAGCTTATTGCATAGCAGTTTGGTTACGCATTTGTAAAGGACATAACAACATGCAATTGGCCTAAAATCACTCATATGACATGGGCTTTTTTACTTTGGGAATGAGTGTAATAGATGTAACATTGACTGACTTCAAGAGCTTACCAGAATGAAAGAAGTCATTTACAGCAGCAGTGACTTCACTTCCCACTATATCCCAGCTATTCTTAAAAAAATAGCTATTATACCCATCAAGGACATGGGCCTTATTATTAGGTATAGAAAACATAGTCTGTTTGATCTCTTCATTTAAACAGTTACAATTCAACAGTTTCTGTTGCTCATTAGTGAGAACTGTACCCTATCGAATAATTTGAGCTTTCACCTCACATCTTTAACCCATATTGACTCCAAGTAACTCTTGGTAATACTTGACAAACGCAGCATTGACATCTTTTTCCTCATTCACCCACTGCCCCTGTCCATCTTGAAAAACATAAATTTTATTCTGATTCCTCCTTGCTTCAATTGATTGATGAAAGAGTTTGGTGTTAGCATCACCCAAACAAATCCATCTGTCTTTGGCCTTCAATTTCAAGAAGGTCATATATACTTCCTGAGCCTTCCTATATGCCTCAATAGCTATTTTATCAGCACTAGCAAGGGAACTATCTCCTGGGTTACCATGCAACTGCTCTTGAGCTTGAAGCATTTTTTGTTCAGCCTGATAGGCAGTAGCCTGAACACTAGAGTAGCCTTGTTTATTCAACTACTTGAGCTCTACCTTCAATAACTTCAACTTCTGAGTGACTTTATTCATATGACCCCCCTGATTTGTATATTCCACACCCTACTAACAAATCTTTTATATCCGGGAGCTGTGACCCACATGTTGAAGAATCTAACTGGCTTCCTACCCTGATTATCCTTGTGCATACTCACCAAGCCAGGACAGTGATCATAGTCTCCCTCATGCATAAAAGTAATTAGGGCATTATCAAAATGAGTTTTCCACCCTTCATTCACTATAGCTCTATCTATCTTAAAACACCCTCCTATCTACATCTTGCTTATTGGTCCAAGTGAAGAACCTTCCACATTGTTCCAAGTCTGCTAACTCACATTGCTCAACACACTCTATGAAGTCAGCTACCTCATGTAACCTCACTCTAGAGCCCACCCTTTCATCCATATTCAGAACCACATTGTAATCCCCCAATACAATCCATGGGATGCTAGTCTTCAACTGAATAAAAGATTGCCATAATGTGATTCTCTCCTTTTTATCATTAGACCCATAGACAAAGGAGCACATAAAAGCTTCCAACTGCGTCTTTGGTTCTATCTTGCAGTGAATTAGCTTATCTGTTACCAACTCCACAAAAATAGTAAAGGCAGTTGGCAACCAAGCTACCAGAATCTTGACTTGATCAATCACACTACTATTGGTTGTAAAGCACCAATCAAGACACAATTGTTGGTAAATTTTGTGAGCTGAAATAAACTTTCTCACACTCATCTGCTTGCTGCACCTATTTAACCCCCCTGACATTCCAGGCTAGTAAATTATCCATGGGCCTCATGGGCCTCCAACCCCTGCATCTCTTCATTATACCTAATAGAGACATCATAAAACAACTCCTTTGTTGTGGCAGATGTCAAGACATCAAACCTGTTCTGGACTCCAGTTATCTACTTGGATTTTGATAGCTTTTTATCCTTGTCATTACCCCCTTGTTGCCAATCAACCTAACAGAAGGATCAACATTTTCCTTCCTACCATTACCTCTAGTATCCACCACATGGTCAGACTGTACCCCTTAAGGCTGCTTAGCAACCTAGACCTTCCTAGTCTTTGTCCCGTTTTGCTTATTAATATAATCCATCTGATAATGACCATATCCATGGCATTACAAGATATAATAGGTTTCCAATGATAGTAAATAGGTTGATCAACAACACACCGCTTTTCATTTTTAAATTGCAAAATATCAGGAAACACCTGATCCACTTTCATCTCCACTAGCATCCTAGCAAAGGACAATGTCTCCCTATTCATGGTGGCCTGATTAAGTCGCATAAACTTCCCAATAGCACCCACTATCTTACTTAGAGATTTCACACCCCAGTACTTAAAATCTAGCCCATGTAATTCAATCCAAATAGGCACCCTCTATACATCCTTTTTTCGTCAATCTACATCAGGTTCCCATGCTTGAGTAACCAAAGGTTTCCTATCAAAGAATTGATATTCCTCAGAAATAATAGTGTCTCTCACCTCCATTGATCCAAATCTCACCATGAAAATACCATTCCCAATACTTACAATTTTAACAATACCCCTCTTTCCCCAAATTCGTTTTAAAAACCCATCAATGACATGTTGAGGAGGATTGGCACTAAGAACAAAGCAAAGAATGGAAGGCTCCCAATAGTTCACTTCCTATTCAATGTCACCCCAAACAATTTTAGGAATATCAACATTATCTATACTCACTGACGATAGTTTAGGCATATTCATGTCACCATTCACATGTCCATTTATTGTCAAATCAATTTCATTCGATCTTGAATTTTCCAATATAGACCCATTTTCATTTATTTGCCAGATTTAGCCCCACTATTAATCATATTTAACCATTTAGAAAACAAGTATTTCTCCGCATATTGTCCTTAAATTCAACTAAAGATGATTTGGGTGACAGATTCTTACCTCCATTATCGATCGATTCTGGGTCTGAAACATCAAGCATACCAATACCAGTTACTTCCTTAATAGAACGTGTCTTCCTTATATCAAAGGATGTGGGCCATTCATCTTCCCCTTTCCCTTATTTACCGACTTCGAATTTTTCGACCCGCGAGTTCTAGCTATGGCGCCCAGCAAGAACTGGAAAAACCCACGCGGGAGAATTTTCAATGTTTTTCATGTTGATGTTGTTGCGGTGTATAAGCACGATAGTAAAGCACAAATAGATCATTTTGTCATAGTTTTGAAGCTTTAGTTCACACGTAAATGGGTTTGAAAAGCGACTAATAACTACGTTCGAGGTTTCAGGTTCATGCGAATCCTCCTCCCAGAGTTTTGTCATAACAATGTCCTAAATTTCATAAATCAGAGTTAAAGAGATGTATTTCTCTTTCTTGAAGTAACAATCACCCATTGCCTTCAGTTCACATCCCCAAGCTATTAACATTCTAGCAAAAGATACATGTAATTCTCCAGTTTCAACATATGAAATTCAAGGTCCATACCCGACCTTTGACATCTCAGTTTCCAATACTCAAGTTCTTCCAAACAAGAAGAATAGATTTACCTCAACCATCAGCTCAAGATTTTGGTTGAGTTGGTCCTTTGAAATGGTATAAAGAGCTATCGTGACAAAAAGGTCACGGCTTTGAATCTAATCCACCCCTCCTTTCTCAGTGCAATATTTAGCGCCAGATATGAGGGAGACCTACATCCACACTTCAAGCTCAAAGGGCTCTTGCATGAGGGGCGTGATAGAGTATAAATCTATACCTGGGGCCTCAACCATCAGTTTAAGCTTTTGGTTGAGTTGATCCTTTGACAAAGAATCCATTTGTAAACTAGTAAACCACACACTAAAACGTAGCACTAAACTTCCAAAAAATCCAAAAGAAAACAGCTAAAGAATTAAGGTGAAACGGAAGCAACGAGATAAAACTAATTTAACAAGACAATGGGAAAACATAAAATTTAGCTTGAATTCATACGACAAAACTTAAATACATAGCTTGAAATCATAAAAACTTGCCTCGTTTTCTATGGCAGTTGTACACTAAAGCTACTGACAATTCTGGGGAGAAGTCGAGAGAACTAAGAGGAGTTAGAGGAAGCTAGCAAGTCGCTTGGCTCCATCTTCTTCTGTTCATCGGTATCGACCGATACAATCAAGATACTTTAAAACTTGGCTCACCAACGATGTTATCGAGCAAAAGTTCACGAAATATATGACATTAAGGTCCGCCCAGACCACCAACAACTACAAATGTTCACAACCTTGGCTCGCCGATGAATTTACAGAGGAAAAATCTATCCTGACCACCAGCGAGCCAAGAAGGATGGCGGCAGAAGTGGTTAAGGTTACCCATAGGGATTTCGTTAGGAACCCATGTTATTACATCAGTGCTTGCTTCAAAAAAATTTATTTGATGTATCGCAGAATTTATTTTGAAATAATTTGAAAGAAATTATAATAATTGTACATAGTTGTATTATTATAAGACACATATGAATTATATTAGAAATTAATAAGATTATACTCTCTCCATATTTCATTCATCTACCCATTTACTTCCTCCGTTCTAAAATAAATGAAACACTAAAATAATTGAAATTTTACCTTATATAACAACTTGAAAACAATAACAAAGTGAAAATATTTTTATGAACCTTATCTGTATGTATATAAACATTGCACGTGGATGCTTATTACTAATATTATTGTCGTAACCGTTTATAACAGAGAAAACTATTTTCATTATCCTAACCTTAAAACGTTTAATTGTTCACTTAGGTCATAGTTATATTGGGGAAGATCCTTTAATTTGTCTATCTATAGTAGGTCCAAAGACATATGGAGGGCTACTTAAGTTAAGGAGTAGTTACTTTACTCAACATAAATTTGGAGAAAATAGATGGAGTAAATAATTCTTAGAGAGAAATTTTGAAGATAATATTAGTGAGTTACAAGTTCTATTTTAGATTTGAATTCTTAGACTATAACCCCTGTAAGGCCCAAAAACAAAGGGAAGAAAAATCTAAAAAAAAATTGTTTTGGACTCTCACACATGTAGGCTAGGTATATACCCATCATTTATTGGAATGAGAAGGGACTTTGGAGGCTAAATAAGAAGAGAAGTATGAGGGTTCACCATTAATTACCGTTCACTAAATCAAAATATTTTTTAATAAAAAATACTCCAAACTAAATTTCAATCGAAAAGAAAATAAATATATAACCAATAATTATACAAAATACAACCAAATAGTACTAGAAAAACCAAATATCCAAATTATACTACAAAATACAACCAAATACTAGTAAAAATGATTACAATTGCTCACGACGAGTTTTTATGTTTTGATATCGATTTACAATATCATTCATGCTAACATTCAAAAACAAATCATTCTCTAATTAAATAAGTAATCAAACAATCATTCAACATTTAATCTCCCATACTATTACGCAATTTGTCTTTCACTTGCGTCATTCCAGAAAATACCCTTTCTACACTTGTCGTTGCAACGGGGAGAAGTAACACCAATTTTAAAAGCAAGTAGACCCTATCGTGAGTTTCAGACAATCCCGTCTCCACAAGTTTCATTGAAAGCTCACTAAGAGTCTTCAAATTCCAAAACCTTTCATCCGATCTCATAGCAACAATAAAATTCTGAAGTGTATGGTCAAAGAATATCAATTTGAACTTGAAAATTCATTTGGATAGAATTTTGCAAGTTCAATCAATTTTGCTTTATCAAAGAAGCAAACCGATTAGTTGGATTCAAACAAGACATACACACAAGTAAATCTTTACTTATCTCGGGAATCGATTATCAAGTTCTTGCAACTGAAGATCAATGACACTCAAGAAAACTTCCACTCGAAAATGATGTAAATTTGACACTTTGGGCCTTACCTCTAAACAACCTTCTCCCCGGGACAACATATTTCCCCTCCATGCTAGGAACCTCAATGTCATACTTAGCCATAAAAGAAATCACCTTCTCCATATGAGAATCCCACCTTCATCTTCATCTCTTGCAAATTAATCTTGGTCACATTAACCATTCGCATTGCATTTACAATGTCTTGATCACGTTTTTGTAATGCCACATTCAAGTTATTTGTTATCCCAAAGATACCAACCATCAAATGTGCCACAAATACAAAATCAAAAGACATCAACAAATTTGTAATAGTTTGTGCTTTGTTAGAATCAAGTGCATCAGAGACTTCTGCAATGTCATCAAGCGACCCAAGGATTGAAGGATATAAATCAAGCACATTCAATATTGTTTTGAAATGAGATCCCCAACGAGTGTCACAAGGTCTACCTAACCCACGTTCTTGATTTAAACCCGACCCTGTTTCAAGTTCACCTGAAGACAATGCTTCCACAATTCTTTGAGCTTGTTTTTCACGAAGAAATTCTTTCCTCTTCGGTGAACCTCCCACAAAGTTCAAGAGAGGGGCAAGTACATCAGCAAATAACCAAGCAAAATTAGAGTTTTTTTTAGCAAGTGCAACTTGAGTCAACTGAAGTTGGTGAGCAAAATAGTGGACAAAGTATGCTTGTTTACATTCATTCTGTATTAGAGTCTTAAGGCCATTAATTGAACCTTGCATATTACTTGCCCCATCATAACCCTGACCTCGTACTTGAGAGAAAGACAAAGAATACTCCATCAACAATGACTCTATAGCAGTTTTAAGAGTCAAAGAAGTAGTATCGGAAACATGCACAATACCAAGTAAACGCTCCCAAACTTCTCCCTTTTTATTCACATATCTCAAACAAAGAGCCATTTGTTCCTTATCAGAAACATCAGCAGACTCATCAGCCAAGATAGTAAAGAAACCACCATCAATATCTTTAATGATTGCTTTAGTTGTCTCTTTTGCACATGCATTTATGATATCTTTTTGGACAATTGGAGAAGTAAGTTGACAATTACCAGGAGCATTTTTAAAAACAACTTTTGAATATTCAGGATCTTTTTTTGAAAGAAGAGTCAACAACAAGATAAAGTTACCTCTTCTCAAGGAACTTTCTTTTTCATCGTGACCACGGAAAGATAATCCTTGGAGTAGAAGCCATTGTATAGTTTCGATCGAAGCTTCAAGTCGTTTCCTATAAGCACTCATAGTTTCCTTTGTTTGTTTTGACAAGGCAGAGGAGATACTTGACTTCTGTTTCTTGAATAAATCCATGGCTATCACTGCTTTGTTGTGAGCACTCGTGTGTTTCCCGACATGATTTTTTATCGTATCTAATCTATTCCAAGATTTGAACCCCCACTAACAAAAGCATCACCTCCAATTGCATTCTCATCCTTGAATAAATAACAAATGAAACAATAGGCAGCATCCTTTTCCACACTATACTCAAGCCAACTCCATGTTTCAAACCACTGGGCAACAAATCGACGGTTTTTTTGTGCAATAAGTGTTTGAGGAAATAGAAAGTCTTTGGTTGACAAGGTTTTCTCTCAATGTAAGTTCTCCTCACTAAATCTCTATCATTTTTATGAAAATCACTCATCTTTCTCCTTAATCCTGGGTCTTGTGGAAGATTGGCGCAATCAATTTCACTTAGTCTTTGACCAAAGACCGGAGCGCTAGGAGGATTATGAGGGGAATTTGGAGGGGAATCATGCGGGGAATTTTGAGGAGAATTTTGAGGGGATTTTGAATTGAATTGTGTGATGGAGAGGAATGTTGTTCGCTTGCTAGTTGAGGAGACAAAATTTGTTCACTTTGTGTTGGATGTGGAGGAGAATTTTGGAGTTGGATTTTTCTTAGTGAAGAAACTAGCAATGTTTTGCATTTTGTTTGGAGTACGTTTTCTCTTCATTATCAAATCTGAAAATCAAGTAACAATTGAACTAAATTTGATGTATCTCACCAAATGAAACATATGTCAATTTGTCATAACTCATAAGCCATAAACTATCATCAACAAAATCAACAATAAAGTGATAACACTCAATTTAAATATAATGTAATTTCAATAATCAAACACCTATAACACACAAATCAAAATACAACAACAAAAGCAACATTTATAACAATTCTACATTACATAATATGATATATAAACACCTATAACAACTGAAGTTGCAATTTATTTTTCAATTCTCATGAAATTGATAAACCCTAATCTATAAAGTTAAACAAGAAATCAAGCAAATTGAGTAGATTAAGATGTACCTAGAGTAAAACAAGAAATCTGGCCACTGTTGTCCACCAAGGAATCCGATTTCCGACCACTTGAAGCCACGAATTCCGACCACGTACTTGAAGCCACGAATCGCCAAGACGCCCACCAATGAAGCCACGAATCTCCCACGAAGGACGAAGCCACCAGCCCACCAGCAGTGACGAAGCCACCACGAATCGACCACGAAGGCGCCGCCGGTGAGGTCGCCGGACGAAACTAGTCAAGCCACCAACGAAAACGTTTGAGGTTTTATGAGAGAGAAAGAAGTCTGCTATTGTGAATTTGTGAGTGAGAGAAAAGAAGTTTGTGACAGCGTCCGCGTGCGTGATTTTTTTGAATTTTTTTTTTTATTGCTGGTGCACGTGCACAGCGTGGTATGAGGTAAATCCGCCACTAGCTACACAAGTCTAAAAATACCCAAATTTTACTGATTTAATGTTGTCCACTGTCCCTCTTACGTCAGATTTGAGGAGGTCTTCCTACTCACCTTTTTTTTCCTTCTTAATGCTTACGCTCTCTATACACTTAGAAGAAATATAACCTAGCTCTTTACATGAATTCTTCTTTCCAGAAAAAGAAGGCTTCAAGTAAAGTGGTCAGGAAAAGATAAAGAGATTTAAAGAAAGCAATTCTCATAATAAGGCAAGGGAAACAATAGAAGTAAAGTGGTATTTTTTTGGTATTTTTTTTCAAGTTGAAATTCAAGGTTAAATCCCAAAAATAATTATAAACGTTAATGGATTCGTGTAGCTAATACAGTCTCTAAGCTATTTTGAAGTTAAGGAGCTAGAGAGTTGCTCAAGGAAAAACTAGGAATAAGGTGTTTAAGAGCACCCCATTTCCTACCTACATTCTTATTTTCTGTAAACTATTGTTGGATTATATCTAAATTTGTGTTTATAGACTGAATTATTGTTAAGATTAGTACATGCGGTGAGATGTTGTACCATATCTATAATTGCATGTGAGGGTTTTTAGTTACAAATATTGATTGTAAACACCCATCCAAAGGAGGGAAGAAATTAAATTCCCACTAGTATAGGAAAAACCCAAGTGTTCAATATGTTTAAATTATGGTTCAAAAATACATAATTATAAAATAATGAAGTTAGTGATATGTTTAAGAAAATCTCTGTTTTCCACTGTAACTTTTATGAGGAAATTCTTATAGAGAAAGTCTCCCTAAAATGTGTCATATTAAGTTCAAATTCATTTTCGGATTTAACTTTACATGTGATTTTAAATCGTACTTTCGGCCCTCAAAATGTGGTTTTTAGCTCTTTCCTGTATCACATGAAAATATTTGTATTGAATATTTCTTGAGGTTAGGATATGAAATTTCCTAATATGGAGTACCATGCAGGAGTTGTTCCCTTTTTATGTACACTATTTTTGTTGAAATTATTTTGACGAAGGTTTCAAATGTTCAAATTAACTTTATTCTCTTAATGAATTTTAAATGAGCACACCAAGTGTATGGGTGACACCTACAAGCATCAACAATTGTTTATTTCACCCTATCTTGATATTCAACTCTTACAAGAAGTTATTTGAGAAGATATCGAAGAAGTAAGTCCTAAAACTGTAGAGTAACATTATAATTGTGACTTTCTCTCCCCCTACATGGATAAATATATTCTTCAAAATAAAAATGATATTTGCATATTTTGATGGTTTGTGTAAATTTTTATGACCAAGTAATATAACGGGTAACACTCGCTACCAAATAGAGTACGGTATGAACAACAATAATAACACTTGGAGGATGGGTGATCTCCTTTCGAACCCTCGTTGGGTGGGTGATGTCCAACAGACAATGAATAATGGACATGTCATGGTTAAGACTTGCAAGCATAATAATTACAGTGGGGTGATGACCTCCATTAGTTTAGAGAAAGTCAACTACTTATATATGGAGCCACTCTCTGCTCGTGTTCACTTTACCCCATATAAATATACAAACCAAACCTAAAGTATTTTGAAAGTTTTAAGTGGTATCCTTTCATCACATAAATTCTTGCTTTCAAGTGTTTTGAACAAGGGTAGCAATCCTTATATATTTAGCAAACACCTTATATGTGAAACAAAAGAGTTTTAACATAAATTGCATGTAAAATGTTTTCAGCCACAAAAAATGAGTTTTGGGGGTGAATTTATATGCTCAACTATTGTTTATATTTGTTCTTGAACTTGTCGTTATGGGGCACAGTTTTAGTTGATTGTAGAAAAAAATCAAGTTGTTTGGGTGATCGGCTTTTGTGTTATTATGGTCGTGTTTTGGATATCATTTCTTTCAAAAGTTTTTTGATGTATATACTCCATAGTTAAACTATATGCTTATGCAAAGTAACTTATCGTGTGTAATAAGTGTATGGAACTCTTTAAAGACTATGTTTTCCTTACATCCTAGTTTTTGGTGTTGTAATAAAGACATTCTTAACTATTTTGACTTTAAATATATTCATTACTACTAAGTTGTGCTACATAACAAGTATGGATGATTAATATATGTTTCGGCAACGCGCCCTATGGCCATTATGGTGCTTAAAAATATGGGTTGTTACACTTGGTACCAGAGCATAGGTTTAAAATCCTACATTATTTTACGTATAACTATTATTATTTCAATTTTCTAAATAGGGAGGTTTTATTACATCATATTTCAAGTATAATATATGTGGTTACGTGTATGAGTACATAAATTGTTTCTTTATGCGATCGTATAAGTATATAGGTGCACAGTGCAGATATCAACTTGTAATAAGAAAGGGAAACATTTAATTGGTATATTTTAAATATCCTTAAGAATGGGGAGTGCATAAATGTACTCAACATAAAATTAAGGATTAATGGATTGTTGTGAAATAACGGATATTATGTTTGTTGAAACATGATGTAAATGAGTTCAAGGAACCAAAGAGGACATGGTGCACGTGGGTCGTTCATGCCGAAGCCAGATACCTATAAGCCGAGGAACGCTTCGTGGGACGATGCTATGACTAAGGCAAACCGCGGGCTTGGGAAGATCGCGGAGTGGAATGCTGTGTATGGGAGAGGGGACCACAACTAATACTCGCGATTGGACATTCAAGCTTATGTCTTAATCCAAACCCTACCAGATTGTGAACCTTGGGCATCCCTTAGGACAGCATGTTGGAGACTTTTCTATTTGTATATGGCTAATGTATGAATATTAAAGGGTGGGACAAGCCCCGAAAATGTTGACAAGGAGGCTATTATATGGAAAGTAACATTGGATGAGGTACTTAGGGATATGAGGAACATAGACCTAAGAGTTTGAGAGAAGGGGATGATTGAGATTGTAGGTAGCTATTGGTAGAGATTTTATGAGCACTTAGGAGCTCGTGAGGAAGTTAAAGAGGCAAGGGTATTTAGAGAAGAACCTAGGAGGCAGTCTACCACATGTATTTCTAGGAGAACCCTACCTAGTGCGAGTGTCTCACTAAATTGCAGCAGTGCGAGGTCCGTGAGTAACACTTGTTGGAGCACAAGGTGACACTCAAGAAGGGGGGGTTGAATTGAGTGGTGAAATCTAATTGATTTTCGCAAAATCTATTTTATAGCTCAGTGCCTGGCACTGTGCGAAACACTCGTAAATCGCTGATTTGAGTTTTTGCGAATAGTTAAACTAAAAGTATGAGATTTGATACACAAACACAGGATATAACGTGGTTCAATCTCACCTATGAGATCTACGTCCACACGAAACAAAACTCTTTATTTCTTTGAACCCTAAAATATAAAACTCTTGATACAATAAGATTCCCCCACTACTAACCCTAGTAGTGCCAACCAACCATCAACTTTAAGTGTTGTAACTCTCTATAATAGTGAAATTACATAAAGAAAACGATCCTCAATTATGTGCTTCTTAGTCAAACAATTAGAGGACAATTACAATCGTAAAATAGTAACTTGAATCTGACTCGCTCAGTGCTATGCTCAGTGTCGTAGGAAATAGTTTTCAACTCTTAATATTTCTTATTTTTCTCTCTGAAAACGTGAGATCTAAAAGTGAATTATTATAAAACCCTTTTATAGGACATGGTTTGGACGACCATCCTTCAAAAGATATCTTTTAATTTCTTAATTTAAGGCATTTAATTCTCTTTTAGAAAATCAAACTTTATCTTTTTCCATCTTTATCTTTAGTCTCAAAAATTATTTATTTTCATATTAGATTTCTTTTCAACTCAAATTCTGTTTTTTTTTTCAAAAATTATTTTCCAAAGTAAAATCTGATTTTATAAAACTCGTTTTAGTAAATCTCGGTTTTATAAAAATCTTTTAAAAACACGTTTTAATGGAAACACGTTTTTGTAAAATCTTTTTCTAAAACTCTTTTAAAAACACGTTTTATGGAAACACGATTTTGTAGAATCTTTTTCTTTATTTCGAAAACTGATTTCCTTTTTATATAGATATATAATATTAATATAATTATTTATTTCGTTAACTCTAAGAAAATAATAATTATACTAATTTTATATTATCTATATTTCGACACATAGCATATCACCAAGTTCGAGCATATTACATTTGAATCCAAAGTAACTATTCTAAGGAACATATAAACTTGACTTCAATCTTGATTCTTCTTTTCTTCAAAGTCTTCATTTATTAATTCCATTCTTAATGCATCTGTTGCAACTGTTACATACTTTCATACTATAACATATTATATTAATTTTCATCATCAAAACATAACATGTATATGCACAACAAATTTCCCCTTTTTGATGATGACAAACCATAAATATAATATTGTTAGAAAATCAATTATTCCCCCTCAAAGTATGCATATGTTATTCTCTTTTATTCCCCCTCAAAGTATGATGCATATGTTATTGTGATTCACTTACCCTTTTGAAACCCTATTCATACATTAGATTAATAGCAGTCAATTTCCACTTGTTTCCACATGCTCATTTTATATTCGATTTACTTAGTATAACCTAGGATATCATCATGACACAAAGTCAATATTATATACTTTCTTTTCCCCCTTTTGTCATTCTCAAAAAGTGCAAAAAGACAAAAAATCATTCACACAATCAGAAGAGTTTAAAATAACCCAATAGCTCAACTATTTAAGCTAGTGATGCTGGTGCTACAACAAACACCAATTCACAATCTCCAAGATAATCCAAAAGAACATCCAAAAAGCATCAAAACAGTTTAACAAAAACCTACATGTTTTTCCAAAAACTACAAGGCATAGACAAAAGTACATAGTATGACTAGGATAAAAGGAAAAGTGTTTATGGTTTAGACATAAGTTGGTGATGTCGTTGGGCCGCAAGGGTATCACTGGCACGTTGACGAGCCAGAATCTGCTGCAGTTGTTTCTTCATGTCACGCACTTCTTCCCCCAGTTTCAAGCATCCCACACACGCCTCCCTCGGTGTGAACCCCAGAAAATCTTTCTTGAGTAACTCACCCTTCATCACACACAAATCCATACGACTTAGTACACCATCACTCATAACATCACTACATGGGACTCCCTTAGAGGTGGGCGTTAAAACATCAAAAGCTAGAAAGATTTTGGTAAGCCACATCCCATATGGAAAATAGAGCGAGGTGAGGGACATACTTCTCATATGATGGAACATAAGATGAGGAAGGCTAATGGGGTTTCCTTGAAGTAAAAGCCACAACAGCACCTGATCCATAATTAAGCACTCACCCCTGTTTACAACCCTGGGTAAAATGGATTTAGTAATTAGGTTACAAAGCAACTTGTGTTTGGCCGAAAGAAGAGAGCCTATCATACCTCGGGAGATTATTTCATCTACTTTCTTACCATTTTCGTCCAGATCTAACTTAAGTGCAGTTGGTACAGGTGTAGGATAAGTCTTTGAGTCTTCCATGCCATACTTCTTCAATATCTCCTTCACATATTTCTGTTGATGTATCATGATGCCATTTTCCAGTTGCTTGATTTGTAAACCTAGGAAGAAACTTAATTCTCCCATCATAGACATTTCAAATTCACTTTTTCATTAGTTCAGCAAAATAATGACATAAAAATTCTGTAGTTGCCCCAAAAATAATATCATCAACATAAATTTGGACAACTAACAATTCTTCCCCCTTACTTTTCAGAAACAATGTTCTATCTACTGAACCTCGTTTAAAACCATTTTCCATTAGAAAGATAGATAAGCGTTCATACCAAGCTCTAGGAGCTTGCTTTAAACCATAAAGAGCTTTATCCAGTTTGTAAACATGATTAGGAAAATTTTGATCAATAAAGCCAGGAGGTTGTTCGACATACACTGTTTCCTTTAAGTACCCGTTTAAGAAAGCAGTTTTGACATCCATTTGAAAAAGTTTAATATTTTTAAAAGCTGCAAAGGATATCAAGATTTGAATAGCTTCTAAACGGGCCACGGGGGCAAATGTCTCATCATAATCAATTCCCTCTTGTTGGTTGAAACGTTGGCACACTAGTCTGGCTTTATTTCGAACAATCATCCCACTATCATCCAGTTTGTTTCTAAAAACCCATTTTGTTCTAATAACTGATTGATGTATGGGACGAGGTTCTAAATGCCAAACTTCGTTTCTCTTGAATTGATTCAGCTCATCCTGCATAACCAAAATCCAATCAGGGTCAGTCAATGCAATTTTATAAGTAGTCGGTTCTATTTCAGATATAAAAGCATTGAAAGCACAAAAATTATGAAGAGATGAGCGAGTTTGAACTCCCTTTGATATATCCGTTAGTATTAGGTCAGTAGGGTGTGATCCTTGATGTTTCCACTTCTTCGGAGTGAAAATTGTGTTCTGTGGCTCAGTGCCATGTTCTGAGCTAACATTATTGTTTTCGCTTCCTTCAGCTTCTGTTGGTTCTTCCAACACTTGTTCTTCAGCAGTTTCAATTACCTTTTCTGCATCTTTTTCACGCTCATCGCAGTTGTTGTTTTGTTCTTCAGACTGTCCCATCCTCTAAGCCTCAGAAATTGTCTCAGTTTGTTTCTCAATGTGGTGGTTGTCTCGTGTCTCTCTAAACAGTCCAATAGAGAAGCCTTCGTCATCACCTACTTGCACATCTTGTAAACTTTTATCAGATTCATCAAATATGACATGAACACTTTCCTCCATACGCATTGTTCTTTTATTGTATACTTTATATGCTTTGCTATGAGGAGAGTATCCAATGAACACTGCTTCATCACTCCTTGGATCAAACTTACCCAAATTATCCTTACCATTGTTGTGAACATAACAAGTACATCCAAAACATATTAAGTGAGAAATATTTGGTTTCCTACATTTGATGAGTTCATATGGAGTTTTATTCAAGATGGATCGTACTTTAGTTCTGTTATATATATAGCATGCAGTACTTACTGCCTCAGCCCAGAAGCTTCTAGGTAAGCCACTATGTAAAAGCATGGTTCGAGAGATGTCTTCTAAAGTACGATTCATCCTTTCTACAACTCCATTCTGTTGTGGTGTTCTTAGTGCAGAGAAATTATGATCAATTCCATTGTCATTGCAAAATTTCTCGAAATCTGTATTTTCAAACTCAGGTCATGATCAGTACGGACAGACAGCAATTTACAATTTGTTTGATTTTGAACTTTTCGAATGTGAACCAGAAATAGATTAAATGTTTCATCTTTCCCACCAATGAATAAAGTCCAAACAAATCTAGAAAAATCATCAACGAGCACTAATACATATTTGCTACCACCTCTACTCCTTACACGCATTGGACCACAAAGATCCATGTGAATTAATTCCAAGGGTTTAGAGGTGCTAACAAATGTTTTTGACTTAAAAGACGATCGAACATGTTTGCATCTAGCACATGCATTACAAATTGCTTTCCAATCAAAGTTTATGGATGGTAGGCCATCTACTAATCCATTTTTCTTAATTTGTTAAGCAGTCTAGCACTAACATGTCCAAGTCTTTTATGCCAAAGTAGAGGATTATCTTGTTGAGCACTCATGCATGAAATTTTCTCGTTAGGTAAGGTATCTAGGCAGATTATGTAAACATTATTTAACCTCTTACCTTCCCATATTAATTCCCTAGTTTCCTCGTTCAAGATTTGGCACATATTTGCATGAAATTCAACAACATTACCTCTATCACACAATTGTGATATGCTTAACAAGTTGTGTTTCAGTCTATTTACCAACATTACATTCTCGATGGAGTGTGTTAGAGATTTGCCGACGTTTCCTATTCCAATGATCTCTCCCTTTTTGTTGTCGCCAAATGTAACACACCCTTCATTGTGGGCTACTAGTGAGAGGAATTGAGATTTGTCACCAGTCATGTGCTTGAGCAACCACTGTCGAGATACCATAGGTTGCTTCCTCTCATGTTTACTTGCACAAGAATGACTTGTTAACTTTAGGAACCCATATTTGCTTGGGTCCCTTTTTCTTACTTTGAGCGTCTAGTATGTCTTTCAGAACCTTCTTTTTGTTGCAGTCGTCAATTAGATGACCATTATTTTCACAAAAATTGCAAATTAGATATTCAGGAAGGCCACGTATTTTCTCTTTCAAAAGTCTCTTTCGAAGGTTCTGGCACTGAGCCTGGCACTGGTCTGGTCAGTATATCCTAATCCAGTTTTGTTCATGTTGTTTGTGGTGCAGTTAAGTAATTTAGAGCATTCATTCCATTAGTCCATTTTTCGTGCATCTTTCGAGCAATAGAAATTGTGATTCCAAAATTCAACTGATGTATTTAAATCACTACTTCTTTTCTGGAAATCTCTAAGTCTCTTTAACTTTATCAAGTCTTCTCTTATTTTTGCATCACTAGGCAGCATTAGTGGAACAATTCCTAGATTTTGTCTTGAGTTCTTAAGTTCACCAACTCGTGATTTAATGTTTCAATTTGTTTCTCAAGACTAGATTTTTCAGCTTCGAACTCAGTGACTGGCACTGAGCCGTTTACGAGGTCATCAACTAGAGTCTTTTCGTGTTTTAGTCTGTTTGTCTCTATGTCTTTCTCATCAATCCTTTTCATCAGAGTTTTATTTTCTTTCAATAAATCCTTATATTCAGTTTCTAATCCAATTTTTAGCCTGGTCAAGTTTTTTATTTCCTTTTTCATGATATCAAAATTATCATTCATGTTTTGACAGTCATCAATTACGTTTCCAAGAAAAGTGACAAGTTGACTTTTTGAAAGAAGATGAATTGAAGGTTTTAAGAAGTTAGGCTTACCTCACTGTCTTCTACCTCTTCAGAGGTTCGAACTTTTAGCCATCAAGCATAGATGTGAGTCGTCAGGCACAGTGCCGTCTTCAGAGTTGTCTGTACACATTCAGACATAATTTGCCTCGTGGCACTGTGCCTGGCACTGATCCTCGTCAGAATCCGAGTCTCCCCAGACTCCCGCAATTATAGCTTTCTTGTACTTTTTCTTTGACTGCTCTCGTTTTTCTTTAGGCTTTTCTTCATCCCACAGAGGGCATTCTTTAATCCTGTGATCAAACTCACCACACTTGAAACAACCAGAGTTAGTAGCACTTTTCTTAGGGTTAGAAGTAGTGCCTTTACCTTTGAAGTTTCCACTTCTCCTGAAGTTGTTGCTCCTGTTCTTTTTAAGAAATTTTGAAACTTTCTAGTTAGAAACGCTACTTCTTCATCACTTTCACTATCATCGTTTCTACTTCAGTTTTTAAGGCCAACCCTTTATTTTTGGTTCATTTGATTTAGAATCTAAAACAAGTTCATGAGTCATTAAAGAACCAATAGTTTTCTAGTGAGAGTTTTGTTAGTCTTTAGCCTCTTGAATAGCAGTGATTTTGGAAGCCATTTATTAGTCAAACTTCTTAACACTTTTCTAACTAAATCTTCAGAAGAATAGATTTTTCCTAAGAGATCTTAGTTCATTAGTTATTAGTGTGAATCTGGTAAACATATCTTTAATAGATTCGTCCTTATTCATAGTGAACAATTCATATTGTTGGACTAGTAAATCTATCCTAGACTGTTTTACCTCATTTGTACCTTCATGGGCCAACTCCAGTATGTCCCAAATTTCCTTAGCAGTAGTACATGCCGAGATTCTCGAATATTCATCAGGTCCAATTCCAGATTGGAGAATACTCATAGCTTTGTAATTCTTTTCGGCTTTTCCATAGTCAACAGAGTTGTAATCATCCTTGTCGATCAGTTTTCCTTCAGTATCTTTGACTTGAATAGGAAGAGGTCCAGTCTTTATGATTCTCCAGCATTCGAAATCAGAACCTTGAATGTAGATCCTCATCCTAGTCTTCCACCATCCGTAATCCTTTCCGTTGAAAGTAGGACACTTGGAGTGCCTGTCACGATAGTCATCTTGCGTGTTCATGATTTCTATTCTCTAGATATTAGTCTTACGAGAATAGCCTGCTCTGATACCACTTGTTGGAACACAAGGTGACACTCAAGAAGGGGGGGTTGAATTGAGTGGTGAAATCTAATCGATTTTCGCAAAATCTCTTTATGGCTCAATGCCTGGCACTGCCAACACTCGTAAATCGCTGATTTAGTTTTTGCGAAAAACAAAAGATATGAGATTTGATACGCAAACACAGGATATAACGTGGTTCAATCTCACCTCTGAGATCTAGTCCACAGAAACAAAACTCTTTATTTCTTTGAACCTAAAATATCAAACTCTTGATACAATAAGATTCCCCCACTACTAACCCTAGTAGTGCAACCAACCCTTAACTCTAAGATTGTAACTCTCTATAATAGTGAAATTACAAAAGAAACGATCCTCAATATGTGCTTCTTAGTCAAGCAATTAGAGGACAATTACAATCGATAAATTAACTTGAATCTGACTCGCTCAGTGCTATGCTCAGTGCCGTAGAAAAACTCTTAATATTTCTGATTTTCTCTCTGAAAACGTGAGATCTAAAAGTGAATTATAAAACCCTTTTATAGGACATGGTTTGGACGACCATCCTTCAAAAGATATCTTTTAATTCCTTAATTTAAGGCATTTAATTCTCTTTTAGAAAATCAAACTTTATCTTTTTCCATCTTTATCTTTAGTCTCAAAAAGATATTATTTTCATATTAGATTTCTTTTCAACTCAAATTCTGTTTTTTTTTTTCAAAAATTATTTTCCAAATAAAATCTGATTTTATAAAACTCGTTTTAGAAATCTCGGTTTTATAAAAATCTTTTTAAAAACACGTTTTTAATGGAAACACGTTTTTGTAAAATCTTTTTCTAAAACTCTTTTAAAAACACGTTTTTATGGAAACACGATTTTGTAAATCTTTTTCTTTATTTCGAAAACTGATTTCCTTTTTATATAGATATTAATATTAATATAATTATTTATTTGTTAACTTTAAGAAAATAATAATTATACTAATTTTATATTATCTATATTTTGACACATAGCATATCACCAAGTTCGAGCATATTACATTTGAATCCAAAGTAACTATTCTAAGGAACATATAAACTTGACTTCAATCTTGATTCTTCTTTTCTTCAAAGTCTTCATTTATTAATTCCTTTCTTCATGCATCTGTTGCAACTGTTACATACTTTCATACTATAACATATTATATTAATTTTCATCATCAAAACATAACATGTATATGCACAACAACACTCATGTTTGGGATCCTGATTATGTACCTGAGGAACCAAACATTAGCACTAGCAACACTGGCTATGACACTGACCCTTTGGATCTGGACTAAGATGGGAGTAACCTTGTGAAATTCAGGATGTGTCGTGTGAGGAGACGTTGGGAGATGTTGTTTTCCTTATTTTATTTTCCTTGTTGAGATAATTTTATGATAATTTTGGATTGCATAAACTATTTATACATGTTTTAAATTGCTGATCTAGAACTTTAATATCGTACACTATATGGCATGGTGATGATAAACTTTCCTATGAGAAGTTTAGTATTTATCTCCCGTGTAAGGGATGAATGTTGGCTATGGTGGGCCAAGAAATAATCTTTCAATATCGGCCATTAATGTTATATTAGTAAGTTATATAAATTAGTGTGTGTTTGGGTGCCAACATAATAGACTGGCAATTTCATCTTCCATAAGATTGAGATAACCATGGTTTATTTGTAACATAATTGTCTTATTTTTTGTAATATTCTTTGATAGTGTTTGTTAAAATTCCATATAGATTTTAATGGACTTCATCTTTATTGAACAAAATAGTTGCCTATTTTTCATATAATTGGGAGAAGTAATTGCTACTGTTTCATGTAATTGGGATGAAGAGGTTGTTACTGTTTCATATAGTTGGGCTTATATAATTGGGCTTAGATAGTTGTGCTTATCTTATGGATTTGGCATGAAACTTACAAACACAATAGGCATTGTATATGTATCTCTCTCTCAGATTTTTAGGATAGAAAAGTTCTAATTAAATCATTATCTTCCCAATTTATGCCATTTTTTAGAGTAGGTATGCTCCATTTTTTGTCATCATCTTATCTTGTCAAGAACCTCTTCTTTTTCATATGATTTTTATGTAAAGTGCGCGAAATAAGGCAAATCGATGCATACAAATCGTCTGACATTGCATAATTACAAAAAAAAATGAACAACTTACATCAGATTGAAATTCGTTTGGGTCAAAATTATCATCCATTGAGTGTAAGATTAAAATTTGTGAATTAGGTCATCTATGAATTTTTTTTCTGTTACAGTTAGAAAGGAGGAGGAGAGAATATTTTGAGAGAGAGAAAGGTTTTTTAGAAAGAATATTGTAATAAGGGTATTTTAGGCTGCGTTAGTAAAGTGAGGTTGTGTTTAGTAACCCCGATCTTAGATCTTAGCTTTGTTTCCTAGCCACTTTCCGCTTGGCCGAATGATTGATCATCTCATTGTTAGAATCTTAAACGTGAAACCAATAAATTGTTGCGCTTCACGTCCCATGCATTTACATAAATAAATTGAGTTGTATAATGGTTATTAAATATTATTTTATAGAAAAGTAGACGTAAATTAGATGTGATAGGAGTTGTTAGAATATTTTTTTTGAAAGAAAGATAAAGTTGGGTGTTTTTTTATTGATAGAGATGGAATGTAAGCCATAAGGGTGTAAGAAAATCAATATAATAATAGTGGAACCATGTCAAAAATAGAAGTCTTCAAACTAATTTGGGACAAATATAAAAGAAAGGAAAATTATACGTGGTGGCCCTTAGTTTTGGAAATTTCTACATAGTAAATTTTTGAAATCTGAATTGCACAACATGATCCTATGGTATTATTTTACAAAGAAAAGTGACATTAATGACTTTTTCCACCCATCTTAATAACTTTTTTCCATCCATAATGTAAATTAATTTTTAAGACAGTTGGTTCAAATTAAAACTTACAAAAAAAAAACTAAACTACCCAACCCCCAGCCCCACCCCCTTCCCTCGCTCCCACCCAAGCCTCACCCCCTTCCTTGTTCCACCCCAACCCCTTTCCTCTCCCGCCCTCGAAACTACCCACCCAGCTGGAAACACCCCATTCGCTTTCCTCCCCCACCCCCGAAACCACCCCCACAGTCGAAACTGTTCCCCCTTCCCCTTATCTCTTCCTCTCTCAAAATTAAAAAGCAATAGTGAAGTTTAAGGGGTGGGGAAAGAGATGGGAGGGGTGGCAATGGCTGAGGATTTGTTTTGGGGGTTCGGGAGGGGAAGAAAGGGGGTGCTAATGGATGGGAGATGGTTTCAGGGGCGGGGAGGGGAGCGAAAAGGGGTGGCAGGGGCTACTTTGTTGGTTTCGGGGGTCGGGGAGGCAGGGGAAGTGTTGGAGCAGGGGACGGGGGTGGTTGGAGTTAGGGGTGTTCATTACCGGGTGCCCGATTTTTCGGGTACTTCAAAACACGGGTACCCGCTTTTGCAGGTAGTTAAAAGTGTGGCCCATGACCCGACCCGAGAAAACTGGGTACCCGCAAAACGGGTACTCGGTTTTCTCGGGTCGGGTTGTCGGGTACCCGAAATAAAGCGATCTGGTAATTGAAGACTAAGTAATGTTGGCCATTCTCAAACCTATAGGCTTTGCTTGTAATGTCTATTTTTTTTGGACTTTCATTAGAAGTCCTATTAATAAAAGCTTCACAAATTATCGAAAAATAATTAGTGCACACAAAATGTGATTTGAGATGAACGTTCATACTCACATTAAAATACCAAGTACAGATACGTAGACTTCAATTTAGAAGGAAAACTAGCAAATATTTGGAAAAAAAAAACAAGGTTGATTCAAATAATTAAAGTTACTGAACACAAAATTATGTCAGATCCTCTTAGTGGATACTGGAGAGGAGAGTTGGATACAATGATACAATGTGTTAGTGCCTAAATTCTACAAGAGCAAACAATTAAGGGAAAGCTAGAATCTAAGAAAATGTGGAAAACTTGACAATTAAAAAAGCCAATATCCAGAACAAATTAGGGATCATAAAAACTTATAGTTCCAACCACTTTGTTTATCATAACATAAGACACAAACTTTAAAAATAAATTAAAAGAAAAAACATAAATGGGTTTTCGGGTACCCGTTTACCAAAAGTTTCGGCCCGTGACATGACCCAGTGTAAGCCATATTTTCCGGATCGGGTACCCGACCCACTAAAATTGGAAAAAACGGTTTTATTACCCGTTTTTTAATGCGGGTCAATAGGTCGGCGGGTCGGGTTTTGCGGATTGGGTTTTTTAAACACCCCTAGTTGGAGTAGCTACCAAGGGAGGAAGTGAGGTGGGGCTATGGTGGCAGCAGGGGAGGGTGTTAGGGATGGGGTGTGGTGTGGTGTAAATTATTTTTAAAAAAAGTTAATTAAGTATTTATTAATTAGATTTAAGTATTTTAAAAATTGATTAATTACGAAATTGGATGGAAAAATTCATTAGTATCACTTTTCTTTGTAAAACAATGCCATAGGATCACGTTGTGTAATCCATATTTCAAGAATTCGGCATGTACAATTTTCCAAAACTAATGGCCATCACGTAAAATTTCCTAAAAAGAAAAGTGTTCATATTATTTTGAGATGGAAGAAATAATATGAAAATTATGTTATGGCATATGCAGACGCGTAGTTGCAAATAACAATATGAACAAATCTAATTAGAAAAAAATTAAAGCAATAACAAACGAAAATGAATGTGGAAGCCTCTCCCTTAATAGAGGAAAACCACCAACGACAGTTTCAGTAGTACTTCAACGAATATTAGCATAACTCCAAAATCACAAAATCCGAGAATTACAATCTTTCTCAAAAACTCTAACTGGAAATCTAAGAGTCTTTGTAATCTCTCCCCGTATTCGATAAGCATATAAAATAATTATATCAAGCCCCCTTTATATAAAGGAGGAAATCATATCACTAGTAGAATTAACATCTAACAAGATTTATTCTAACTAGACTTAGAAAACTAATTATTTATCTTTCTCATAAAATTATGAATCTTAGTAAATAACTAATATAAAGAATCCTAACATAACAAGACGTAGAAAAAATAAGACGAAAGAGAAAAGAAATCAGAAACTCTTGCAAGTGAGAGTTTCACTCTGCTGACACGAGTTCTACCTTGTGGATGCGGTATTTACCTTGAAGGGTTGATCCAACCCTGCATGCCAGACCAACATAAATTTGATATGTCTACAATTTTTTTCCTTGAACACTCTTAAAACCTACGTGTCTTCAAAACCTACTAATTAAGCTGAACTCTAGCTTGCATAATTAACAAATAATTGAACCACCTGTTCCCACTTTACCCATAATCCACATGCAATACAAAATATGATCTCCAGCTATTCTTACTCAATTCCTACATGCTACAAGCACTCTATCTCCCTTTTTATTTATGAAACCGTATAGTGCAACACTATATCCACCTTTTTCTTATACATAAATATCACATGCTACACTCTTTCTCATCCGCACCCTTTTTTTTCGGTTTTTCTGTGGGGTATTCCATATTCATGTGTTTTTTAATATTCTAAGTTGTAACTCTTATGTTTTTTTTTCTCTAATTTTTTTCTATGTTACTCGTTGTCAAATCAACGTTAAGTTATTTTTTGGTTTCTTTGTTTTCCACATTTGGAGAGAAAAAGATCCCAACAAAATTCGACCTGTAGGTGCATTACTACTTCTTTAAATCTAAAATCTTCGAAATTCCATTAGAAGATGAAAGGATCTCGAAGCAGATTTTTGTAGTTACAGGAGAGAAGTTAATGGGATTTCAAATAATAACAAAGTAGTGGGCCATTACGTATTCACATTAATGTCCGTGATGAATAAAAAATAATATGGGTACCATAGAGAAAACATTAAAAATTGAAGGGTACTATTTAGAATTTTAAAAAACATAGGGTACTCCATAAAAAAAACTCGTTTTTCATAATTTCTTGTACGCACCTTAAGTTACGAAGATACATCAATTAGTATCTCATAAAACAAAACAAAAAACAGGGTCAGTAGATTAAAAAAAAAGAACAAATTTTCACGTGCGTGCCATATATTCGTTAATTATAACTTGTGCTTTGCTCGAGCTTAAAAGCTTTTACCAAATATATTAAGAGCATGTACAATGATAATGACTGTTCAATGACCTCTTCACTATGCTCTCCATTCAAGTTACTTTCAAAAAATATATCTAAAAAATACCCAACAAACATAAACTTTTTAAACAACTAACTCTCCATTGTATATTTCACTATGTTACGGTCCTCATATCAGTTAATGAAACTCATTTCTTTGTGTCATGTGTCAACAATTGATTAATGGCAATGGAGAGCTATTTCAAATTTCTCCTAAATGGTATTATCTCCTCCAAGAGACACTTTTCAAAGTGTCTCAATGGAGATATACTAGCCCATTGTTTGGTAAAAAGTAGTTCTCCTTCTTATGTCCCCTTGAACAGCTAGTTACAGAGCTCTTCCAACAACATCATTGTACATACTCTAAGATATGTAGGAACTTAGATGCATAATGCGGAAAACCAAGTATCATATACTTATACATCTATCCCAAGATCATTGCATAAATTAGTATGAATCAAATAATAGTATAGAATTATACCTTTGATGCGTATGTTCCTCTTGTCCACCAAACTTCAAGTGGAGATCACCTTAGAACGTCAAGCGCCGTTCCTCTAATGTTGGTCCACGAACAACACTTGGATCACTACGTATGCTAGTACGGAAGAGAGGCAAACTCACTTGCTTTTGGTGGTGTATGAGGGCCGAAATATGGGGAGGAAAACTAGAGAGAAAAATCAAATTTTTTTTTAACAAGATGACACACAAAAAGATGCTCAATCTCCTAATACTAGTATATAGGAGTGGTTACAAGTGAGACTTCATGAGGTTTTATTGGCCTCATAATGTGATACATTATGAGCCTAATAAACTCATAAGTTACACATCTTTTCCATCCACCATAAAACCATCCAACCCATTTCACAAATGCGTTTGGATATTATCCAAGTGTTATTACTTGTGTGACCTCATAGGACCCAATAATACTAGTAGTTGGCTCAATCATATTAGTCCAACAAATCACAATTAGCTTCTAGCAAAACGTTGTGACCATCTAACATTATTAAATATATTATCTCCATAACTTTATCCTAATATTATTTAGTTTATTACATTTGATCTAGGACAAAATCCTTCAATCTCTTACTTGTCTAAGAACAAGTGTGTAACCTTCAAACTCCTTAAGTTCTAACTTGATGATATGATAACATCATATGTTCATCATACCAATATTCAAGTCGTTCCTTGAAATCTGAGTTCGAACTGTCGAAACAAATGATTAACTTCTTAATCCATTTGAGCACGGCCATGCATTTTCAGTTCTCACTCTTCAAGAGGCCAAGACACCAATCCTAACTCTTAGGAGGACTTTATCCCATCTTGTATGACCAAAGCTCCCACTCAATTCATAGCAGTTCCGATCGCTGCTTTTATAACCTCCTTTTACGGCACGGCGTTTTGCAGCGTCAAGAACATACTAATCCTTAAGTAAGAACAGTGTCATACTCATGTCAAAGGAATCCACTAAACATATTAATAAGAGTCTCATAAACCTTTTAGAGAACTCCCACTAGGTCTGCCCAGCGTGTATCAACTATACAAGCCTATGCAAATGACTAGACATCTCCATGTCCCTATAGCCCATGAAACTGCGCTATCAATCAACTTGCAATCTAGTCCATGAAACTGAATCATTTACGTTCAACTTAATGATTCGAACTAGGGACTAAGGTATATTATAACTCCTGTTCACTGATAGAGTTCCATTTGTCAAATCACGTATTTGACAATCTATCAAACGTTATAAAATACTTTGAACGTTTTATTTAATACTAAACCAAGATTAAATAAGAACAAAACTTTTATTGATAAACATAAACATAACATATCAAAGCGAGTAATTATAACTGTGACTAATTAAAAGTAAATAGTACACAATTAAACCACTCTCCTATATGCTTAAGCCCTTATAGCCCTAGTATGACTCTCATGCTTGGGCGTGGCAAAGGTTTAGTCAAAGGATCAGCGACTTGCTATCCGTATGAACCTTGCAAACTATTACATCCTTTCTCTCAACGATTTCTCGAATGAGATGAAACTTTCTAAGAAATGTTTACATCTTTGATGTGATCTTGGTTCCTTAGACTGAGCTATGGCACCATTGTTATCACAATGTAAAACAACACCATCTCCAACACTAGGCACTACTCCTAGCTCCAGAATGAACTTCTTCATCCAAACGGCTTCCTTTGCGCATCTGCGCAGCAATTACTCAGCTTCTGTTGTAGAATCAGCACAGTGCTTTGCTTTGAATTTTCCAGCTCACTGCCCCTCCATTTAGACAAAAGATGAAACCAGATTGGGATCGGAAATCATCTTTGTCAGTTTGGAAACTTGCATCTGTGTAACCCTCAACAATTAACTTACTTTCACCTCCATACACTAAGAAATTATCCTTAGTCCTTCTTAAGTATTATAGGATATTCTTAGCTGCACTCCAGTGTGCGTCACCTGGATTTGATTGGAATCTGCTACACATGCTCAAGGCATATGAAACATCTGGGCGAGTACAAATCATGGAGTACATAATGGACCCTATAGCTGACGCATAAGGAACATTACTCATTCGCTTAATCTCATCAGGCCCAGAAGGACACTGAGTCTTGCTAAGCGACACTCCATGTTGCATGGGTAGGAAGCCTCTCTAGAGTTTTCCATGTTGAACTTAGTGACGATCTTATCTATATAAGTTCGTTGGCTAAGTCCGATCATCCTCTTAGACCTATCCCTATAGATCTTGATCCCCAAAATGTACTCAGCGTTTCCAAGGTCTTTCATAGAAAAACAACTTTTTAACCATTCCTTGACTGACTCAAGCATGGGAATGTCTTTCCTATGAGAAGTATGTCATCTACATACAAGACCAAGAAGACTATTTACTCCCACTTTCCTTCTTGTAAAAACAAGACTCTTCTCCGTTTTTGAGAAAACCAAACTCTTTGATTGTCTCATCAAAACGAAGATTCCAATTCCGAGATGCTTGCTTCAATCCATAAATGGATTTTTGAAGCTTACATACGCTCCTAGGATTTTCTGGATCCACAAAACCCTCCGGCTGTGTCATATACACATCCTCTTTCAAGAACCCATTCAAGAAAGCGGTTTTGACATCCATTTGCCAAATCTCGTAATCTAAAAGGCGGCGATCGCTAGGAGTATCCGAACGGATTTAAGCATGGCTACCGGTGAAAAGGTTTCGTCATAGTCTATACCATGAACTTGCTTGAACCCTTTTGCAACCAACCTTGCTTTGTAAACCTGAATATTACCATCCTTGTCTGTTTTCACTTTGAAAACCCATTTGCAACCAATAGGTGTAATCCCATCGGGAAATCTACCAAGTCCCATACTTGATTTTCAGACATGGATGCCATTTCGGACCTCATGGCTTCGAGCCATTTTTCGGAGTCTTCACTCATCAAAGCTTGCTTGTAAGTAGTAGGTTCCTCAAATTCTAAAATCATTATCTCAGAATTTTCGGTTAACAAGAAATCAACAAACGTCTTGGTCTAGACTTACGAGGGGCTGCAACAGGAGAAATTTTCTACTCAACAATTTGAGAATTTTCGACGAATTAGATTCGAGTGGGACAATAGGAGGTTCGTGTACGGGATGCACGTCCTCCAACACTTGGTCAGTTATGGGAGAAGATTCCTCCAAAGGAGGAACTACTTCAAGCCCAACATCTGGCTCTTGTGTCGTTGTCTCTAACATAGGATGAACTATGTCCATTTGTTGCTCTTCTCGAACTTCTTCGAGAAATACATTACTCCCACTTGCCTTTTTGGAAATAAAATCTTTTTCCAAAAAGACACCACGACGACAACAAACACTTTGCCCTCGTGTCGATTGTAGAAGTAATAGCCCTTGGTTTCCTTGGGATAACCCACAAAGAAACACTTATCTGATTTAGGGGCGAGTTTTCTGAAAGTAAACGCTTTACATAAACCTCACATCCCCAAATACGTAGAAAAGACAAGTTGGAACTTTTCCACTCCATATCTCATATGGTGTCTTTTCTACTGCCTTTGATGGAGTTCTATTAAGTGTGAAAGTAGCAGTTTCGAGAGCATATCCCCAGAAGGATATTGGAAGATCAGCAAAACTCATCATAGACCGAACCATATCAAGTAGAGTTCGGTTCCTCCTTTCAAACACCATTCAACTGAGGTGTGCCAGGCGGAGTGAGTTGTGAAAGAATTCCACAACTCTTCAAGTGATCACTAAACTCTTGGCTCAAATATTCACCACCACGATCGGGTCATAGTGCTTTGATTGTTTTGCCAAGCTGGTTTTGGACTTCATTTTTGAATTCTTTGAACTTTTTAAATGATTCCGACTTATGCTTCATTAAATAGACATATCCATATCTACTTAAATCGTCCGTAAAAGTAATGAAATACCCAAACCCTCCCCTAGCTTTTGTGCTCATTGATCCACTCACATCAGTATGTATTAGGCCTAATAGATCACTGGCCCTTTCACCCTTTCTAGTAAAAGGTGACTTTGTCATTTTACCCATTAAACATGATTCACACACATCAAATGGCTCAAAGTCAAATGATGTTAAAGTCCATCTTTATGTAACTTCTGAATGCGTTTCGCGTTTATGTGTCCTAAACGACAATGCCATAAGTAAGTAGGATTAGTATCGCTTGATCTATGTTTTTTGCTGTCTATGTTAAGGACATCTTTGTCTAAGTCTAGGAATATAGACCATTAGACCTTTAGCAGTGGCATAAAACATTGAATTCAAATAAACGAGAAACAACCTTTCTCAATTGTAAATGAAAACCCTTCATTATCCAAAACAGGAATAGAAATAATGTTTTTGGTAATAGCAGGAACATAATAACAATTATTAAGCTCTAATATTAATCCAGAAGGCAAAGGTAGACTATAAGTCCCAACTGCAACGGCGCAACTCTTGCACCATTTCCAACTCGCAGTTCCACCTCTCCTTTAGCCAAGGTTCTACTCCTTCTTAGTCCCTGCACATTCGAAGTAATGTGAGAAACACAACCGGTATCAAATACCCAAGAAGTAGAGGTTGCTAAATTAATGTCAATGACATAGATACCTGAAGAATAACCCCAGACTTCTTATCCTTCAAGTACTTTGGGCAGTTACGCTTCCAATGACCTATTTGATCACAATAGAAGCACTTGGCATTTGCGGCCACCTTTGGCTTTGCCTTTGCCTGTGGCTTAACAGCAGTCTTAGTGGCAACTTGCTTGCCCTTATCTTGCTTTTTCTTGCCAGCCCATTCCTTCTTAAAACCCTTTCCTTTTGAACCATAAGAACTTCCTTCTTAGGTCAAAGTGATGTTTTGCTCGGCAGTCATGAGCATCCCATGTAACTCAGCAAGGGTTTTCGACACCCCATTCATATTGAATTCAATCGAAACGTATTGAACCCTATGAAGTGAGTCCGAATGATGTCAGTAGCCAACTCTTGGCTATAAGGAAAGCCCAACCTCTCCATGGCTTCGAAATAACCAATCATTTCGAAGACATGAGTGGCGACCGGCTTGCCTTCAACTAACGAACACTCAAGAATAGCCTTGTGAGTTTCATACCTCTCTATCCGAGCTTGTTGTTGAAACATGGTTTTCAACTGTCGGATAATGCTATAGGCATCCAAGCTTGCAAATCTTTTGTAGGCTTGGTTCCATAGCTGCTAGCATAAGGCAAGTAACAATTACTGACCTTTCTGCAACGGCCTTATGGGCCTCTTTATCAGCATCAGTAGAGTAGTAGTTAAAACTGGGATCGGGGTTTCAAGAACATCCTCTCGACCTTCGGACCTAAGAACAATTCTTAGATTCCTTTCCAATCAAGGAAGTTGTTCCCGTTCAATTTATCCTTCTCAAGGATTGAACGTAAGTTAAAAGGTGAATTATTGTTGTTACCAGACATGATATCTACATAGAAGATGCAAAAGTATAAGTATGTTTATCATAATAGCTTTTAACAAATTTTAAACACTTTAAAATAAAAGCTATGCACTTGACCAAATTTAATGTGTCCCCTTTTTGAATCAAGTAGTTTTAAGTAACTATCAAACATGATTTATAAGTGAACTTTGGCCTCAACTTAAAACCAAGTTTAAAAGGTAAGTAAACTCCTTTACTAATTACAACATTTGTAATCTTAGTTAATGGGTGTTTGCTAAGGTGATTACTCCCAGGTAAGGAAGTTACCCACAACGTTGGGGAGAGCCTTCCTAATCCTAGACAGAGCATGTCACCCAAACACAAAACCATAAACTTTGCTACAAAATCCAAAACCTTTTGATGATTTTGTTGGGCCAAACCAAACTAAACTTGCAAATTTCGGAAATTTACTCTACTTAGCCCAAGATTGAAAGTAACACTCTGCTTTGGCAGAACCTATTACTAACGATCAAGTTTTAGTAGGTGTTTATTTGGAATAGCAAAAACCCAATATTTTATTTAAGGGACCTAAGTAAATTATTATGTTGATTTAATTACTAGTGAACATTTAAATAATTAAATCACAAGCATAATAAACTTAGAAAATTTAAAAGCAATATTTAAATGCATGAAATAATATGTGATCCTAGTATGGCCCCTAAACCTAAAGACTACTCTTTAGGCTCCCTTGTTGAATCACCATGGATCTCCATCCTTGTGCTTCATAGGATAAGATTGAATCACATTCTTCTTATTATACTTGAATAAATATTTTTTGAAATTATAAACTAAAATATTATAAAAATACCAACGATGCATAGATCGTATTTAGATTACAAAAATACATCAACGATACGCAAATCGTATTTTCTATCCAAGTTTTGGGCCATACTAGTCACCGCATGCATTCATAATATCATAATATAAACATGCATTTAATCAACTATTAAAAATAAATTATCATATTTTAACAACTTTAAAACATAATAATACCATGAAGATTTAATCACACATTAAATCCTATGGTTGGTACTTTAAGAGAAAATTTAATCATATTAGAATTTCGTCTCACAAAGGCTTTAAAATATTAATCTAACAAATTTAATCATCTTAAACTTAAAGAAAAAATTAAAACAATTGTAGGCACCACATATATTTTAATCATATTAAAAAAAAAACTTAACATGATAACTAACCACATAAATAGGCATGGAAGAATTAATCAACTATTAATACTAACAACCTAACATGTAATTAACATCATAAAAATAATAATAATAATAGTATCACTAACTCCTTAGTAACCCCCTTTAAAATTAACTAGTCAATTATCACATATAATTAACTAATAAAATTAAAGCTCATTATTTTAATTCAATTATGACTTAAATATGAAATTAATCACCATTAATCAATAAATTTGCAATATTGGAATATATACACAAAAAAAAAAAAAAAACAGAGGCTGCCAAGGCAGCAGTATGCACTGCCACCCCAGCGCCAGCCCACCACCGCGACCACCAGCAACGACCGCGCGCAACAAATTCGGTCACCGGTGGTGCTGGCGGCCATGGCACTGCGCGGGCAGCGGCAGCGCGCAGTCGCAAGAAGCAACCCGCGCACCACCACCACGCCGGCCACAGTCCGACGGCGCCTCTGCCACCACGCCGGGCGACTTCCGGCGGTCGGTCGAATTCTGGCGGTCCTTCCCCCCATCCGTTTCAATTATCAACAACCCTTGTGCATAATTGAATGAAAGTTACAACAAAGTGATCTGGGAAAAAAATTAGGGTTCATATTATTTTTGTTTTTAAAAAAAAAAAAAAAACATAAACTAACACACAAAATATGATATTTTGTGATGTGAGATTTCAATTGTGAGTATAATATATATATATTTATATATTCATAAAAATCAAATTTTTATGTTTCCAATCAATTAATATCACAATATTAATCATGCAAATAAACTCATATATAAAGCCCTCCCTTAATTGAATTAAAAAATGAAATAAAACATGCATCAACATGATCATAGTAATTTATGCAATAGGCTTTGATACCACTGTAGGAACTTAGATGCATAATGCGGAAAACCAAGTATCATATACTTGTACATCTATCCAAAGATCATTGCATAAATTAGTATGAATCAAATAATAGTATAGAATTATACCTTTGATGCGTATGTTCCTCTTGTCCACCAAACTTCTAGTGGAGATCACCTTAGATAGTCAAGCATCGTTCCTCTAACGTTGGTCCACGAACAACACTTGGATCACCACGTATGCTAGTACGGAAGAGAGGCAAACTCACTTGCTTTTGGTGGTGTATGAGGGCCGAAATATGGGGAGGAAAACTAGAGAGAAAAATCAGATTTTTCTCTTAAGAAGATGACACACAAAAAGATGCTCAACTATGTAACTCCTAATACTAGTATATATGAGTGGTTACAAGTGAGACTTCATGAGGTTTTATTGGCCTCATAATGTGATACATTATGAGTCTAATAAACTCATAAGTTACACATCTTTTCCATCCACCATAAAACCGTCCAACCCATTTCACAAATGGGTTTGGATATTATCCAAGTGTTATTACTTGTGTGACCTCATAGGACCCAATAATACTAGTAGTTGGCCCAATCATATTAGTCCAACAAATCACAATTAGCTTCTAGCAAAACGTTATGATCATCTAACATTATTGAATATATATTATCTCCATAACTTTATCCTAATATTATTTAGTTTATTACACTTGATCAAGGACAAAATCCTTCAAGATATACTTACTCTATTTTCAAAATAATTTTTATACTTCTCTAAGCTGGATTGTTACAATAGTGGCTATAAGCCATAAATGGATTTCTTTTCACCCATAAACTTTTTAAAATACGCTTAAAAGTTGGTGGTACCCCACCTTTTCCTTTGAAACACCCATACTTTTTTCTAAACAAATGTTTTTATTCAAAAAGTGGTGGTCCCCACTGTTTTTCTACCTTTTTTGAAAACTCCCCACGTTCTCTATTTAGTAAGTATATGGAAATCGAGAAATTTTATATTACCTCCAATCCCGAAAAAATTCACGTTTTTCTTTGGGAAAATAACCAAGATAATTCCCCAAAATAAGAGAGAGAAGTAAAAATGGTGAAAGCTACTATTGAGATGTACAAACTAAAATAAATTATCAGAGGACAAAGACTATGTAAGCGTAGAGATGGGTTGAAAATAAAGCTGGGAAAAGATATCGGAAAAGTTAACTTTTTTAGATAAAGTAAAAATGTGCATGTAATCTATTGTAAATTTATTAATTTTTTAAATATATTTTAATTGTGTATTTACATATAATTAAGTATATTTTAGTATTTAAACGAATTATTTCTTCCAAGGTTGACTATTTGAAAATCAAATGAATTATTTTAATGATTTAAGAAAGTCCAGCATTTTGTCTAGTCATACTTTGAAATATGTTTGAAAAGCTTAATTGGGTGAAATTAAACGATTCTAAATTGGGTATGAGGAACCCAACCACTCAATTCATCAATCATTAAATAATACCTTTAGCTCAATCACATCTTCCTAAAAGTACAAGGGGGACCTATATAAATCCCCAAAAACGCCAAATTCCCACACACTATTTTCTCTCTCCTCCTTCTCCATCATTTTTTCGGCACGCCTCCTTTTCCTCTCTTTTCTCTTCTTCAACCTTCGCTCCTCCTCTTCGTGGTTCACAACCGCCGAAAGACCACTGCCAGCCGACAGTCGTGCCGCTGTCGTCGCTGCTCCTACCCGATGGTGTCTATCCTCCCTCCTCTCCTTTGCTTTCCTCCTTAAGTTATTTTAATGAAAAGTTTGTATTTTTAAGGGTTTGTTTTAATATGATTATGTTTGAAAGTTATAGTTTGATGATTTAAATGTGAATCTAAAATTATATAATTTATGTAATGAAGTAATAAAAATTCAGATTTACTTATTATGTTTCAATTGAGATTTTAATTATCAAAGCATTGATTTTTAGGGTCTTATGAGTTGGAAAATCATAGTAGTATATTATAGTTTATGAAATTGAGTATTTTTATGATTTGAAGTATGTTTAAGCATGTTTAAAAAGAGTTTTAGTATATAATATGTTGCTGGAAATTTAAAAAGATTGTTGGTGTTGGAGCTTCTATGATTTAAACATGAGTTTTAAGGGTTTTTGACAACTAGTGTAGTAATACTATACTAGAAGGTTGTGATAATTAAGTTTTAATGATGGAAAAGGGTTTTAAACACTTTTAAGAATGGATTAAAGTATTTTATTATTGCTGTAAATTTATAAAGGATTTATTGTGGATTTATTCTGATTGTTTTAAGTGGAGAATTCTCTTTAAGTGACTTTTAAGGTTGTGAAAGTGGTCTCTCAATTTGTCTACACAAGGTGCTTACATACCAATGTGTTTAATGGATTAGTATCATGTCCTAAGGACGAAATTTATGTAGTATCATGTATACGGAACTATCATTAGTTCATATGTGATTTTTATTAAGTTACATGTATCGTTGTGTGAAGCATGTTGGTTATGGTATTTATATTATGTTTGTATGGAAGACTGATGCAAGCATATGGGATTTGAGAACTTTATTATATTAATTCATATGAGGGATTAATATAAATGTTGGTTTGGATCATGATTAAATTATGTTGTTCCCTTTGAATTATTTAATTACTTTATGAGGACTGAGGGCCTTATTTGGTAAGTGAATTACTATATCTATGAAAGGTTGGTTGGTTGTTAACTTGGGTCAACGAATAAAGGAAAGTTATGGATTAAAGTTGGAATTAATTTTGGGTTGTTGATCACTTTATCTAATCCTAAGATAAAAATGGAAGCTTATGATTGTTTATCGATTATAATATAGGTCCTACTTGTGAGTCATAATAAGTGAATAAATTATTAATCATATAAAGTAAAACGTGGATAACAACAACTTTAGACTTGTGCATGTTTGAACTGTTGGACAAGTATGAGTTGGAGTACATGGTAGCAGCACATGAGTCATAAAAATGGAAGCTTATGATTGTTTACTGATTAGAATATATGTCCTATTTGTGAGTACAGTCATAACAAGTGAATGAATTATTAATCATGTAAAGTAAAATGTGGATAGCAACAACTTTAGACTTGTGCATGTTTGAACTGTTGGACAAGTATGAGTTGGAGTACATGTTAGCAGCACATGACTTTTCTTGGGATCAGATTGATCACCGTGTCCTATTTATATTTTAAAGGTTCCTCGATATCGTAGGTCAGAATGAATACAGAATCGCCCCCGTATTTCGTCTTCTAAAGGGAAGACTGGATTTGGTTAGAACACAACTCATTCCATTGACTATTCCATCTAAAGTAATTAATCTGTTAGTTGTGAAGTTTAGTTCAATAAACGTAGTCTGCGATGTTAATGTTATTATTATTTATCATTGCTTATTCTTTATTAGTATCATGTTACGATTGTTTATTAATTTATTATGTATTACACAATTTTGTTGATTGTGTGATGTGTGTGTATGTTGATTATGTCTATGCCTTATTGATCTAGTGATGACTCATTTGGTGAGTAGTCTCTAAGGATCAATAGTTCATCATCATTCACAGGTTTGAAGATGATGCATCAAGAGTTTGAGATTAGAGAGCTTGTGTTGCCTATTATTTAGTATATTTGACTTTACTCTTTTCATAGTTGACTTCGACTAATTTGAATTTTGAGTTTGACTTTTATTTTGTTGGTTTGACTTTTAGAGTTGACTTTTTGGTTGACTAAGTTTTATTCCTAAAGTTTATTTATTATGTTTTCCGCTGCAAAATTCTGAATAAGCCGCTATGTTATTATACGGGAGATAATACTTTGATAATTCTCCGAGTTTTATATTAAAAATGTATTTTAGAAATTAGAGAATTATCTGAGTATTACATTGTAGGTTGAAAATAAACGCCCTAAAAAAGTGTATATATTAAAAATAAATGGCGATAGTACATAACTTAAACTTAAAATAAAAGAGTACATCTTTATAAGAAAACTCAAACTCACACATTAAACACCTAAATTTGTCTATAACTTATTTATTTCAATTTTTAATTTCCTCCCAAACTAAGAAATCTAATCAAAGAATTAGAGGTGATCAAGTGAAGGACTTTTTAACACTGATCACTCTGTCCCTAATTTATTGCTTTATTTCCTTTTTGAGGTTATTGTTCATAAACTCTGATGATAAAACTTTAGTAACACATAGGAAAAATATATCTTGTGAAGTTTTATTAGATTTATCATAAAACATGTTCGAAATATCCGCTTATCATTTTTTTTTACTATTACGTACTCCATGTCTTCTCTTTTGTTGTTCCTATTTGAAATTGACGCAGAGACCAATACAACTTAAAAAATGGGCAATATTCCACTATTTTAAATAAAATTAATTAAATATAAAGATTTTGTCCATTTGAGTGCATCTATGTTAGACAACCAATAGGACAAAACTTTAAGCGGTGAAAGAGTAAAACTAATTATTATTAGATATCGTATACATATTTGTTGCAGCTTAAAACCAATGACAATTATTTAAGTCATAGAATGTGGAAAGATTCGATACGAATAATATATTGAAATTTCTCAATGAATAACATAGGAACAACAATAGAAAACGAAGGAATTACATATTAAAACATACTTCCTCCGTTCCATAATAAGTGAAACACTTAATATTTTAGAACGTTTCAAAATAAGTGAAACATACCTTAAATGGAAAAAAGAAAGTAATAAAATGACAAGAATACCCATCACAAACTTGTGTGGTTTATTAAATCTTGAGCCCGATCCCTATATTTCACTTATTATAGAACGGAGGAAGTATTAGTAGTCAACCAGATCTATTGGAAGTACATATTAATAAGATATTAGTAGTCAGATTTAATTTATTGGAGAGAACAATATATGAGTAGAGCATACTTATAGTGACAAAGGGAGTAATAAGAAAAGGGGGTTGCACTTACACTCAGCACTAGAGGTGGCAATTAGGTCAAGTTGAGTCGGGTTTAGATTGACCAAATTTATATTTCAGGTCGATTACCTTTAAACCAAACACGACCTTATTTTATTTTGTAGTAAAAAATCATGGCATGTACCCGTCCTATCAAGTTTGAGGTTGATCCAAAACCAATGAATATCACCTTATCTATATTTATAATTGCAATAATTATACATTATAAAATTAAAGCATTGCAAATGTTAATTTAATTGTCAATAAACTCAAAGATTAAAACTTAAAGCTATAAACTAGCCACCGACTTCAAATTTAGAAGTGGTCTTAACCCAATACAAGTTTATAATTAGAAACTAGGTGACATAGCTTATAAATTCGGTCCATTTCATATTAGCTCAACCCGAACCTATCCGAAATTCTTAATCATGTTGTTCAGTTATTTCCAAGTTCAAAAAGTCAACATGAACCTAGACCTGGCAAAGTTGATCCTGATCCCAAAATCCGGTCTGAAATATCCGATCCAGATGGTCCGAACCTTGGTCCGAATCCGAAATGATCCAGTCCGGTGCGAATATGGTCGGAAATAATCTTGACCCGAAACTCATCCGAAATATGAATGACCCGATATGATCTCAATCCGATCCAAATGTAACCCGATCTCAAAGCAATAAGAAATTATTGGCTTCCATTAGGCTTTGATTCGAAATACCCGAAATTGACCCGTTTAAAAAAAACGATTATAACAATTACTCTTTGGCACAAGTTCTCACTATGCAAATTAGTTATGTATACCTATAAAAAGCACGAAGAGGGCAGTTCCATATATACATAACAAAATCTCATAGTCAAAGAAACCATGAGATCAAAGGAGTAACAACTCCATACATAATAAAGGTGAGACAATCCATCATCCGATCCACAACTGTCCGATCCGAAAAGCATCCCAATCCGATGATGATCTGAAACATAATCCGAAATTCTGTCCGATCCGAAATGGTCCGGTCCGACTATAAATTTATCTGAAAACGGTGCGATCTAAATTGATCCGGTCCGAATCTGATCTAATTGATCCGATTGCTAGGTCTACATGAACCTAACCCCTTAAGATTTCAGGTCGAGTTGGATCGATGTATTTTTATTTTAGGTCAAAAATCTTAACGTAAATTTGGAAATTTCTGCTTAAGTTTAAATCGAAATATCAAGTTGGATCACCTTTTGTCATTCCTACCTAAAAATTCTCGTGCATACCCAAAAAAAAAAAAAAAAAAAAATCTAAAAAAATGCATGCAAAGTCAAAACGCCTTTTGAGAAGAGATTAGACCTTTTCTATTTAGTTCATAGTTATCTTGATTAGCACAGTCAGATGCATTAATTAGTCAAATTACTAATAGTTATACCTTTCATGAGTAAGCTTAAACCAAATCAAACCGCCCCCTTCAATCATTATATTACTTCATAAAATTCCATAACAAAAATTACATTATCTAAATTCTAAGCTATACCTAAATCCCATCTCTTTCTGCCATAGAAAATTCATATAATCACCTCTTAAATTTTGCTCTTTTTTTTTTTCTTTTTCAAAAAGATATGAATTGTCTTATAAATCTTATTGGGTGTGGGGCTGCAATCGTTGCACTAATGGCTCTTTGTAACGACTGCATCTATGGCAAGAAAGAGAAAGATGAGAAAAAGAAAAAGAAGATCAAAAATATTGAAAGGATAATAGCTACTGTTGATCATAATGCTAGTCCTCGCTTTGCTCGTGTAAGCCAAGGCATTTCTATTTACCGCAACAGCAAACGAGCTGAATATAGTGGTCGTTATGAAGATCACTTCTCACGTTCATGGTAATGAGACATAATCCTTACTCATAAATCATCATTATATGTTACTACTATATTCAAGGGAATGAAAACTTATTTAAGACAAATCACATGTTGCAGGATAAGACCATTATCATGTTAATGAGTTTGGGATTTGCTTGCAAATTATATATATTATGTGTATTGTCATTACCGTTATTTAGTGTTGTTTGACAAATAGGACTGTTAGATTGATTAACATTGAGGTTTTCTTTTGTACACATATGTATATATTATGTACAATGTTAGAAATGTATAAAAGATTTAGGATATCTGGATGATGGAAGTGTGATTGATAAGTTGATTTGTCAAGAAAGTTATCAACAGTCATTTGAAAGCAATAAAGCAATTTTTTCGCGTATTCCGTTAATTGTAAATTTGTAATCAATTGTTTATGGCCGTTGTTTGGGCCCCTGGTCTGGCCCAATAAAATATTAAAAGGCATTTCACCCCAAGCCTAGTTCTCTTATCTCAAGGAAGATCCACCAGCTTTTAGGGAGCAAAAAGCTGATTACCTTAAAAGGGTGGTGGCTCCCCTAGGTCTTGGGAGACCCCCAAAAAGGGTTTCCTGTCTGGGAAATCCCCAACAACTATAAATACCAACAATCCCATCAATGAGCAGGTATTCAATTCTCACCTAACAAAACCAGAGCTTCTCTCTCTAGACTTGGATTACTTTCTCTCTCTACCTCAATCCCAACTGACTTGAGCGTCGGAGGGGCTTTCCCGGGAACACCCCCGGGCCAGTTTTTCCTTGTTTTGCAGGATTGGAGACTACGAGACTCGGGATTCTAACCTAATTCGGGATTTGACTCTCACCTTAAACATATTACTCTTTTGACTAGTTTCTAGGCAGAAACAGTTTGGCGCCGTCTGTGGGGATACTACATCTCAAAGTCACGTACCGAGAGCAACATGGCACCCCGAAGGAAAACCACCCGAGGCTCACTGTCTCGTCAACCCACACCTCTCCAGTCTCACCAACCCAATGTCTTGGTCGAATCCCTGGCCATAGACGACAGGGGTCACCCCCCGTAACGATGAGCATTCTGCTCCCCGAGATGACCCTATGCCGGTCACGATGGCGGACATTGAGCGGATTGCCCGACAGTTGAACGAAAACATGCAGAGGAGTCTGCAGGAGCTCATAGCCGGGATCCCCCAGCTCAATCAAGGGGAGCCCCGAGAGCTGACCAGGGCAGAGACCCGTGGCCGGGATAACCCTCAAACTCACGCTCCTAACCGGAGCGAGCAACGAGTGGTAGGAGAAAGATCCCGACAGGCTCACTCTCAGAGGACCCAGAACTCGGATGCCAGGCGCATCATTGAAGAGAATAGGAAGCGCAGAGCAGAGCAGGACGCTCGCCTCCTTTTAAACAAGAAGAGAGAAGAAAGGGAAAGGACGCACCGTGAGGAGCAGGCTCACTCTCAAACCCCGAGGAGGGAGCGGGAGAAGTCTCCTGTCGGGTCCAAGAGGATGAGGCAGGAGGACGAAGCGGACTCAGGGCCTCCTCGGAACAAGACCAACACCTTGATCAATAGGGGGGTCCTCAACTTTATGACCCCCTTCAGTCGGGAGATCATGGAGGTACCCAACCCGGGAAAGGTTAAGGTCCCCACCATCGAGCAATACTCGGGCAGTAGCGACCCCGAGGATCATATGGCCGCCTACAAGGCTCAGATGAGTGTGCAGACGGGATGTGAAGCCACTTGGTGCCGCTATTTCCCGACAACCCTCAAAGGGTTGGCGCTCAGTTGGTTTTCGGGCTTGTCCCCGGGTATTATAACCATCTTTTCGGTTCTGGAGGCATTATTTCACCAACACTTCATTGCTGGGCGCAGGCACAAGAAAACCAGCATCCATTTAATGTCCATCAAGCAGCAAGAGCACGAGAGCCTTGCGGATTATATTAAGCGATTCAACGAGGAGTCGCTGAAGATTTCAGATCTTCAGGACGGGGTTGCGTTTACCGCCCTAATGTCCGGGCTTTGGCCGGGAAAATTCAGATGGTCCCTCGCTGAGAATGAGGTCACCACTTTCACCGAGGCTATGAGTCGGGCTCAGAAATTCATCCAGGCCTCGGATATCTGTAAGCCTGTCGGGGAAAAGGCTAAGAAGAAGAAGGAAGAACTCCCTTACCGGGAACCAAACAAAAGCATGAGGAATCACCAACAGTTGCTCCCGAGAGCAGTAGACAACGGGAATGATCCACGCTTCAACAGAAATAGGCGGGAAATTTATTTGGATCTTAAGCACAAGTCGGTATTACCCATTCCTCCACCTATCAGAACTTCCAAAGATAGGCGAGATCAGAGATTATGGTGTGAATACCATCGGGAGTGTGGTCACACTACGAAAGACTGTCGGGAGTTAAAAAAGGCCTTGGATCACTTGGCTGATCAAGGAAAGTTGAATAGATACATCAAGCACCCCCGAGAGAAGGGGAAGGAGAAAGAAGCAAGAAACGATAGCGACAACACCGATGGGTATGTGGGTGTCATAGCAGGGGGTCATGCCTCGGGAGGATCATCTGGCCGCGCTCGCAAAGCCCATCTCCAAGCAATGACACATCGGGTGTTGGAAATAGAGCCCATAAAGGCGAGGTGCCCGGTAATGACATTCGGGGAGCCTGACCGGCACTTACACACCCCCCACGATGACCCACTGGTCATTGAAATGAAGATAGCAAACTCCCGGGTGAAGAGGATCCTCGTTGACAGTGGATCCTCAGCCGACATCATCACGCTGGATTGCCTACTCAAACTCAAGTATACCGAGAAGGATGTGATCCCTACCAACCAGCCGTTAATCGGTTTTGGAGGCGGGTCGGTCTATCCTCTTGGCCATGTTAAACTGGCTGTAAGGCTCGGGGAGAGGGGAAAAGGGAGGAGTCTACCAGTAGACTTCCTCGTCGTAGACACCCCGCTGCCTTACAACGTCATTATGGGTAGGCCCACCATGAACAAAATAAAAGCCGCCATCTCGGTATATCAGTTGCTGCTCCAGTATGAAACCGATGATGGGCAAGTCGGGAAGATTTATGGTGACCAGCAAACAGCCCGGGAATGTTACGTCAACAGCTTTCGAGCTAAGGCACCCGAGGAGAAGAAGGAAAAGAAGAGAAAGAGAGAGGAGCCAACAGAAACCCCCGCGGGACTCGGGATTTATATATCCGAGAACCCCAAGCACTATGAGCGCCCCCGACCTGTGGAGGAGGTTGAAGAAGTCGTGATAGATCCAGAAGTCGGGCATACATTGAGGATTGGCGCAAACCTCAATCCCGAGATCAGGGGTCAGTTGGTTCATACCTTGAAAGAATTCAAGGACGTATTCGCTTATTCAGCTGCTGACATGCAAGGGCTGAACCCCGACTTTGCTTCCCACGAGCTAAACATCAAGGAGGGGTTCCGCCCTATCAAACAAAAACTCAGGCATCAGGGTCCCGAGAGGAATGCCGCAGCTGCTGAAGAAGTAAAGAAACTACTAGAGGCGGGAATCATCGAAGAATGCCAATACACGGAGTGGTTGGCTAATGTGGTCTTGGTGAAGAAGGCCAGCGGAGCTTGGCGTATGTGCGTCGACTTCACAGACCTGAACAAAGCATGTCCTAAAGACAACCATCCCCTCCCGAAAATTGACAGGTTAGTCGACTCTACTGCAGGTCACGAGTTGCTTAGCTTCATGGACGCCAATGCGGGATACCATCAGATCCCCATGGCTGAAAAGGACCGAGTCCATACTGCCTTTGTCACGGCCCAAGGCGTATACTGCTACAAAATGATGCCCTTTGGGCTAAAGAACGCAGGGGCCACATATCAAAGAACCATAAACAAGGTCTTTGCAGAGCAACTCGGGAGGAACATAGAAGTTTATGTGGATGACATGATTGTGTAAGAGCAAAAGAAAAAGACCATGTAGGAGATCTGAGGGAGACCTTAGCAACACTTAGGCGCCATGGTATGAAGTTAAACCCCAAGAAGTGTGTGTTCGGGGTAACTGGCGGCAAGTGTCTGGGGTTTCTGGTAGACGAGAGGGGGATAGAAGCGAACCCCGACAAGATCAATGCAGTACTGAACATGTCTTCCCCAAGAAACGTTCGGGAAGTGCAAAGGCTGACGGGGTGCCTCGCCGCTTTGGGGCGCTTCCTGTCCAGATCAGCCGATAAAAGCCTGTTGTTTTTCAGGGCCTTGAAAAGAAAGGAGTTCGACTGGGACACAGAGGCTGAAGAGGCATTCCAGCAATTGAAACAACACCTGGCAACGCTGCCTAAACTCATATCTCCCTTGCCGGGAGAGACTCTCTACATATACCTCTCGGTATCAGAGCATGCACTCAGTGCGGTGTTGGTGGCAGAAAGGGAAACATCTCAACACCCCGTCTATTTCATTAGCCATGCTTACCGAGGGGCAGAGTCGAGGTACAGTGAGGCTGAGAAAATGGTGTTCGCCTTGGTAATGGCAAGCCGGAAGTTGAAGCCATATTTCCAAGCGCATCAGATCATTGTCCTAACCGGACAACCTATCAGGAAGTTAATTGAAAACAGGAATCATTCAACTAGAATGACTGAGTGGGCCGACCAGCTAGCCGATTACGGGTTGGAATATGAACCTCGTCGGGCGATCAAAGCACAGGCCTTGGCGGACTTCATCAGTGAATGTTGCTCCCGACCGAAGGACATCGAAGTAAGGGAGTCGTGGGAATTACAAGTAGATGGTTCCGCAACCAAGTCGGGAAGTGGGGCTGGACTGGTCATCCTTCCCTCTGTCGGGGACAAAATGGAGTACGCGGTGAAATTCGATTTCCTCGCCTCCAACAACGAGGCCGAGTATGAAGCACTGATCCTAGGCTTACAAATTTGTATCACAGCGGGAGCCCAGAACATCTTGGCAAAGTCCGACTCCCAACTGATAGTCGGGCAGGTCTCGGGGGAATACGAAGCTAAGGAGGATAATATGAATGTACTCAACAAGACCCGACAACTAATTCAGAAGCTAACTTCCTTCAAAATCCAACATTTCCCCCGGTCGAGAACCAACAGGCTGATGCCCTGGCCCGTATGGCTAGCTCAGCTGAGGGGTTAGCACCTCGCAGCATAATTTGGGAGGTCCTTGAACAGCCAAGCATCAACTCTTTGGAAGTGAACTCTTTGAACCGCACTGACACCTGGATGGCTGAAATCATAGGGTATCTTCGGGACGGATTCTTACCCATTGACGAGAAGGAGGCTGAGGCCCTTAAGAAGAAGGCGGGATGGTTTCTCTGGCATGAGGGCAACTTGTACAAAAAATCTTACACGCACCCCTTGCTAAAATGCGTCACTCCATTTGAAGGGAACTATATTCTAAGGGAGATCCATGAAGGGGCTTGCAGCAGCCATCAGGGAGCCAGGACAATAGCCGGGAAAGCCCTAAGGGCGGGATACTACTGGCCCACCCTAAAACGTGATGCAGAGGACCTGGTCAGGAAGTGCCCTAATTGTCAACTTCATGGAGATATACCTCGGGCCCCGACCAATCAGCTCACCACTATCCAAGCTGTCCTTCCATTTGACAAGTGGGGAATGGACCTCATAGGTCCCTTTCCCGCCGCTTCGGGGCAAAGGAGGTTTCTCTTGGTAGCCATCGACTATTTCACAAAATGGGTCGAGGCGGAACCACTGGCCTCCATAACGGATAAGCAGGTGCAGAACTTCATATGGAGAAACATCATCACCCGTTTCGGGGTTCCCAAGACTCTCATCTCGGATAATGGAAGGCAATTTAACAGTGGGCCAACCCGGGAGTACTGCTCCAGATTCGGCATTAGAACAAGGTTCTCAGCAGTATCCCGACCCCAGACAAATGGTCAAGCAGAGGCTGCAAACAAAGTTGTGCTGAATGGGATAAAAAAGTCTCTGGAAGGAGCTAAGGGAAGCTGGCTTGACGATCTCCCGGGGTATTATGGTCAGCAAGGACAACAGTGAAAGAGGCAACTGGCCATTCGCCTTTCAACCTGGTTTATGGAAGCGACGCTGTCCTTCCTGTAGAAGTCGGGATACCATCCCCGAGAATGACATTCTACGACTACGAACAGAACGAAGAAGAAAAAACCAGTCAATCTCGACTTACTTCCCGAGACAAGAGGCAATGCTCTGCTGAGATCCATTCACAACAAACTACGAGTAGCAAGACAGTTCAATCAAAGGGTCAGGGCTCGCCCTATCCTAGTCGGGGATTGGGTAGTGAGGAAGGTGGAAGCTACAGGCCTCACCCATCTCAAAGGCAAGCTCGGGCCAAAGTGGGATGGACCTTACAAGGTTGTCGCCGAGGTCAAACCCGGGACATACCGACTTGAGTCACCAGAAGGCACCCCCTTGCCCGACCCTGGAACGCAGACAATTTGAAGAAGTATTTTATCTAAGTAACCTTGTAACATGGCCACACTTGAGCCATTCCTGTAATCAAAGTGTAACATGGCCACACTTGAGCCATTTTGTAATCAAATTGCAAGCCAGCTCGGGGTACTCGCCAGTCCCCTTTTTGAGCTTTAACATTGACTAAAGCCGCCTTGGCCACACTTGAGCCGTCGGTTTTATCATTCGTTACAACTCGGGGCCACTAGCAATACCTTATTAGAGCTCGGTATTATTGCAATAGTAATGAAAGTTGACACTATCTCATATTTGCAACGAATGATAAGCATCAATAACAGAAATTTCGGCAAATAGACAAATGAATTTTGTAAGGAAATACTTCATTTCATCAAAGGAAAGTACAACATAAAGGTCCCGAGAACAAACTCTCAGGAACCATAAGAAAAATCTAACCCAAGAACAAACACTCGGGATTTAGTACATCAAAGTTTAAAACTACATATCTAAACAGCAGCAGTCTTGGCAGGGGAGCTGTCGGTACTGCCAGTACCATCCTCATCATTGGAACCCTCCGATAGAAGGTCCTCTGGTTCAACGTCCGCATCGGGGTTTGGAGTTGGAGCCTCGGGAGGTGTGGAAGGAAGATCAGTCGGGTCCTCAGAAACCTTCGAAACCGAAGGCTGAGGCGCTTTGGAAGCAGATGATTGAGGAGGATCTTTCATTGCAGCCTTTTCGGCATTCACTCGCTGCTCCTCGGCTATGCGAGCGTCAAACTCAGCCTCGACCCTCGACCAGTCCAAAGAGGAGTCGGGACCGACCAGGATTCCCTTTAACCGCTCCTTCGTTTCCCTGACCGCCATCCGGTAGGAACGAGAAGCCATCTGTCCCAAGAAATCCATACCCTCAGGGGACCTCTTCCATCCCTCCAAAAATTCAGAGTGCCCAGCCTGTGCCTCTTGGGAGGCCTTCTTCAACTTGTGCGCGGAGCGCTTGGCTTTCTTCTCTGCGGACGACAGCTTGACGCGTAGCTCGTCCAGCTCCTTCTGAAGGGTGTTCCTCTCGAGGGTAACAGCGTTAAGGTCGTCAGTCAGCACCTTCTGATTATCCTTCAGTGCTTTATGCTCCTTGACAGCAGTGGAGGCTTTTTCGAAGGTCTCCTTCTGAGAATTTAACTCGGTAGTAAGCCGAGTAACTTCAGCGTCCTTCTCCTGAATCTGCTTCTTAAGGGTGTCAATCTCCCCTTTCAGCTCAATAACGCCCTCCTCAAATTGGGAGCGACGATTTATCACAGAAGTCATACGAATGGAGGTCTGCAAGATAAAGCAAAACATAAGGAAAACCCGAAAGAGAAATAAAAGAAGTCGGGACAGGTACTCACCTCAAGCCAGGACTCGTACAATGCATTGATCTCGCCCATGCCCAAGTCCAAGAGTGCCTTATCATCGGCATCGGTATAGAGGGTATGAAGAGCAGACCTCACCCTAGCCATCTTCTGCGCCGAAGAAATAGAAGTAAAGGGAGTATCAATCCCAAACTTCTCGACTCGGGTACGCTTCTGTATAGGCTCCTCAGAGCCCATCAAAGCATCCTCGGGAAAGCTCGGAGCCTTCCGCTTGCTTCCCGATGAAACCCCAGACGAGGCCTTGTCAGAAACCTTCGAGGCTAAAAGCGAAGGCGCCTTAGCCGCCAACTCCGCCTCGGCTTTTGCAGCAGCCTGAGCCTTCTCCACATCCGACTTCACCTTACGGGAGCGGACGTGAGGCTTCTTAGCCCTCTTAGACTCGGTATCCTGAATGAAAAGACAGTTAGCAAAACAGAAAAATACACTGTCGGGATTAAGTGGGAATTAAGACTCACTTTTGGAGCCGGGGGTACAGACATAGTCTCTGCGTCCAGTTCCGCCAAGAGCTTAGCTGCCAAGTCGTGGCTACTGATGAATCGCTCAGCCATCACGGGATCGAGTCGGTGTCGGGCTAGAACTGAAACAAACAAAATGTCAAAATTTAGCATAAACAAGATAAATTGCACATTTGGACAAGGAATTTACCCTTATCACAGATACAGCTCAAGCCTACAGCCGCCAAGAACATCTCGTTCCGGATATCATGGCGAGTGGGCAACCAATTCGAAGGCACATAAGCCAAATCCCCCGAATGTATTCTCGGGGTCGTAGAAAGGTATATCCCAGCAACCGCCTCCTCCCGAGACATTTCAGGAACCGTCTGATTCAATCTAAATCTGGGACCTTCCTCGGGGGGTAGTATGGGTATCCCCCAATCACCACTGGTATAAACATGGTAGAAGGTTCTTCTGAATCCTTTTTGGTTAGAAGGAGGATCACGAACCACTTTGTAACCTGGGCGACACTGAAAACGAACCACCCCGGACCATGGCGCTCAGCCGGGCCAAGCATCAAAGTAAAAACATTACGCCACAGGCGCAAGCTCGGGGCCACCCCGAGAAGATCACAAACAGCAATGAATCCATTTATTGTTAACCAGCTGTTTGGAAGTAAGTTGGTCAGAGTAAGCTGGTAACCATTCAGTAGGTCCTTGATGAATGGGTGCAAGGGAAACCTAAGGCCCATCTGCATGCTAGATGGTACACTGAAACACACCCAGGGGAGGAGTCAATACCGACTCCGCACTCTTGGCCCTCACCACAAAGTAAGGGTCTTGGATCCAGAACTTGGTCCCAATATACTTCGCATTTCTCTCCATATAAGTCATGAAGCTGGCCTCGGGAAAGAATGTATGAGGGCCTCCCTCGGGATCTAAGGAAGGAACCTCTTGTCCGGAGGTGGTCGGGGCTTCATCTTCGGGTTCTTCAGAAACCGTCACCACCTTGTCCGACAATAACCTATCCAGATAACTCGAACTACAGGGTTTATGGGCCAAGGAAACATCAAAAGGTCCCGGGACAACCCCTTCGTCTTCCTCGCTCAGGGAATCCGATGGAGTGGTAAGAGGAATGGCCTCGGGAACGGTGGAAGGGTCCTCACAGGGAACCCGAGTACTAACCAAGAATCCATCTACCCCCCGTATCTCCTCAGAAAGTCTAATGATAGAAGAAGAAGACTCACTAGGATCCGACTCGGGATCCATCCTAAACACCTAATAACAAAAATAAGAAAAGAAAAGGGACACAAGGGGGCGTACCTTCTCAAACAACAGTCGGGAGCGGAAACCGAGACGCGCGCTAGGAGGACTCGGGATCGGACGAAACTCTAGAAATTCTAGAGAGAATCTAGAGAGGAATTCTAGAGAGAGATTCTAGAGAGAGAGAGAGAGAGATTGCAAATGATTTGGGATGTGGACAAATTCTCTCTCCATCTCTAATATAACCTCAAATCTCCCCTCCGCGTCGCGACAACCTCTGGACCCTCAATGGGCCCCAAAAGATTGGGCCAAAATGGAAAAAGTCCAAGTCAAGTTCAGGACCCCAAAAGTCCAAATGGCCAAAAGTCAGGTCAACGGTCAACCCTATTCTCAAGCCAGGACTCCCTCCAATCGCCCCCGAGTTGGGCGCCCCTACTTGGTCAATCCAAGGGGCTCAATACTTAGCCAAATAATGAGCTAAGTTCCATCATCACCAACTCGGGATTACATGGGGCCTATTGGCCCCCGAGTTGGGTACCCCTACTTGGTCAATCCAAGGGGCTCATACTTAGCCAAATAAGAGCTAAGTTCCATCTCACCAACTCGGGATTACATGGGATGGCCTATTGGCCCCCGAGTTGGGTACCCCTACTTGGTCATCCAAGGGGCTCATACTTAGCCAAATGACGAGCTAAGTTCCATCGTCACCAACTCGGGATTACATGGGATGGCCTATTGGCCCCCGAGTTGGGTACCCCTACTTGGTCAATCCAAGGGGCTCAATACTTAGCCAAATGACGAGCTAAGTTCCACCATCACCAACTCGGGAATACATGGGATGGCCTATTGGCCCCCGAGTTGGGTACCCCTACTTGGTCAATCCAAGGGGCTCAGTACTTAGCCAAATAATGAGCTAAGCTCCATCATCACCAACTCGGGATTACATGGGATGGCCTATTGGCCCCCGAGTTGGGTACCCCTACTTGGTCAATCCAAGGGGCTCAATACTTAGCCAAATAATGAGCTAAGCTCCATCATCACCAACTCGGGATTACATGGGATGGCCTATTGGCCCCCGAGTTGGGTACCCCTACTTGGTCAATCCAAGGGGCTCAGTACTTAGTCGAATAATGAGCTAAGTTCCATCATCACCAACTCGGGATTACATGGGATGGCCTATTGGCCCCCGAGTTGGGTACCCCTACTTGGTCAATCCAAGGGGCTCAATACTTAGCCAAATAACGAGCTAAGTTCCATCGTCACCAACTCGGGATTACATGGGATGGCCTATTGGCCCCCGAGTTGGGTACCCCTACTTGGTCAATCCAAGGGGCTCAATACTTAGCCAAATGACGAGCTAAGTTCCACCATCACCAACTCGGGAATACATGGGATGGCCTATTGGCCCCCGAGTTGGGTACCCCTACTTGGTCAATCCAAGGGGCTCAGTACTTAGCCAAATAATGAGCTAAGCTCCATCATCACCAACTCGGGATTACATGGGATGGCCAAGGGACTCAAGTAGGGTCAGCCCAAATAATGGCTAAGCTCCGTCACGACCAACTCGGGACCCCATAGAGAAGTCCATAGGCCCCGAGTGGGATACTCCTGCTTGGTCGCTCCTTGCCCAAGTCTGTCTCAGACCAACTCGGGGTAACAGGAGGCTCTTGGGTCCCCCTCCATCCCGAGGCCGACAATAGGCGAACAAACACCTCCCCCACTCGGGATTTGAGATGCCGCGGCATGTCCGAGTCGGGATTGCGTGCTTATGGTTGATCGCTTCCCTCCACTCGAGAATTCATCATACCGCACTCGGGGCATCAGGGCGCTCTCGGGACGGCGCTCACACTTCCGTTCAACGCTATAACCCAGAAATCCCACTCGGGATTTCAGCAATTGACGTGGTGGGAGGCCGCGAAGTCCTCGGGTCGGGGTCATTGTTGGACCCTCAGCCAAAACTCCCCTCGGGGTCTAGTAACTCCCCTCAAAAATCCCCTCATCAGTGGAAGAACTCGGGACGGGCTCCCGGACCGAGAGCCAGCTCAGGAAAAATTCGCCAATCAACCGCATTCTGAAACCAGAGTTCATTTACGATTATTTGGCGCGGGGCTAATTGTTTGGGCCCCTGGTCTGGCCCAATAAAATATTAAAAGGCATTTCACCCCAAGCCTAGTTCTCTTATCTCAAGGAAGATCCACCAGCTTTTAGGGAGCAAAAAGCTGATTACCTTAAAAGGGTGGTGGCTCCCCTAGGTCTTGGGAGACCCCCAAAAAGGGTTTCCTGTCTGGGAAATCCCCAACAACTATAAATACCAACAATCCCATCAATGAGCAGGTATTCAATTCTCACCTAACAAAACCAGAGCTTCTCTCTCTAGACTTGGATTACTTTCTCTCTCTACCTCAATCCCAACTGACTTGAGCGTCGGAGGGGCTTTCCCGGGAACACCCCCGGGCCAGTTTTTCCTTGTTTTGCAGGATTGGAGACTACGAGACTCGGGATTCTAACCTAATTCGGGATTTGACTCTCACCTTAAACATATTACTCTTTTGACTAGTTTCTAGGCAGAAACAGCCGTCAAACTCTTAATGATGCTCCTACCCATTGCTTGAAAATAGAGAAAGTCTTCTTCCTTTTTCTTTTATTCTTCGAGGGGAGGGACAGTCTTCATCTTGCATAGAGAAGTTAGTTATGCAAATTCAATAGTCCAACACAAGTAGTAGATCCCATAAACCGTAAACGTTTTGGGTTTCAAGAGTGTTCGAGGAAAAATTATAGACGAATTGGAAAGTTTTTGTTTGCCCGCAGTGTAAAGCCCGTGCCTCCAAAGTAGATACCGCGAGCGGGGGTGGAATCATCCAGTGCGGGCTTTTCCTCTTTGCTGACTTTTTTCTTAGCCTTGTTTTTGTAAGGATGTTTTAGAGATTATTTATTTCCTAATAGATTGATAATTATATTAGGAAGATAGATAATTAGTTTTTTAAGTCTAGTTAGATCTTATCAAATGCTAATTTTACTCTTCCGCATAAGTCCTAACACAAGATAATAATAATCATCAAAATCCTTACTGTAACTATGATTCACCAAAATTAGGTAGGTGTTGCTCAAAATTCCAGTTTTCCTACAATTTACCTAGTATCCGAAGAAAGACTGATAAAATCACAAGCACACTTCTTTTCAAACACCACAAACCAACGGATACACCAATTTTTGGTAAAAGTCAAAATTTCTCACTATTATAACCACAAAAACACTATATATTTCTTACGCTCCTCAAAACATTCTATTTTCTCCCAAGTTTCTTTCCAAAATCCTTTGTTATAAGTTATAATAGTTCATAATATGTTACGCTTCCGGTTTTACAGATGGGTGATGCTGATACAATGTTATAAATGCATTCATCATACACCCGGGTGTACTTATTTGCTTATTTGGAGCTTACTTATTATGTAATTATACTCATTTGGAGGTTCAAATGACCAATTAGCAAAAAAATAACCTTGAATGTACCACACCTAGGTGTATGACAAAATTCCCCAATATTACAGGTGACGACCATCCCTCAACATATTCCATGAAGCAGCTGATCCTGCCCTCTTTACTATTGTGTTATTATATGTTCCCAGATAGATTCAGAGTAGCAAAATTTGCACCCATCGACCCCCATTCCTTAAGAAACCAAAAAAAAAAAAAAATAAACAGCTTTTTTGAAATCAGAAATTTTGGCCAAGTTATTAAATCTGGACATCAATAAGAACACAGGTAATTGAACATATCTAAGAATTTACAAATTTGACATATTTGGCTATTAGCTATGATTCGGACGAAACCATCTATAAGGATGACAATTGGGCGAGGAGGGTGCGGAGGATGATACTTCCGCACCCGCACCCACATAAAATTCCAATCCCCATTCCTGCCCCCCACCCATTGCGGAGGAAAATTACAGACCCATCCCCGCCCCACCAGGTACGTATTTATATTCATCCCCGCCCCACCAGGTACGTATTTATACCCATTCCCGTCCCACCACCCGCGTGGGTACACACACCCGCGTCGTACCCACTTCATTCCCACCCCCACTACCTGCATGGTTATCCGCACCCGCTTCTCACCCGCATCATACCCACATATTTATATTTTGCAAGATAAAATTATTAATAATATAAGTATATAAATAGAATTTTAATCATATATATGTGGGGCAGGGCGGGCAGGAGTGAGGCGGGGCGGGCGGGGATGGGATGGGGATAGTATAAAATTCATACATGTTTCACCACCCATTGCGGGTAGAATTTTAATCCCCATCCCCGCTAAACCTAGAGTCCTAGACCCATCCCTGCCATCCCTCTCTACATAATTAAACTGGAAAATAGATAAATGCTAAGATCTTTTCTAGAGCACAGCCCGCAAGTGCTCCACACAAAAGTTAATAGAAACTTTCAGAAGCAATTATATTTAAATCTCAGACATGCACAACATATACAATACTGGATCAAGTCCGTCCAATATTGAAAGTTTCTCTCAACAATCAATATATACATGTTGGAGATTTAGAGTATAAAGTTAGTTTAATTCATAATATATTGATAGAGTTGCTTGGTTAAGATGTCGTTAATCGAATGATATATGTAATATAATATGCTATATGTTAGTCGTGGTTTTGCGAGGCATGTTGGATTGCATGACTGAATACTCTTGTGGGTAGTGATGCTTGCATCTCGCAACGCTTTACGTTAGCCAGCAGTGGCCAGTGGGTAATGGTACTCGCACCCAGCGAGCATGGTTGCCTCTCGCGACACGTTACACTAGCCAGCAACAGGCTGGTACTCATAAGGAGGAAGTGGTCGCGGGTCACGACTAGGGTCGCACCTCATGACCTGGTGGGTTTGCCCAGCACGTGGTTCCTGATCTCGCAATTCTTCACGTTATTTCGCATGTTTTGATGGTTAATCAAGGTATTGTGTCGGGTTTTCTGAAATAGTATAGCATTATTATAAATATGAAATCTATCATATGATGAAGGTTGGTTGGAAAAACTATTTCTATCATTTGCACATAAAAGTTCTCAACAAAAAATCAGAAATTCTTCATAACTACAAAATCTCACAAACTCATTTCCAATTAATAGTTTTCATAGTAAGCATGACCACCATTGATCTTATTTGTATCTCGAAGGTGAATTCCATGTAATTCATGCTTTATGAATAAGGTCAGAATATTACTTTTGGGAAAGCACTTCACAGTTAGAAAATTGTTCATCTTGTGACCTTTGTTATTTTCGTAGTTTCTTTAACAATACATCTTAAATGTAGACAATCAGGTTCTAAATCACTAGGGGTGTAAGTGAATTGGATTGGATTGAACATTGTCAAATCCAAATCCAATCCAAAGTTTTTTGGACTCGAGAAATTGAGTCCAACTTCGATCCAAATATTTTTTGACTACAGTCCAGTTCGATAATTTTTTCTTGAGTCCGAATCGAGTCCAATCCAATCCGATTATTATATTATTTTCTTCCCCGATATAGATTTTATTGTTCACAATGTTTTCTCATAATTAAATTTGAAAAATTAGGCTCATTATATCCATTCCATAAAATAAGTCACATACACATTTTACATTATATATCTACATTATATATATAAATATTAAATATATATTTTACTCCATCTGTCCCATAATATAGTGCTTGCATTCCATTTTGGGCGTTCCAAAATATTGTTCTTGTTTCTAATTTCTAATATCACAATTCCTTTTGATTTGCCTAAAAGACCATGTAACCATCATTTGTTTGCTCCATGGAAAAAGTTTTTTTTTATTGTTTATTGAACCTAGGGGTTGAATTAGTCATATACTAGTCCTACATGTACGCAATGCGAGCGAAAACAAACAAAAGGTGAATTGCGTAATAATATATACAAAAAATTATTCATGAAGTTTATTGTATATTTTTGCTTTGTTTTTTGAAAGCCAATAAATCAATGATGATATAAATATTTTATTAATTGAGGATATAATGATAAAACACGGTGAATTTGTATTACTTAAAGGGTATAAAAGGAATTACCATTTTTGGTGTCTCCCTCCTCTTCCCTTATACAATAGAGATTTAATGCTTATTCACCCATTATTTACCATTTTCTCTCCTAAAATCAGCTTTTTTCCCTCAACATTAATTGTATATGATTCATGTTCTGGATTGGATTGGACTGGACTTATTGGACTCCAAATGGGTGAGTCCAAATCCAGTCCGAAAATATTTGGACTCGAAAATTTTAATACGAGTCGAATCCAAAAAAAAAAATTGAGTCCAATCCAGTCCGACAAGTTTGGACCGGACAGGATTAGACTCCGGACTTTTCGCAGCCGCTTACACCCTTATCAATCACAAAATTTCTTCAGAGAGTCGACCTGTTCCAGTGTTCCAATATTATTGTTTTCCTCTACATAAGAATTAGCAATATCTTTTTACTAAGAAATCAAAAATTTTAAACCTGCAATGCAATAGCACAGCATGAAGTGTGAGCCACAAGTCAAATCCAAAATCCATAGAAGTTAGAACAAATATATTTAACAGTCTGGACCACTCTCAAGAAGAACGAGAAGGCAGAAAGCAAAGAGTTCTTAAATCCTCACCACCCAAATGGCCAAAAGCTAAGCCCAGGAAAACAGAGAGAGGGAAGCCCTTGACATGGTTGCTGAAATTCAAAGCCAATTCATAGAATAATTATTTACTCAAGATCATCTTACTTCAAAAATAATGCTACTTAATTAGGTCTTGGCCAAGACCTAAGTTACACTTTAACATTGTGAGCACAAACTGATTGCTTTATTTGAAAATGTTCTTATTTTTACAGTCACTTGTGAAATGTACTAGTATAAAACAAGCACTCCAGCTTTTGCAATATGTTGAGATGTTGAAGAGGCCCAATGTATAGCCTACATTTACAAGGCTAACAATCCAGGCTACCATGACAGATATATTTTTGATTAGGTGGCTCTGAGTTCAATTCAAACATAGGTTTAAGCAACCAAACAAACAGTGAAATATAAAAGTAAGTAAAATCCGATGAGAAGAGATAAATCTTACAGTTAAGCTTCAACAGGAGCACCTTTGCTTGCAATTGAAAGTCACATATTAATCAGCACCATACAACCATGATTGCAATACGTCATACTTAATCTCTGCAACTTATGTCAATGGCACTGCAACACAAAAAGCATGTTCACAAACAATAATCCTATTGTAGAAATAGTGCAAAATCTGAACTTGTCATAGTTACATAACACTGTAAGAGCAAGGCTTCTTATTTCACCATGATAATGAAAGGTAATATCTCCAATGGATTTTGAACTTCAGAAAGTGGTAACAGGAGTAAATCAGGGACTTGATTCACATAGACAACCCGACAACTGAAACAGCCAAGCTACCACTCCTCCCGAAAATTGTGATGATATATACCAATCCACGTAAGATGTGTCACACAAACTAGAAGAAGTAAGCATATTAACCTCTAAATCAATTTTAATATTCAATATCATCTAGTATATATATCTACCATGAAATAAAAAAATTCTGCTATACCTCCAGACTTGGACAGCAAGGCAACTGGATTGACTCCTCAAGTGCGTCTTGGGTCTTCCCAGAATATATCTTTGATGGTCAACCGAGATAATACTGATAGGGTCATATATGTCATAATATGTCTACTTCTCAAACCATCATCATGCAACACTGATCTCCAAGGAAGCCTAATGACTGTATTCTGTCACCAAAACCCAGCTAGAGCCCTGAGATTTTAAATTGCCCATTGATTTTTGTGTCTGTCTAAACGCTTCTGTTTCTTTTTCTCCTAGAGTAGAGTATATTTTCGACAAGACAACATGTGGGGTTGCATTATCAGGTTCCAGTTTCAAAAGTTCTTCAGCTGCAAGCTTTGCAATATCAAGTCGCAAGTGGGACTGTGCTGCACCTAAAAGGGCTCCCCAAACCCCAGCATGTGGTTCAAATGGCATTGAATGGATCATATCTACTGCCTGGTCAAGCAGTCCTGCTCCCCCGAGAAGATTAATCATGCATGAATAGTGATCAGGTCCTGGCTCTATATGGTAGGCGGATTTCATCAATTTAAAATACTCTTGTCCTTGATCAACTAAACCCATGTGTGTACAGGCAGATAGAATACCAAGGAAGGTGATGTCATTACATTGAATCCCCTCAGTCTCCATTTGCGTAAATAAGCGGAGTGATTCTTGTCCAAGACCATGATAGGCATAGCCTGTGATCATCGAGTTAAAAGAAATGACATTTGGTGAAGCAATATTCATGAAGACACAATGTGCATCAGAAATATTTCCACATTTCGAGTACATAGTCACCAATGAGTTTTGAACTGACAAATAAGACTTCATAATCATCTTCACAACATGAGTGTGAAGTTGCAAGCCAATGATTAAATTAGCTAAATCAGCAGCAGCACTGATCGTACTGCTCAAAGTTAGAACATTTGGTCTGAAGGATCCTTGCGTCATCCTAATGTACCAATGAATAGCTCCAGTAGGCCTTTCACTGTTGACTAATCCAGAAATAACAGCAGTCCAAGCAACATCATCCTTATGGGGGATCAAATTAAACAAATGGATAGCTTTTCCCACATCACCTTTTCCACAAAACCCTCCAATCATAGTTGTCCAAGAAACAATATCTCTTCTTGGCATAACTTGAAAAAGATCATAAGCTTTTTCAATTTCATAAGCGTGAACGTAGGATAAAATTATGGAATTCCAAGAGATTATATCTTTCTTGGTCATAAGATTGAACAGCTTCATGGCAGCATCTAGCCAACCAAATTTACCATACATATTGATCAGAGAATTGCATAATATAACATCATACTCAAATCCCATGTGCAAAACTAATCCATGGGATTGACAAGCTTCTTCATACCTGTCATTTTTAGCACAGGAATCAATAATTGTGGTTAAAGTCATAGGATTAACTCTTACAATATCTTCCCTTCTCATAGACAAAAACATAAGAAACCCGTCTTCAAAATTCCCATCCCTCATATAACCACTGATCATTGCTGTCCAAGTAACAACATTCTTACTAGGCATCATATCGAACAACTTCTTAGCATTCTCAATATCCCCACTTCTACAATACCCATCAACCATTGAGGTCCAAGAAACAACATCCTTTTCGACCATCCCCATAAAAATCCGAAACGCTTCATCCAACTCACCAGCCTTCAAATACCCACATATCAAAGCATTAGAACAAACAGGGTCACGCCAACTTCTTGGCATATCATTGTACAATCTCTCCGCCTCCTCAAACATCAAAGCATGGACGAAACCCGTGATCATCGTTGCATAAGATACAGCATTCCGTTCTGTCATCCTTTTAAACAACTCATAAGCCTCACTGATTCTGAGACCATTCTTCACATACCCTGTGATAATAGCATTCCAAGATGCAATGTTTCGTTGAGGCATTTCATCGAACACCTTCCGTGCTTTTGTAAGCTTCCCATTTTGTACATATGCTGTGAGCAAAGCAGTCCAACTAATGGTATTTTTGCGTGGCATTCGACTGAATACAATCTCTGCTTCATTGATAGAACCACATCTCCCGAATTTTGTGATCTGGGAATTGTTATAAGCGACTGATTGATCATAGTTCTGCTTTTTGGAGGAGAATTCTTCTCCACTAAGATGTCTGTTTGATAGAGTTGTGTAACACAATATTAACTTCTTTAAAGATGGAAAATTGTAGCCTCTGTGAACACAGATTGAAATTGTATGTTTTATTAGCATCAGAATGGATGATTATTGACTGACATAGACGATTCTTGTGATTTTAGAATTGTTAAAACAGTGCCTTACTAGCTTTTTTTTTTCTTTTCCTTTCTTCTTCTTATATTTGGCAGTCCGTCTTCGAATATATCCTTAAAATTAGGCGTAGCACAATAGGCTCAATAACCTCCCAATCCAATACCAAAAACAAAATCCATGCCATTTTCCAAAAAAAAACACATTCAACGCAACTGATTGACAATTTCTATCTCTTCTCCTCTCTCACTCTCGAGGAACAACGAGCTAAACTCCATCAAAATTCAGTAGAAACAAATAAAAACGAGCAAAATTCACACTGAGAATCAATTGCCACAAGTTAGGATTCGCGAAAATTCATGTTTGAACCTCAATTTATTGAATTTGTGGTTTGCAAAGAGGTCTGAAGAAAGTTTCAAGCAAGAAAGTTCTGATTTTTCTGTGGAAATTCTCACAGAATTTGGTTTTGTATTCACAACTTTCTGTGGAGTTCTTACTCTCGCTCTTTTGTGTACATCACAACGGCTATCTTTAAAGCTTACTCCTATATACTTCCTCCCTTTCAACATAAGTAAAACACTTTCCTTATTTGGCATATTCACAATAAGTTAAACCAGACTCTAAATGGTAAAAAAAAAATCACTTTTATTACAAATTTGCCACCGAAAAGTAAGAGGAGACCACAACTTATTTATTTCATCACTCTACTTTATTGTGGTCCCAACTTTCTCTCTCTATATTCCTTGATATGTGTGTACTTTCTCTATGCTTCACTTATTGTGAAACAGAGAAAGTGTATAAGAGTATCATATTTATCATAAAAGTGTGCTATACAAGGAAACAAATAAGACTAGTAATCAGTCTTGGATCAAAGAAAGAAGTATGTATAGCCGTATAAACCTATGATGTGGCATCCGTCATCCAGTCACCAACCACTATGCAATTCTTTACACCCCTTTCAAGGTGGAGCTAAAGAGATGAGGCCCAGCTTAAGAGATAAATGGTTGTGTTGTTGTTCAGGTAAGTATTTGGCCATCAAATCTGTAAGTTGGACAGCATACCTCACATGTAAAGTGTTAATAAAACCTTCCAGAACTTGATCTCTCACATAGTGACAATCAAACTTAAGGAACTTTGTTCTCTCATGAAAGATTGTATTATGAGAGATATAAATAGTTGCCTTATTGTCACAAAAAGATTGATTGGTTTACGTTTCTTGAACATCAAATTCTCTAACACGCACCCCATCAATCCAAACAATCTCGTTGCAAGTTTGGAACATATATCTATATTCACTCCGCTGAGGATTTGGAAACTATTTTTGGCTTCTTAGTTTTCCATGAAACTAAGTTGTTGCCAAGAAAAACACAATATCCTATGAGAGATGTCCCAGCAGTGGAAGCACATGTACCCCAATTAGCATCACAATAGGCTAAGAATGTTACATCGAATTGTGCCTGGTAGAATAGTCCCCAATCAATAGTTATAGCTAGGTATTTGATGACATCTTGAGCTGCTTGTAGATGAGGTTGTATGGGACAAGCCATGAATTGACTTAGTTGTTGAACAAAATAGGAGATATCAGGTCTTGTGAGATTGAGGTATAGAAGTCTTCCAATGATGCTTCTATATGTCTCGGGTTCAATGAGAACCTCACTATCATCACTAGATAACCTTACACCTTTAGGAAGGGAAATTTACAAGGTTTGTAACCTCGCATTCCAATACCATCTATGATGTCAAGGATAAATCTCCTTTATTTCAACATTGTACCTCTATCAGTGCTAGAAACTACTATTCCAAAGAAATATCTTATATCTCCTAGTTCTTTGCATGTGAAAGCTTTATCAGGTTTTGCTTTCAAGACTTCTACTTCCATCTCATCATCACCACAAGGTCATCAACAATTACAGCCATAATGACTTGTTTACCACCTATAGCTATGTGCTTTGTGAAAAGAGAGTAATCTCTTTTGCTATGCTGAAAGTTTTCTTGCAATAGGAACTTGGTTAACTCAATATTCCGTTGTCTGGAAGCTTGATTCAGCCCATAAAGACTTCCCTTGAGCCTACAAACTTTCCCACTTTGCTCTTCCTTATGCCCTGGTGATGGTTTCATATAAACCTCTTGATTGAGATATCCATGCAGGTAGGCATTATTGATATCTAGATGATGCAATCTCCAGTTTTGTGAAAATGCAAGAGCAACTAAGCTTCTCACACTTGTGAACTTGGCAACAAGAGAGAAGGTGTGTTTATAATCTTTGCCATCAACTTGTCTGTCACCTCTGGCCACCAGTCTTGCTTTCAGTCTCTCTACTTCTCCATTTGGCTTGTGTTTCATCTGATACACCCACTTGCAAGCTATGATTTTCTTTCCTGCTGGTAGATTAGTCAAATACCATGTTTTATTTTGATCTAATGCATCCAACTCTTTTTGCATTGCTTCTTTCCATCCTCATGAAGTATTATCTCCTTGTAACTGAAAGGTTCTACTATCTTCAGAACATTGTTAAGAGATGCTACATATTCTGTAGAATAATTTTCTGAATTCTCTAAAGCCTTCACCATGAGACAATTATTTTGAGTTTCTCCTTTCTTGTTTTTTTCTCCAGGGAGCTGCACAAGATAGTCTTGGAATGTTTGGGGAAGATTCCTCTATCTTGTTGATTTTCTTACATCAGCACCTTGAGTTGATATATCAGATGCTTCATTTATAGGTTCAACAACATTATCTTCTATCAATTCACTTTGTTCACTTAGATCAGTGGAGCTGTTGTCTGTCACTTTAGTGCTTTTGTTGTTCTCTTCATCACCTGTGTCATTCAATAAAGCCATGCTATTTCTGATAACATCAACAGATTGCCCCTTTTTTTGGTTAGTGAGAAAAGGAAATACATTTTCTTGAAATGTTACATCTCTGCTTAAAAAGATTCTTTTCCTTTCAAGATCATATAATTTATACCCTTTTTGACAGTAAGGATATCCAAATATAACACATCTTATCCCTCTTTCATCAAGCTTATCAGTTGGCTTTCTAGGGCCACTAGCGTACCATAAGCTTCCTATCACTTTCAAGTGTTCATATTCTAGTTTCTTATCCATTACTCTTTTATCGGGTGTTTCCCACTCACCAACTGCACTTGTTAATAGGTTTATCAAGTGAGTTGCACTGAGAATGAAGTCTCCCCACAAGTTATCAGGAATGTTTGCATGAATGTTGAGGGCTCTAGTAGTTTCTGAAAAAAAAATTGTGCTTTCTTTCGACCCTGCCATTCTGTTGGGGCCTCTCTGCTACACTTCTTTGATGCATGATACTGCCTCTCTGCCATAATTTTCCCACACTCTTGTTGGAAAATCTCAGTACCATTGTCTGATCTAATGGGTTTTTACTCTGAATTTAAAATGATTCTCAATATGAGCAAGAAATCCTATCAATACTCCTTTCACCTGCTCTTTCTTGGATAATAAATGCGTCTAAGTTACTATAGAGTGGTCATCCACAATGGTTAAAAAGTAACTTGCACCTAAAATAGCTTTAACATCATAAGGTCCCCACAAATCCATGTGGACCAGATCAAAAACACATTCTACAATTGAGGTACTTGTCATAAAAGGAAGCCTGTGATATTTAGCTATATAAGAAGTATCACAAAAATAATCTTTCAATCCTTTACAATCACAAAAATTAATATGTTTCATTTTTGACAGAGAAACATGACCTAATCTAGCATGAATTAGATTTAGATCTTTTCTCCTGCCTTCATTCTTCTCTTTGCTCTTCCTTGTTTCAGCAGCCATCACTCTTTTATTCCCTTATGTCTCATCATGCTTTCCTGGATTTTATTCTCTCACAACAAGCCTTATAGATCATATTCATTATTTCCAAGAGCTATTGTCTGCTTAGTGAAAAGATCCTGTATATGACATCCATTCTTATGAAAAATAAACTTCATCACCTTATTATCTTGTAGAAGTTTACTAACAGATAATAGGCTGTGCTTGAAATGACTTACAAACAATACATTTCTCAAAAGAATTTCATAAGATAGTTTTATATCCCAAAACTCCTTCACTTCTTTGATTGTTCCATCAGGCAGTCCTACTTTCACCAGACCTTTCAAGTGTTTTATATTGCTAAAAGCTTTCTAATTCCTGAGACGTGATCACTTGCACCAGAGTCAATGATCCAAGAGTTACGGTGTCAACTTTTTTATGACAAGCAGCATTTCAACATATGACATTACCTGTAAAGTTGATGTATGCAGTTGCGTTGTTTCCAATAGCCTTTATGACCTCCTAAACTACTGCAGATATTAGCTTGCTCTCATCCTTTTTTGTCACTGGATTCACCTTGAGAAGTGCTTCAATCAGAAGGTGTTTCTGCAACCATCTCTTCACCCGGCCTCCTTGAACACCTTTCAGCTTTCCTTGTATTGTTCCTCCAGTTTGGTTACTTACTTCTATCCAGATACCCAATTAAGTTGTAACATGCATCGTTCATTGATGTCACCCCTCATTCCACAATCTTCACATTTCTTTGCAAGTTTCTCCATTCTCATCTTCTTGTAATCTTTCTTTTGAAACTACACTAAGGGACCTAGGTGTTTTGGTTGCCTGCTCACATCGAGTGCACTCATTTCACTTCCCAGGTTCATCTCCCATGGGATTTGCTTCTATTTTTCAGCTTGAAGAACCAAGTCATATGCCTTTTTTCAGCATGTACTCATAATTTTCAACCAATAAATGATTATTGATTTATTATCTAACATTGCATTAATGAGAATCAATAGAAATCATGATTGTCGCCTTAAAAGGAAATAAATTTATATTGACTTTTCTAAATAAAGGCAATGAACATAACCTTACATCATTAGCCTAGATTATTGCACGAGCCAATTCATTATAGCTCAACCTTTTACTTATTCTAATTTCCTTCCGTTTTCTCAAGTACTTTATCCCTCAAAGCCAACTTTAGCATAACCTTTTAACACTCAGCGCTACGACCGCACTTTATATTTTGAGTGTTCTTTTATTTGTCCTTTCTTGTTTTTTTCACCTTTGGAACCCTATATTTAATATTTGGTCACAACTTCCACTAAGCGTGACGAGATATCTTTGGCATTGAGCATTTAAGTCAAATAATTCATCAACTCCATCTTGTTGAGGGCTTCATCACACGTTCGCATCAAAAGTCATAGGCTCCAAGGATATCTTGCTAAAGACTTCATTATGAGTCCATACATAAAATCATAGGCTCCAGGCATACTTCATTATGAGTTCATAGAAGATCAATGCATTTACTGGCTTATTTCGGCTCATAACACACACAACTCACAACTTATACAAAGAGTCGTTCGCTAGCACATCTCAAATCAATATAACCTACTTGATCATCCTTGGGGGCTTCTCATTTCTCCTTATTCAAAATCAATTTTCTAAACTAAAAATTGAACTTCTAGAGGAACAACAAGGCATCCTATCATATCTCTACCTTTGCATTACTATCATATCTTGGCATTTGCATTACATATTTGCATCATGCATCACACAAACATTGCATCAAGCATTGAATCCTTTGTCCTTCGTCATAGGATTATAGCATTAGTCATGGAGTCGAACACGCACACACACGTACACCTTTATGTCTAGGGTATTATAGGTCACTCTTTATAGGTCAAGTCATTTCCTATCCATGCACTAGCACCCACATCAGGGGCCGTATGTATGTCCCCTTATTGTTTATATGCAAATTTTTGTGTTCTTTGCATTTACAGGTATCCAGCGTTGAACAACTCTATACGAGTTATAATCCACCGAGGCATGTAGACCTTATGTGAGAAGATCGTCAGAGAGATCATTTTCGCATCTCGAGGACATAAACAACGACAAATCCAACATTATTTCCAAAGAACATCGACATTGACAAATCCAACGTTAGTTCAAAGATATCGATAGCAGTAAATCCAACTTTAGTTTAAGGATATCGACAGCAACAAATCCAACGTTAGTTCAAGGATACCGACATCGGCAAATCCAGCGTTATTTGCGAAGAAGATCGACAACGACAAATCCAGTGCTAGTTCTAAGGTCATTAATTCAAAGGATATCGACATCGGTCAAATCCAGGGGTAGTATTCAGCTAAGTGTACCCATGGAACGGGATATTGTGGACACATAATCGTGTCTCCCAATTTAAGGGTTCAATGATGTAACATACCGCGATCTAAATTGGTTCGACCCAAGGGGAGAACAGTCTGAAAATCCAACCCAAAACAATTTTAAAAGTGTTAAAATCATATTTCAAAGCCCAATTAATTACTTATGATAAGTAATTGCGATTTGATCCCATAAACGAAGTAATTATTCATGATAAGTAATTGTATATAAATAATTTTTTATAATTAAAATTGGATTTTCGAACTTAAAAGATAAAAGAAAATCATTAAAACGCGTTTTACAAAGAGCTGTCAAAGAGTGTCAAAAGCATGGCGGTGCGCCTGGCACAACAATGTGAGTCAAGCGCATATGTCCAATTGTGTCACGTGCACCAAATTGCGGCTGATACATTGTATTGAGCGTTACACAGAGGCGTGCGCCTGGCGCACTTCTCTACGTGATGCGCAATGTTCTTTTCTATCTTTTTTAAAAGCGTGTGCCACGTCTGCGCAGCTCATTGGTTATGATGTGTCAGATACCCAGAGTGCGTGGCACGTGTAATTGTGCGTCACACAGAGACATGTGCCTAGCGCACTCTCTGTGTGACGCGCATATTTTGTTTTCCTATAAATATGTCTTAATTTCCCGAATTAAAGATGGATTTTTCATGCGGTTTTTCCACGCGATTTTCCATACACTTAATACTTCGACTTTTATACACTTTACAAATATCTATAAAACCTCTCTGTAAATCATATATTTTTCTGGCAAAAACACAAATACACACATTCATTCATACACGCGTTCATATCTTGAGGTTTCACGATTGCTCGTCCCGAAGGTTGTCAATCTCTCAAAAACCAAGCCACAGTATAATCCTAAGGGTCCTTGAATAGATTTATTATTTTTATATTGAAGTTACTAATATAACTATCTAATTTATGATGTAGATCTTAAATATAAAAATTATTCTTTTGTAAATTCTAATATTTTTCTTTCTTTTTATTTATTATTCATACGCATGTTGTATGATTTAATGCTTTCATCGCCTCACGAATCGATATTATGTGTAATACCAAAAGAACTGTTCTAATATTAATTAGATAATTTGAATAACCTGCTAGGTTCCGTGTAATTTGATTGCTTAATAACATGTTACTAAAAAACAGTCATTTTATGTGTAACCTGAACCAACATAGGCTAAATTATGTTTAGGGTGCATGAAAATATTTTCTAGATATTCTTTTGCATAAAAATCGACACGAATCGATATTATGTAGAGCCTAGCATTGGACGACCTGATTCCTGATTGTGTTCGTACTCTCACCCCGAACTCAATCTATGGTTCATGACCGTCTACGGAGTCAGACGGGAAAATCTACATTGGATAAGTCCCTAATTTGTCCATACGATTTTTCAATATTCAATTAGGTTTATGTGTCTTCCTTTAAAGACTTGTTGGCGACTCAAAAACATTTTCAATAAAACCTTTACAATGAGGTAGTCAAATACGCGCTCATCCCACGTAGGTGAAATAAAAACACGCCTACTCAAAAAATACGATACATACTCTTTTTATGCCTTAGAATACCATTACAGTTTTGCATATGCATAATTATTATTTAAGCTACCACAAGGAAACTTTTCCATGCCTCATTAAAAAATGTTCTATACGTGAGGTCACCCCAGGGGGGGTTCACGCTTTGTCCTTCCGAAAGCTTCCAGAGCGATAATGTTGGATCTTAGTCATAAGCAAACCTAGCCAATCATGGCACTATTCTCTTGTTCCTAACTTGAGAACTGGAGTGCGTCTTACACGTGGCCTATTAGACTTAACTTAAACCTGACCATAGTCTCAATCATAGAACTGGACTTTAGGTTGGAACTTTTGCATCGATGTTACATGACATTTGCTTGTGATTGCAATTTTTCCTATCATTAACTTGTCAAATTGTCATTGTTATGCGTCATACTTAAAATCGCGTCTAAAAACTAACATATTAAAGATAGTCAATTAGCCAAAACTTCGCTTCAATCAAGATATGTCGAGGGAGAAGTACGCCCAGCACATTTAGTTATGCTTGTTGCACAGCTCCCGCGCCAGACGCACAACTGTGCGCTGCACGCAACAATGTTACGGTGGCACGCACTCTGTGCTTCACATCGTTTTCGTCGATTTAGTCATCTTGGTGGTCGATCCCATGTTTGGTCCATCTGCATTCACGTAGAATCATAGTCATTCTAGGTTTCTCACCTGTAATAACCCTTATGATTATTGCTTTGAAGGGAGTTAGCATGCTACTTATTCCAACAAGATGCATCTTTTTTTAGGGAGATTATTTCCGTATATACTCAATAGTTACGCATGCTTGGCTGGGAGTAGTCCAGGGATGGTGACCTCCTGGGAAGTTTCTCGGGATGCACATAAGTGAGAAAAAAATGCGGCAAAAGAACTTGTATTGATTATTGATAAAACTGTTCATGGACGGGACAACTCTCTAAGCCCGCCCAGATCGGCCCGTTAAAGTTGCGAGCCTGGACAACAATTTTGAAAGAGTTTCTAAATGGACGGGTCAAGCCCGACCCGCTAATATTAATGGGCGAATATGGACAACCTCAAATATATTGCGGGCTAGCCCGCCCGACCTATTTATGAAAATATCTATTTTCTATGTAATTTTATTTTTTAATCTTACTAATTTAGTGTTGATTTATCTTTTAGAATATATAGTTTATTTGCACTAATATCCTTTTGTGACACATAATTATCTATCCAAAAAATTGTTTTATGTAAGTCAATTTTTGCGCAATCTTCCCATTTTAAGTCTAGCTTTTGATTATCCCTGATTGATTAGGTTTGTATATCCATTTTCTTCTATTGAGTGTTAACCTATTTGTGACTTGTTTAATAGGTTACTTATGTTATGTGTTACAATCACTAGTAGAATAAGTGCTTATTGTTGCAGTCAATAAGTGGACTATTGCAGCGGTTTTAGCCATGCAGTAATTAAGGGCATAACAATATCTAATTAACCTATTGATGCGGTTTCTACCCAAAACCGCAGCAATAGGTATTTTTTTAATATTAAAAATATAGATTTATTGCTGCGGTTTCTTCCCAAAACCGCAATAATAGATGCAGGGTAGGTAAAAAAAAAATTGATTTCTCTCAACCTATATTTTTTATAGTTATAATACAATTACAATATAAACATAGTGAAAACAATCCACTATTACAAATCTGAGAAAAACATAGTACAACATTAAAAAAATGAAATGAAAAGACTAAGAAACAAATTAAAATCAAAAAATTAAGAAACTGAAATGTAAGCTAAAAATAAAATACACTAATTAAAAAATAACAAAAAATTCTCATCCTATATTTTTTATAGTTATAATACATTTATAATATAAACATGGTGACAACAATCCACTATTACATATCTGAGAAAAACATACTAAAAAATAAAAAAACTGAAATTAAAAGACTAAGAAACAAATTAAAACCAAAAAATTAAGGAACTGAAATGTAAGCTGAAAATAAAATACACAAATTAAAAAATAACAAAAAATCAGAAAATCTAACAATATATTAATTCTTAACCAATAAAAATAAAAAAATAAAAAAAACTAAAATATCAACCATCGAGAGTTTGTCGTCGAATGAAGAAAACAAAAAAACAAAATCTAACTATAAAATTTAACTAAAAAAGCAAAAAATAAAGAAAACAAAATAAATCGTCGTGCGTCGTCGTCGTTGTCGTCGACGCCGTCACGGCGAACAAAATCGTCGCGCGTCGTCGTTGTCGTTGGCACCGTCGCAGCGAACAAAATCGTCGTGCGTCCTCGTCGTTGTTGCCGGCACCGTCGCACCGAACAAAATCGTCGCGTGTCCAGATCTGCACAAAATCAACGTTGTCGCCGGCAACCAACCGAGAGTTAGTTCGTCGCAACGAACAACATCGTCGCGCGTCTAGATCTGCACAAAATTATCATTGTCGCCGGCAACCAACCAAGAGTTTCTATGTTGTCGGCAAGTGAGAGGAAGAGAGGATTTTGTCGAACAACGAGTTCTTAGAGGAAGACGAAGATGATTGAGAGGAACACCGTTTTTTTAGAGGAAGACGAACGGCTGATGAGGGGAGAGGATGATTGAGAGGGTTTAGAGGGAGAGGAAGACCGACAGATGAGTGGTGTGAAATTGATGAGAGGGAGAGGGAAATGGAGAGTGGCGTGAAAGAGATGAGAGGGAGAGGAGTGAAATGAGCATTGAACTGATGAGAGGGAACCCTAGCTGGACCCTTTTTATATTAATTTAAAAGCCTATTGCTGCAGTTTTTGGTAGGAACTGCAACAATAGGTCCAAATAATATTTTTTAATATATTGTTGCAGTTTTTTCCAGAAACCGCAGCAATATGTTTGGTCAAATGGTAAAAAAACTCATCTGAAACCATATTGCTGCGATTTTCGGCGGAAACGGCAGCAATATGGTTATTTTATATTTTTCTTTCTCTTTTTGCATGATATATTGATGCGTATGGGTAAAACTGCAGTAATATCACCACAACAATAAACAATTATTCTACTATTGAATGTCCCACCCCCACCCTCGCCTGTTTTAGAAGAAGGGACATTGTAACACATATCATAAGTAACCTACTAGACAAGTCACAAACATGTTAAAACTCAATAGAAAAAAACATACATATAAGCCTAACTCAATCAGGGATAATCATAATGTAGACTTAAAATGGGAAGATCGCGCAAAGATTGACTTATTTAAAATAATTTTTCCTTATCTTTATTTTCACCTTTATCTTACATTGTGATTATTAATTTTTTTCTATTTTAACAAATAATTATGTTTTAATCTATATATATTGAGGAAAATTAGCTACACTTATTTTGGAAAACAATAAAGGTATTAATAGGCCCGCGAGCAAGCCCGCCCGTTTATTAGGGTGGGTCATGAACAAGTAGTTAAGCCCGCATAAAATAGCTTTGACTAGGCATATTAGGCCCGTTGGATAAAAATTTAAGGTTAGGCCCATCCCACAACCCGTCCAAGGCCGCAAATGATCACCTCTAGTTATTGAGGATAATTGTTGGCCCTAGATACACATTGATGATGATAGACTCGACTCTGAATGGGTCGGGTGTTACAAATGCTGTCATAGCAATCCTACGACCGCGTGCTGATCGTGTGGATAATTAATTCAAGGTTGGTCGCCTAGTAGGGGAGGATTCTGGGATTATATCACCAGCTGCATATCGAATATGTGATTAGTTTCCAGGCTGGGGTGACCCACATTTCGTATGCCGAATAGGTGGAGTCATGAGGCGCAACGAGGGTGTTATTGTTCTCAAGTGGGGGTGCATGTAATACCTCTCATGATTGCTTTTAAGGGAGTTAGCCGACTACATATTCCAACAAGATGCATCTTTCTTTTAGGGAGCTTATTTCCTTAGTTACTCCACAATTAAGCCTGCTTGGGTAGGAGTAGTCCAGGGATGGTGACCTCCTGGGATGTTTCTCGGGAAATGCATGAGTGAGGACAAAATGCGCCGGAAGAACTTGTGGGAGTTATTGAGGACAATTGTTGGCCCTGGATGTGCATTTATTGACCTTTGATCTAAAATGTAATTTGGAATTTAAACTCAAAGCAGAAAGTTTTGTAAATAATGAAACAGATAGGTAGTATACTCACATAAAAACAACACTTAATTGAAAAAGAACAAAAAATATATACCATCTTACACAATAACATGTACTATTAAGCAAACAACAAATAAAATAATGCAACACAACACACATGACTATATTAAAATAAAATTAAAGTTTATTTTAAATTGCAAAACACATAATTAAATCGGGAAGGCTCTAAATTACTACTCTTTCGCTACGCACTCTGATAAAAAAGAATATAAATTACATGTAAGAGGCCCTACAAATAAGATTAGCAAACTTGGTAGACTAATTTCACCAATAATACGAGTAATTATACATATAACATATGCTTCGTAAGCATAAGAGCACACCACATTCCCATCACACTCTCGTTATAGTGAAACTACTAAACTTAATTCTAAATAAATTTTATCTCCTATGACTAACTAATAATTATAAAGAATCATTAGTAACTCTTTTCTAGAGTTTAGGAGTGTTTTGCTTTGATACCAACTGTAACACTCCGTCCAATTACAAGAATTAATAAACAAAATAGAAAGATTTATTAAGTAGTAGACGATAAAGGAAATATTTTCAAGACAAATAGTGTCGAGACTAGCTAATAAATGTTTATGCTAAAATTTATCACTTATGATGAAATTAAAGTTTGTGGGACGTGTCAACCAGATGATGTTAAAGACAATGCGACAAAAGAATGCAAAGGGGGATCAAAGGGGATGAACACACAAAAGTGGTGACGCGGAAAACCCCAATGAAGATGGGTAAAAAACCGCGGGTGGTTGGAGATCCACCAAACTAATATAGTTCACTATCTTTCTTCGTGACTGACCGTCGTTTACAAGAATGCTTAGTTCAGTCTAATGTCCTTCTCACAATATTGCGTAAAAAACATGTCAATGACCTTTCTCTCCCTTTTACATACCTTCTTTTTTACTTGGCTTTTTCCCCAACGAATACAAAAATAAATTCACTAATTATTACATTAACTTCACGCTTAAATCATGGGAGATCTTCTATGCTCATACTCCAGCGTCTTAATGTTGTCGCTTTTAACGGCTGAATTTATGGCTTATAATGCTCTTGCCTTATTTGGCTGGACCGTTACCATTCAATGCGCGGCTCTTAATCTTGCATCCTTCGCTGTGTCTTTGGGTTGCATCTACTTTGTCATCGTGTCAGATGGTATCACGTCATCGCGTCATCGCGTCAATGTCATCCTGTCAAAAAATTCAGCCATAACAGTTTGCCCCCAATTGTTGAGTTGGGGTTGCACAAAGCCCATGAGACAATTGTTAATAAATCAGTGAATCAAATGAAATTCTACTCAAGTCATTAAGATATCACAAATCGCAAGAAATCTCGCCCTTGTCAATTTATGGAAAAAAAGAAGATTTCCAAAGAGACGCATGGAAGGAAAGGAGATCTGCTTTGAGCGGTTATTTTTGGTAGTCCAAGAGTCTCAAAATACAAAAGGTAGTTTTGTTTTTAAATAGCCGTTTTAATTATAACCGTTGGCACGATTGTCATGATTACTCATTGTTGGCATAAATAACTTAAGCGGTTAAGGAATCACCACTTTTACTCTAACTTTATCAAATCTTTCTCTCTTTTTAAGTAAGGCAACTTCCATAACATCCCTTACTCTCTTCATCGGAAAACCGATCGCTGACACCAGGTAATTTCGCACTTTTTCGCTCGTTTTTTTCCTTTGATTCGCTCTACTTTCTCTTCCTCTACTGTTCTCATGGCGCCTAGTAGACGCAACATTAGGACTTTTGTAAAAAACCAAGAGAAATCGAAAGGTAAAGAGAAAGCTGTAGAACTAAGGGTAGAAAATGAGGATGAACTGTCAACGATGTCAGAAGAGGATCTTTTAAGGTTTTTAGACTTAGGAAATTTGCCTGAGAGTACTATCATTAGAAATGCTGATCCTGACGAACCCCCAGAGTCGTGTCTCGAAAAATGGGTAGTGCTCTATGAATACCCTTTCAAAATAGGTCTTAGACTTCCCTTCACCCCCCTGGCAAGGGATTTGATGCAGATTTACCAAAATCAGCCCATGGCAGATTATGCCCCAAGTCTGGAGGATCCTGAGCGTCATCGACAGGGTGACGGCGTCGTGGGACGAAGCCTTCACCCTTCACGACTTGTTGTTACATTATGAAATTAGGGTTAAAGCGAAAAAAAGGATAGCCTTGCATGCAAAGGCGAGGTTAGAGCCTCTGATCGGGGGGATACAGTCAAATGACAGAGGTTGGAAAAACAGGTTTGTGTTTGTGAAGAGATCGTCGCTAGGGGAAGCCGGGGCGTCTCTTGTTGGCGGCTGGAATACCGAAGGTGTGTTTATTTTCAGTCTTTCTAAATTCGTGATGTGTCGTTAACGCCACTCTTACATCGTTTCTACTGCAGGTCTTAACCCAAAACTGCCGTCGCATCGTGACGAGTCTCAGAGTCTCTGTGACAAGTTTCTGAAGGTGTCAGAGGAGGACATGCAGTTTAGAAGGGTTCTTTTTGCTTCTCAAGACAGTTGTTCATCTATGGCTTCTGTTTAGTCTATCTAATTTAAATTCCGCTTCTTCTTTTTATTCTTTGGGTAGGACTCTACCAGGGAAGGTTTTACACAAGCGACTTAATCACTTCCAGACAGGTTCATCTCAATCGCGTCCTAGGGGGAGTCTGGACGGGCAGGCGCTGGCTGAGATGCTGCGCAAGCGCAAGAGGAAGTCCTCTACTGACGCTGCGTCAGCGTCGTCTAAGAAGGATAAAGCTGTTACCGTTCACTTGGACGACGAGCTGGACGTCGCGTCTAAGACGCGCAAGACTGACTTCCTAGCTCCCCCAGACAAAAGCGGTCCTTCCTATTCTGTGACCGTCCCAAATGACTTCATGTCGTTGGAACGGTCCATATGGCCTGAAGCAGACAGGTTCCTTTTTCCTAGCGCAATGGAGAGGATCAAGGAACATACTCTTCCTCGCATGATGTCAGATGGGCTGGAACTCCTATTTCAGGCATAGACTTCCGGTTTCCTTTTTCAGACATTATGCCTATTATGACAATAACTTGTGACTCTCTAAGTGACGCGTATCATATCTTTTTGTGCAGTCTTCTCAACATCTCCTGATGGCTAAGAGGGAGATCTCCTCTCTGCTGAAGGGTCATCTGACCATGAAGCAGAGAATGGAGAAGGCTGAATTGGACGCGAAGTCCAAAAGCGATGAGGTGGAGTCTTGCAAGAAGGCCATGGAGGACATGAAAAAGACTTTACAGAAGATTGGGGAGGAGCTAGAAGAGATAAGGCAGAGGGCGACTAAGTTGGAGGAGTCTTCTCGTCATGAAATCACGACGCTCCAGACTGAGGTGACAACTAGGGTCAGGGCTAAGCCGATGTACCAGTTTTTAATGAAGAAGACGGCGTCGTGGACGCCACAAAAGGACATTGACCTATACCTCCAGTTTATGGGATCCATGAAGGATCTGATGGACGAAGAGGATTTGGCTGCGACGGCGGATTCTTCATCAAAAGTTGATGAAAACGCCCCGTCTTGCGCTGGGTTCATAGCGTCTGATGTGCCCCCGACCCCGAAACCGAGAAGGAGGCTCCAACTACTGTCCTACCAGCTGAAGCGTTTGAGGAGAAGGAAGTTGAAGAGGTCCCTGCCGTTTAATTTTTAGGCCCTTTATACCATCCCCCTCTTATCTAAACATTAATCAATCTTTTGGTAAAGGTCACTTCAAAGAGTGACCGTTTGTACTGTACTTTTGGGTCACCCATGGGGGTGGCCATAACTATTTATCGTTTAAACTTTTTTGGGTCACCTACGGGGGTGACCATTACGTTGATGCTTTGATCTTTGGCAAAATTGTCCTTATGTCTTTGTTTTACATCGCATGTATGTGTTTTGGTCGTTATTCTGACGTTCCTAAAGGATGGTCAAGCGTTCAGTAAGCCATCTTTGGTCGTTCAGACGTATTGTTTGGACTTAATAAAAGTCATCATTGGTCGTTCAGACGTATCGTTTGGACTAAACGACTTTTAGAATACACATAGGAAATACATAAAACTTACATGTGTTCGTCAGGGAGATGGCTGAAATGTCGTCAGTAGTTATGACTTTAAAATGACTATGCCCCTGTCGTAACGTCGGCTGAGACAATAGTGGACCAAAACACTTTACATGGTGGCAAGATGCAAGTCTACCTGATGCCTTGTGAAAATCGTTGGGACGTTAATAAGTTGGACGGGAACAATTTGCCTGCAACTTAACAAATACCCAGTGAGAGAACACTATGGTCGCTAACAACTAGCGACACAGATATAATATCATTACCATCTATTCTATATCTCTATGTGTATATATGCGTATTTTCCGCTTTTTTTTTTTTTTTTTTTTTTTTTTTTTAAAAAAAAAAGAAAAAACTGGGAAAACAAAGCTTATCACTTAGCTTTAAAAGTAGTATCGTTTGAGGTGTATGGCATTCCAGCTACATGGCACGGAGCTTCCGTCACGTCGGACCAATTGGTAGGCTCCATGGCCTACCACTTTACTAATTTGATATGGTCCTTCCCACTTATGACCTAGCTTACCAGCGTTAGCCTCTTGTGTGTTCTGGAATACTTTCCTTAGGACCCAATCTCCTTCGACGAAGGATTTGGCTTGGACGTTTTTGTTAAAGCTCCTCGCTACTATTTGTTGCTGGGCCGCCATGCGTACCAACGCTGCGTCGCGCAACTCCACAATGGTATCTAGGTCGCTTATCAATTCATCGCTCATCTGTCGTTCCGTCGCTAGGCTGCATCTCGCAGTTGGGACGCTCACCTCCGAAGGCAGGACAACTTCACAACCATAGACTAATGAGAACGGAGTTTGTCCAGTCGCGGTGCGCGATGTCATGCGGTTAGCCCATAAGATGGAAGGCAACGCCTCACCCCATTAATTTACCTTTCTTGGCTGCGAGTCGCTTCTTCAAAGAGTCAATGATCGTCTTGTTACTAGACTAAGCCTGTCCAATGGCTTGCGGGTACCTTGGTGTTGACGTTAGCAACGCTATGCCCCATTCATCGCAAAAGCGTCTTATCTCGTTGCTGATGAACTGCGACCCGTTGTCGCATACTATCTCGGACGGGACGCCAAATCTGCAAATGATGTTAGTGTATATAAAGGAAATCACTTCCTTATTGCGTACCTGTTGAAAAGAACCTGCTTCAATCCACTTAGAAAAGTAGTCAGTTAGTGCCAACATAATGACCTTCTGACCTGGTGTTGGAGGTAATTTACCAACTATGTCCATGCCCCACTTCATGAAAGGCCAAGGTGTTAGAGTAGGATGCAAAAGTTCACAGGGTTTGTGCGTCATACCTGCATGTCGTTGACAACTATCGCATTTGGCGACATACCTTATTGCATCCTTCCTCATTGTTGGCCAATAATAGCCCATGCGCAATACTCTGTTGGACAAGCTGCGTCCTCCTGAATGATTTCCACAAGTGCCGTCATGCATGTCCTTCAGGACTTGCCCCCACGCACTGCTCCTTCTCCAAACAGCGTAGGTAGGGGCCCGCGGCAGATTTTTTGAACAGTACTCCTTGAATGAGTACGTATCGCGACGCCTTGAATCGAATTCTGCGTGCTTCCGCCTTATCTGTTGGGAGTACATCGTTAGCAAGGAAATCATAAAATGGTTTTGTCCAACTGACACTTACTTCCTCGGCATCAGGGTCGCTTTCAGGTGCGAGATTATTGACATTACTGACGACCCCATGATTGTCTCGAAGCTGATCGATCGTCGTTGTGACAGCGTCCCCGATGCTCCTAGCGATAGCAGGGCTTGTCAAATGAACAATAGGGATGGACGTAAACGAAACGTCCCTTAAAGAAGATCCGAGATTGGCCAATGCATCTGCTTGCGTTTTTTGGTCCCTAGGTATCTGCAAAATGTCAAATGAATTAAACACTTTACTTTTACTCTGAGCTATTTCTAAATACATGGCCATCTTAGAGTCTTTTCCTACGAATTCGCCTTTGACTTGGCTGACTATCAACAGTGAATCGCTGAAGACTTTCAATGCTTTTGCTCCCATGTCCTCTGCTAATGTCATTCCAGCTATGAGCGCCTCGTACTCGGCTTCGTTATTCGTCGCTCTAAATTCACAGCTTATGGCTCGTACTATCTTGCTCCCTTATGTGACTTTAGCACAATGCCTAGACCCGCACCACGAAAATTAGAAGATCCATCAACAAACAATATCCAGGAGTCGTCGTTCACTTGATTAATCCTTGCGACTTCGTCGTCTGCGATTTTCTAGCTTTGGGCTAAAGTCTGCCACAAAATCTGCCAAAGCTTGTGACTTGACAGCGGTTCTTGGATGAAACTGGATATCGTACGCGCTGAGTGCTATTGCCCACTTGCTCATGCGACCTGTCAATTCCGGGTGTCGCAAGACAGACTTGATAGGATAATTAGTCATAACGACAACATATGTGTTTCGAAAAGTGCCTAAGTTTTTAACAGCTACGACTATGGCTAAAATGAGCTTTTCTAATGAAGAATACCTGGTCTCCGCGTCTAGCGAGACTTACTGACATATGATTGGTAGCTGCTGGCTCTCCGCTTCCCGCGTCAGGACACGCTGACGGACAGTTACTTACCGCAGATAGAGCTGCAATGTTTCCCCGATATTTGGTTTTGACAATAATGGCGGCGACGCTAAGTAGCTTTTAAGTTTTTGCAGCGCTTTCGTGTTGTTGCGTCAATCGAAGCCCTTGTCTTTCTCAGGACGTCATAAAATAGGTGACATTTCTCAGATGACCGGGATATGAAACGATTTAACGCAGCTACGCGACCAGTCAACTTTTGCACTTCCTTGACGGTTCGTGGGGACTGAATGTTGATGATGGCTTTTATTTGATCTTGGCTGGCTTCAATTCCTCGTTGCATCATGACGTACCCTCCAGAGTCTTGCGGACACTCTGAAGGTGCACTTAGTAGGATTTGATTTCATGCCATACCTTCGTAATACGTCGAAAGCCTCCGACAGATGCTGAATGTGATCGTCTGCTCGCTTGGATTTGACGAGCATATCGTCTATGTTCAATTCCATAGTGTCACCCAGTTGATCTTTAAACATTTGATTAACCAGTCGCTGATATGTGGCACCTGCATTTTTCAAACCAAAAGGCATAACTTTGTAACAATATATACCTTCATCAGTAACAAACGCGGTCTTTTCTTGGTCGTCCGGATGCATCAATATTTGGTTGTACCCGGAATACGCGTCCATGAACGTTAAAAACTCGTGACCTGCCGTCGCGTCGACCATTGTATCTATATGAGGGAGGGGGAACGAATCCTTGGGACATGCTTTGTTTAAATCTGTGAAGTCGATGCAGACTCTCCACTTCCTGGTTCTTTTTGCTAACCACCACGACGTTGGCGAGCCAATCTGGATACTTTACCTCGCGGATCTTTCAGGAGAGAACTTGCGTCTATTCTGCTTTACAGGCTTATGAGTGGGGTCGACGTTGAGCTTATGCGTAATGACGTCAGGACTGATTCCTGTCATATCTTCATGGGACCAAGCAAAACAATCTTGGTTAGTTTTCAAAAAATCGACTAACTGACCTCGTATTTCTTGCGACAATGTTGCTCTGATTCGGACAACACGATCGGGGATGGATGGATCGAGCATCACTTCATCCACGTCCTGCTCGCTGGGCGCGTCGGGCGCTGACCCATCCTTTAATTGCTAGATAGTCGCTTTTGGGGGTTTGAGCGACGAACTATAGCATGCCCTTGCAGACTTCTGCTCGCCCTTTATTTCTTGGACGCCCCATTTGGTAGGAATCTTCAGCGATTGATGATAGGTTGAAGGGACGACCTTCATCTTATGTATCCATGGGGTGCCGAGAATGATATTGTATGCTGACGGGCAGTCCACAACATTGAATCTGGTTGGCAGGTTGACGCCTTTGGCTAGCGTTGGCAGTGTGATCTCTCCGATAGTATGTTGAGCCTCTCCACTGAAACCTACCAAAACAGTAGATTTTTTAGTAATATCTTTATCGCACAGACCCATACCTTCGAGGGCGCTTTTGAATATGATGTTGGCTGAGCTGCCCCCATCGACTAACACTCGCTTTAACAAGCAGTTGCTGACAATCAGGGATATGACTAATCCATCGTGATGCTCCTCGTCGCAGACGTCGTCGTCGTCAAAGGTTATCGCCATTGCTTCGAGCTTGCGTTCCTCAGCTGACCTGCAAGATTTATAAACGGCGAACGAGGGGGTACCCTCTCTTCTTAGCCTTTTGCCTGCGGAATACGTTAGTCCACATACATCAGATCCACCAGAAATGACGTTGATTACCTTTACTTGTGTGGGCGACGCAGGAGGGTCAGACTGCGCGGTATTTCTACCGAAGGACGCTTTACCTTTGTTGCTCAAGAGGTCCTTAAGATGCCCCTTATTGAGCATGAACGCGACCTCTCGTAGCAACGCAATGCACTCCTCCGGCTTATGGCCATGGTCATGATGGAACTAACACCACTTTGTATGATCTTTTTGCGCTTCCGGTCGGTCGCTCTTTTTTGGCCAACGAACTGGCGCTCCAATTATGGATAAAGCATTCACGACACCTCCGACATCGACGAAAAATCCCTAGGAGTCTAGAGCAGGGAAGGTTGGCGGCTCCGTCCTCGCGTTGTTACCTGCACTTTCGACAACGTCAGTAACATTATTTACCTTGTTTGAACGGCTATAAGGGTGGCTTCGCCAGTTGTTCTTCTTAGGGATGAAAGCCTTCCGATCAGCAGGAGTATCTGGTGCGCGTCGGGTTGGATATGGTGTTGAGGATGGCATCGTCTTCCTCCAACCTCATCTGTGCTAACGCTCGCGACTTAACTTCCTCAAACGTCTGGCACGGGTACTTCGTCAAACGGTTGTATACCATCGATCGCGAGATTAATCCTTTCCTGAAACACTCAATAACAATCTTCGTATCAAGATCTTTATTGCTAATCATTTCTTTGTTAAAGCGATTTAATAATTGCGAACGGATTCTTTGGGTCCTTGCACGACGCCATATAGGTCGCTCGTCTGCTTTTCCAGGCTGCGACTGCCTTCGAACTTCTCATAGAACTTATTGACTAGGGTGGAGAAATTGCCAATGGTTCCTGGCTTGAGAGCGGGACCGGTGAGCGTGGCTCCAAAAGACTTGCACATGCAGGCCTCTACCAAATGACAAGGGATTGACGCTTGCCACATCCGTTGCTTGTATTGCGCGACGTGCTCGCCTGGATCGGTTGAACCATCGTAACTAGCAGCTAGGGTAGGCAGGTTGAGCTTCTTGGGGAGCACGGCCCTTGAGATCCTATCGACGAAGGTGATTCTGCATAGCCGTCGGGATGCTCCACGATGCCTGGTGTTGGGGCTCCAGGGAGCTGGGACATGAGCTTCATCAAGCGCTTGTTTTGCTTTTCGATTTGAGCCATGCACTTTGTCATAAGATTCGCTTCTCCTTCGCCTTGGTCGTTCTCTTCATTGTTCAAGGGCTCTTCATCCTCGGGCTCTTCGTCGTCTTCGGGCTCTTCATTATCTGACTCAGAAAGATTCCCCATCAAAGGGATGTCATTCAGATTTTCTCGACGCCGGACTTTCGAAGCCTTGGACGATGCTAACTCCTCTTGCAATTTCTGGATCCTCTCCTGCGATGTCGTAAAGTCGGTAGTTAGACGCTCGTTAGCTTTTATTTCGAGCATTTCTGCTCTCATTTGTTCATACTGCCTTCGCATTTCCTCGAGGTTAGGTGTTTCTCCCATTTGAAGGATTTTGAATAGTAGATGGTCTGGTTATGCCCCACGGTGGGCGCCAAATTGTTTATGCTAAAATTTATCACTTATGATGAAATTAAAGTTTGTGGGACGTGTCAACCAGATGATGTTAAAGACGATGCGACAAAAGAATGCAAAGGGGATCAAAGGGGATGAACACACAAAAGTGGTGACGCGGAAAACCCCAATGAAATGGGAAAAAACCGCGGGTGGTTGGAGATCCACCAAACTAATATAGTTCACTATCTTTCTTCGTGACTGACCGTCGTTTACAAGAATGCTTAGTTCACTCTAATGTCCTTCTCACAATATTGCGTAAAAAACATGTCAATGACCTCTCTCTCCCTTTTATATGCCTTCTTTTTTCCTTGGCTTTTTCCCCAACGAATACAAAAATAAATTCACTAATTATTACATTAACTTCACGCTTAAATCATGGGAGATCTTCTATGCTCACGCTCCAGCGTCTTAATGTTGTCCCTTTTAACGGCTGAATTTATGGCTTATAATGCTCTTGCCTTATTTGGCTGGACCGTTACCATTCAATGCGCTGCTCTTAATCTTGCATCCTTCGCTGTGTCTTTGGGTTGCATCTACTTTGTCATCGCGCCAGATGGTATCACGTCATCGAGTCATCGCGTCATCGCGTCAATGTCATCTTGTCAAAAAATTCAGCCATAACAATAGAGTACATAGATTTTGTTCATGTATTCAAGACGAATTTTTGTAAATGATGTTTATCCACTCAAGACAAACTTTCATAGATAATATCACCCTTTAAATATTCTCTAATTACACATCTTATTGGACAACTTTATGTCAAGCACTAAGGTAAAAAAAATATTATTTTTTTTACAACCTATTAATTAATTGTGATAAGATTTAAACCTTACCATGCCAATTCAATGTGTTGTTTTACCTCTATGGTCCCCACAAATGATTGATGAACCTTTTTTTCCTGGTATCCAGGTTTATGGTGGATGAGACGCCCATACGTGAGCATACAAACTTAGAGCACAGAGGCATTCCCTTTCCCAAGGACCAAGCAATGGGAGTTTACAGTTCAATATAGGCTCCCCTTTACTTACTCTGTCCATCACACTCTCATTATAATGAAACTACTAAACTTACTTCTAAACAAATTTTATCTCCTATGACTAACTTATAATTCTAAAGAATCATTAGCAACACTTTTCAGAGTTTAGGATTGTTTTGCTCTGATACCAACTGTAATAGTCCGTCCAATTACAGGCAATGAATAAACAAAATAAAAGGATTTATTAAGTAATAGACGATAACGGAAATATCGTCAAGACAGGCAGTGTCACTCAAAAGTTCAAAAAAAATCTAAACCAACATCAAAGTGAATCCCAAAGAACATTAATCCCAAAGTAACTATAATGGGGTAACATGATCTCAAAACCCCATAAATATAGCAAAGAAAAGAAATAAGTAATTCTCTTAACTAAGCTCATCGATATCTCTCATAACTCATGACATAAAACCAGATGACAACCTATTAACCTGCAAAAAATATCAACAAACATCCAAAATAAGTGAGGAGTAACTAACAACTCTTCCAACTCAACTAGGATCCACATAGGATTTATCAAGCATTAATAAATAAGTCTCAATCACATAAGATATCAAACTGAACCAAATTAAAGCCAAACAATAACAAACATTTTAACATGCTTAAATAAAGTAAATCAACAATAATAAACTTAATATAAGAATACAAGATCCATAACATAAGTGATACTTCAATGGAACACGTACGCGGGGGGGGGGGGGGTGAATCGTACTTTGTAATTTTTGACAAAGTTTCTTGCGAAATTATAAAACTATAAACGAACAGTGATACGAGAGGCAGACAAATATTAAATTGAGGAAACTTCTTGACACTAATCAAGAAGAGAAACCTCAAAAACTATATTATTGCAATAACTCTATTACAATCACTCTCTATAACTCGCGTTCCTCTCGAACTCAAGTTGTTCACAATAGTCCCCTTCGACTACTGTAACTCTACTCTCTCTAACTTGAGTTCCTCTCGAAATCAAGTTACCCACAGTAATCCCCTTTGATTACTGGAACTCTTCTCTCTCTTGCTTCTACTCCGAAGCCTACTCTCTAACTTAACTCTAAGTCTTACAAGACTCAACCATGGAACCCCAAATTACAATTCAATTTAAGAAACACACTAGTATATAAATTGAACTTAGATATTAAGGAACTTAGGAACCCACTTAATAATGCAACAGACCTTTTTAGAAAACACTTAAGATTTAGCAATAGAAATATGTTTTCAGTTGGTGGATTGCAATGAGGAAGACTTCTCTTTATATAGTGAAGTCTTCTCATGCAGTTCCACTTATTCCTCCAATAAGGGTGAAGTAAAAACCCACGTAGAATTATTTTCCCACGTTCACACTTCTTGATAAACAAGCAAAGTTATGGACAACTCACTAACAATATGTGGTTTAAACATTAAGAGAAATAAGGAAATTATTTAGGAAATCCATTTATATTTGTTCAATAACAAAGAATGATTTTTATTTAAAATAAAAACTATTTTATTTATCCACAATATTTCCTAAAAACTCTCAGTTAAATACTTTTAAAACCACTGTTGCATTAATGAAATCCATGTAGTTCCTTTTCTATTAAGCAACATAAATTACTTACATAAATCCTAAGTACATACTCTTGAACTTAGAATTCATGTCATCCCTTTAAATCTTCAACTCTGAAGATCCATACGTCCCATCTCAGGAACAACAGATAGTTCCTTGAAGGAACTCTAAATCACGAATTAATGCATGTATCAAGGAACACTAGAACAGCAGACAGTTCCTTGAGGAACTGTGAAACGCAAATGCATTTAGCAAGGAACAACAGACAGTTCCTTGAGGAACTGTTAAACACTAATGCATCTAGTAAGGAACAACAGACAGTTCCTTGAGGAACCGTTGAAGAAGAATTGTAATCATGAATCATCGCTTAGGAACTTTGTTTTTCTCTTGGAGTTCCAACTCATGAACTTCACTTATTATCTTTATTTATAAAGCACCATTATTAATCAATGAACCTTGCACACATAAAACTTATAAACCTTGTTAGTTATTACTTAGTTTTTCATCATCAAAACCCATAGTGGCCTAGCAATAAGGCTCTAAAATAATAGAACATAAATGATATAGCATGTTTTGAGAAAGAGCAGAACGTCAGTGGATCGCAACCACTTTCTCAGGTTTGTCAAATGAAAATATTTAGGCAGCATGTGGACTTACGTTCCCTACTGCCTGTATCTAAGAATGGCTAAACTCACAATGCAAGATAATACTCAGCTCAGTACTTTCCAACCTCTCGGAGGACAACAATTAACACAGGCAATACCCCTAAATCACAACATAGGTGGTTGGCATATTCTTCTTCGGGGACCACATCTATCCCATCGGATATCTCAATCTCAATAAAACAATTCTACAAATAAAAATAATTTATTGATCAATTAACCCTCAAATAAAAATAATAAGGTTGCCCTTAAGGCTTTACACCAAAAATCAATGGAAACTAGGATGCAATCCAAAAATCTCATTTCAATAATATTTATTGTTCTCAAAGTAATAGTAATAATAATACTAACAAAAATTCATTTCTCCCAACCAAAAATAATAAACGTTCCTTAAAAGATATTTATAAACCAACATAATATAATCAAATACTCTAATTACTACACTCTCGTTGTCTGAGTTTGGGTACAAGGTTAATTCTAATGTTAGTTATAATACTCCCGGTTCATAACTCTTGGTGAAACGGTACTAAAGACGGTATTATTCTCCCTCGAACACTATAACGTTGACAGCTTAGGCATTTATTAATAAAAGTACAACATTACTATGATCCCAATACAAACAAAGTCAACCATCATAAAATAATTAAAACACTCATATATACTAGCCACAACAATAACTTAAGAGATTTGCCCAATATAATATAACCATCTTTTAAAATAAAAACCACAACTTTATCATTTATATGTATACTCTTAGAACAAGATAAACAAAGTCATAGCAAATAATAACACCTCACATATAAACCATCTGATACATACTTGTTATTTCACTAGAAACATTAGAAGAGCGGGGGTGAATTGTATATGTAGAAATAAACGTCACTTTTTGCGGAATTTTAAACTTGAACAAAGAAACAAGCTAAAGGAACATAAGGGATTTTTACGTGGAAAAACTTTTTGGGCCCAACAAGAAGAAACAACCTCGACCACTAGGGATTTTAAACTCAACTCTTTCACTAATTAGGCCAAACAACTTTGTTACAACCTAATTCTATTCACGGGCCACACCTTGAGTTCCTAAACTCAAGTTCATGAACAATTGTTCCCTTAACAATTGTTCCTCTCAACTTCACTTGAAGTTATCTCAATTTAACTCGCTTTACTCAAAGATTATTCTCTCTTACAGAACTTCACTCAAAGTCCCCTTACCCTAAAAATTAAAATACAATTGATCAAATAAACTTAGAGGAATTAGAGTAAGAAGACAAAGAACAAATGGCTTTTATGAGAGAGTGAAGGCACTGACACTTTACTTAGTTAAACTCACTAAATCACTTAGTCAGACACTCATTGGAACTTAATTAGACATTAGTATTCATAGTGGTAATAACTTAGAACGTGGGATTAAAATATGTATTAGTGGTAGAACCATTATCCCATGATGTTCCTTACCCGGAGGAACACGTTCCTCAATCATCCCATGATCTCCATGATCACTGTTAAACGTGGGAGAGAATTAAGTTATTGCTCCTTAGCAACCACTTTAAGCATTAATTTGAAGATCTCATTTAATTAAAAATATTTTAATTATTAATACCAAAATAAAATCCTTTTACCAAAAATATCATCTCTAAAATATTTCCATAAAAATCGAAAATAATTTTTTTTTTTTTTTGGTAAGCAAGTAGTAAGATATACTGACCAAAAATAAACCATACAACTTAGGGGAACAATGTCAACGTTCCACAACTAAACCGGACAATCCCAATATCACCATGCACACCAGACTACAATCTCTCCAACCATACTCTATCACTATCTTTCACTTTTGTACCAAGTATCTGTACAATTCTATTTTTAACTATGTATTTAATATCATTCACTGTTCTATCAGTCATCATAATCTGGTGTTCCCATATTGCAGAGTTTCTATTTTTCCAGATCATGTATATAGTAGCTGCAACAGCTGCCATAACTACTCTTTTCTTGAACATAGTCCCCAGATGTATGTTCTTGATCCATCTGCAGGTCTGCATCAATTCTTTCCTACTCCATCTGATGCCCAACCATGCCATGACCTTAGCCATGCATTGTGTACTAAAATGACACCAAAAAAAAAGGTGTCCACAATCTTTCATCTGTTGTTGACAGATCAAACACAAATCACTCTCACAAACATTCATCATTTTTAATCTTCGTCTAGTTTTCAGTCTATCTTGAACTGCCATCCACATAATCATTATGTGATTAGGCATAGAGTACCTATTCCAGACGTATCTATGACATTGAGTGTTCTCCCCTTCTCCTTGAAGCTTCTTATAGTGGCCTTTAATACTAAATCTAGCATCCCACAAGACTTCCCAACTTCAGTATTATCTCATTTTTAGCTTTGCACACAAACTTCCAAGCCCAGCTTGCTGTGTTAGGAGCACTATAAGAGCCCCAATCAGCCACTCTTATGTAGACAACATTGACCCATTTGACCCACGTGTTATCTTTTTTCTGGGCTATGTCCCAAGCAAGTTTATTAATAGCTGCTAGGTTCCACAGCCAAATGTTCCTGAATCCCAAACCCCCTTCCTTCTTGATATGACAAAGTTGATCCCAAGCAACCGCACCAGGTTTACTATCATTAGCTTTCCCATACCACAAAAAATTCCTACATATGCCATTTATTTCCTTCAGAACACCCTTAGGAATTAGGAAAATTTTCCCCCAATACACATGTATGCTCATCAACACTGTGTTTATTATTTGACACCTAGCAGCAAACGAAAGATTGCGCGTGCTCCACACTCGAATTCTGTGCCCCATTTTATCTAATTAACCTTGGCAATCACGAGCTTTCAGTTTCCCTGTTGTCATTGGCACTCCCAGGTAATTGAAGGGTATGCTCCCCATTCTAAACCCACTAACATCAACTATCCTCTGCACCTCATCATCTGTCATCCCCACCTGAAACATTTCAGATTTCTGAGTGTTCACTTCCAAACCTGATGTATGTGAAAATAACTGGAAGCCTTGTAATAAAGTGTAAACCGACCTAAAATCTCCATTATAAAAGAGTAACAGATCATCTGCAAAACACAGATGAGTTAATTTTAGGTCTTTACATTTGGCATGGTATTTAAATCCCTCCATGTCCCCAACATACTTCATTATCCTATCTAGATAATCCATACATAAAGCTAACAGTAAAGGGGACATTGGGTCCCCTTGCCGCAACCCTCTCTGATCCCCAAAAAAACCCTGTGGGAGCACCATTCAGCATAATAGAGAACATTGGGGTCTTCACACAATTCATCACTAATTCAGTAAAGTCATCAGAAAAGCTTATCCCAATCATCATCTGCCTCAAAAAGCTCCAGTTCACCGTATCATACGCTTTTTTTAGGCCCAGTTTTAACAAGCAACTCCCTCTTGAATTCTTCCTTTTGTAACCTTTCACAATATCTTGGCATATCATAACATTATGAAGGATACCCCTCCCTGACTTGGGGAGATAATTTCAGGCAGAATGGAGTTCAATTTCTCACTAATTAGCTTGGTTATACACTTGTACAACACAGAACAATAAGCTATTGGGCGAAACTTAGATACATTTGCTGGGCATTTGACCTTATGGATTAAGGTCAATGTAGTCATGTTGATGGCTTTAGAATCTTGCCTGTTCTAAACACCTCCAAAATAGCTTCACTGACTTCAACCCCCACTATTTCCCAGTAATACTTATAAAAACAACTGTTAAAACCATCTATGCCAGGGGCTTTGTCATCTGGGATATTGAACATAACCCGTTTTACATCTTCTTTTGTAAACTCCCTCTGAATGATCTGTCTATGCATATCATTTAGACTCCTCCCTTTACTAATCAATGTATCCAGGACAGGATGTTCTTGTTCCCTCCCTGTAAACAGGTCCTTATAGAACTCCACAAAAGCAGCATCAACTTGTTCCCTCTTATTAAACCATACTCCTTCTTTGTTGTGAATCACATGTACTTTGTTCTGCCTCCTTCTTGCGTTCAAGGCTTGATAGAACATTTTTGAGTTGTCATCCCCACATTTCAGCCATGATAGTTTAGACTTTTGTTGTAGCATCATATAAACATTCTTCTTTGCATATTTCAACTCTCTGATAGCCTCATTTTATGCTCAATAAGTGTGTCTGTAGTTTGCAGCATAACTGCATCCTGCACTGCTTTCAGGTTTCTTTAGGCTTTCACAAGCCTGGCTTCCACATCACCACACCCTCTCTTATTCATCTCCTTTAACTCACTTTTCACAATTCTCAGTTTCTGAAAACCTTTATACATACTACACCCCTGAATCTGTCTCCCCCAACACCTGACCTCTTACAATTTCAAGCATCTCAAGATATTGACACCACATATTATAAAACCGGAATGGCTTCTTAATATTACTATCCGGATACACACATAAGAGAATAGGAGTGTGGTCATATTCCCCTCAGGTAAAAAAGCCACCTCATCTTGCTCATACCTTTCTAGTCATTCTACATTAGCTAATACTCTATCAATTCTAGACAACACTCTATGACTTCTTCCTGCTTGTTACACCAAGTATAGTGTCTCCCTGAAGCCCTCACATCATCCAAGTGACAAAAATTTAAACACTCCCTTGTAGGAGCTATTTCACGCCCCCTCACAGGTGCCCCAATTCTATCTTCACTACAGCTTAATGTATTAAACTCACACAGTAAAACCCATGGTTCATTACAACTCCTTGCAATGCATTTCAGCCCACTCCACAACTCTTCTCTACTATTACTATCATTAAATCCATACACGAAAGTACAATAAAAATTTTCACCATGTCTTGGAGTAACAGAACAATGAATAAGCTGACTTGTCATTTGTAGTATTAACAGGTCAAAAGCTATGGGACACCACCCAACAATGATTCTGCCATTCTCATGACAGCTTAGATTGTGAGTAAAACACCAACCCTGATAGAGATTCAGATACATTTTCCCCAGATTATGCACTTTCACTGAAAAGAATTATTATTATCTTTAGAAAAATAAAATCTTTTCGACAAAAAGATTTTCCTTAAAATCATATTTTTCCTTAAATAAAAACGGTTACCTAGAATCTAGGCATTAATTACTCAACTGACATAAATTAACCGTTGTAATGCTCTATCCTAAGTCTAGTTCCTTTTAATAGTTAGTTCCTTTAATTTATTAGTTCAGCGCCAGTTCGTCTGTTCCTTACAAAGGAAGAAACGGTCATTCTCATTCTAAATTTCCATAGTTCCTTACCATTCTTACTCGTTCCTTTACAATGGAACTAGAAAAAAAAAGCCTCGCTTTAGTCTTCTTGCTCCAATGCAGCTCTTGTACCAAATATTGAAACATCTTCACTTAGTCTTCAAAATCCAAACTTGATTTCTTCCTTGACTTAGTATTCTCTTTGTTCCTTTCATTGATACCTTGAAATTCACTCACTTAAACAACTTGTTAGTCCAATACTTAGTTTGCATCTTTGTTCCTTTGTCATCATCAAAACTAGGGTTCAAGAATTTCCCCCTTTTTGATGATAACCACAAAGGTACAAACTAAGGAAAACAACAAATAACATAAGAGAATGAAAAAGATTAAATAATAATTTTTATATATTTAATTAAGGCCGATTAAGGATTTTAATTTTTAAATTTTTGCAATTTTCCATTTTTTAATTTTTAGTTTGCTCCGTAAACTTTTCCCCCTTTATCATCATCAAAAAGATCAAACTCCTGGTGATTTCGGGAAGACTGATAAATATTTTGAGACCATTAACAAGCACCAAAAAAAATGGATAAGTTAGGATTGTCAACGGGTAGACTAGCTCAAACATCAATCACATAATACTAGCCATTCCAAGTAAGTAATTATGCACATAAGTCACAAACGAAGACAAATATAGCAAAAGTCATCTATTTATAGCACTTGTTCCCTTAAAGTACACAGAGAAAAAGTAGAAAAGAAAAGAAACAAAAGCTAAGAAGTCTTGTTCCTTGAAGAGAAACAATAACTAGACATTAGAAAGGGAAGGGGAATGTTGTTCCTCAACCACGTCTTCCAACTTCTTCATTATCTCTCCTTGTTGCCCATCAAGTTGCTGCTTCATACTGTTAATGGCTTGGGCCATCATGTCCATGTTCTTTTGTTGTTCAATCACAATATCACTAAGGACTTTCATTAAACCCATCATCTTATCACTTTTAGCATATGAAGTCCAGTGAAGGTGATTGTAGAACTTAATCATATGTTGAGCAAGAAGACATACTTCGTTAACCCAACCACACTCATTTGAAGGAACTTGTTCCTTTTCCTTAGAACTAGAGGCAGAAGATGGTTTAGGTAGAGGAACTGGGGTGTTTTCTTGTGGAGGACCAGCTGTACCTGGAAGAGAAGCAGATGGCGAGGTGGTAGTATAAATGGGAGGAAGAAAAGGTGGTTGTGGTGGAAGGTCAATAGAGGTACAGAAGAAAGGGTTTGATTCATTCATCTCAACCGTTAACTAGTCAAAGCTGGAAGGAATAGAGAAGGATGAGGGAGAGATGGAAGAGATGTTAGGAAGGGGTACTGGTATTTTTAGTGAGGGTGGAGGAGTTGGTTCCTTAGGTGAGTTGTGATCCTGTTCCTCTGCATCAGATAGGACTAATGGAGAGTCCTTATTTGAAGGAACAAGGACAGTTTGAGCAATATTCTATCTAGTGCTTTGTCTAATTCTTTTAGGAACAAAAGGGGATGACTTTTTAGCAACAATTTTGCGCCTCTTAGGTTTCTATTCCTTTGGTTATGTGGGGGCAGGAACTGGTTTCTCCAATATGACTTCCACTGGTTCCTATTCCATTGTCCTGGGCAGTTTTCTCTTATGAGAGGAACTAGGAGCAATCCTCCCTTGAGTTAACACTCCCTCTTGCACAAAGAGATCCACATCATACAAGGTTTTTTCATTGATAAAATTACCTTGTTTTATTCCCAAGGTAGGCCAACTAGTAGTATTCACTTTAAAGTGAGAAAGAAGAGAAGTGATCAATGCACCATAGCCAACAACACAATGATTTTCAATACAATGCGTGAGATGTTGGATAAAGAGGGAAGGAAAGTTTATTTGAATGTGGTGGTCAAGGCAAAACATGTAACACATATCTAAGAGACCCGCCTCATTCCTCTTCTCAGTTCGAGGAATGATTAATATCCAAGCAAGATTAAACAAAATTTTGTGAATGGGAGAAAGAAGGTCGTGATTTATTTTGTTTTGGCCCGCATTTACCCCAAAAGATTCAACAATCTTATCTTCAGAGAAATTGGAGAAGGCAACAGTTCCTTTCCTCTTAAAATACAAATCAGTTCCTTTGCAAGGGACTTGCCATATTTTTGCTAATGTTTCTTGAGAAAATTTTATTTTCTTCCCCCTAACGTCAGTAGTACATAGTCCATCAGTGTTGATGAAATTTGTACAAAATTCATCCATAGCTAAAGGAACTAAGGCATTGTTAAATGCGGTTTCAAACATGTATTACATACCCTATTCCTTTAGCTTGTCGGTTAATACATTGAATCTTACTTCCTTGGCCCACTTCAAATCAACACAAATTCCTAAGACATACCTGGATTCACTTCTTTCCACTCGTTTCTTGGAGGAAGAAGCAACAGTTCCTTTGGAAGGAACAGGTGTAGCTTCTTCTTCCCCCTTTCACTTGTTCCGCGGATTCTTCTTCATCATATTCCCCAATTAGTTTTCTTCTTCTCACACTTCTCCTAGGTGACTCCAATTTTAGCTCTTCTACCGCCATTGTTGTTTCTTGAGATTTTTCAATTTCTAGGGTTTTGGATGGAGAAGAGGGGTATTCCATTTGAGAGGTTTTGGGAGTTTTTGTTTTTGGAAAAGGTGAAGTGAGTGAGGTTTTTGCCATTTTGTGAAAAGTGTTTGTGGTTTTATGGCGTGTGAAGGGGTGTGAAGAAGATGAATAATGGTGAAGGTGAAGCGATTAAGGAGCACGGTTTGGATTGGAGGAAAAAAGAAGAAGATGCATGTAATAGTAAATGAAGAGTTACACGTGTGAAAATTAAAAGGATAAAAACATAAAATAAACGATAAAAATAAAAGGAAAGATAAAAGAGAATCATGACTTGCTTAAATCTGATTCCTATAATTTTGGGATTTTCAGATTTTTTTGATTTTTATGGACTTTTTAATTTTTGGAAAGAAAATAAACTCTAAGGAACTTGTGCTATAGGAACAACTTATGCTAAATATCAACATTCTTCATATTATGCATGTTTCTTTAACTTAGGAACAATAAGGGGAGTATTATGTGACATTTGTGAGTTGTTTTATTCCTTTGAATCCATGTTATGTTTTTAAAATGGTCTTAGGCAATTAATCACATCACTTAATATCACATGAGTAAGACAAACAATTCGACATGGGGATTGGAATGGAACAATTACTTAAGTTTTATTAAACCTAACTCAAGCCTTAATTTTTCATATTATCTCTTTGTAGAGGCTTAGTTAGTATATCACAATTGATTTTCAGTTTGACAAAACTCAAGTTTAATCAAACCTTTTTCCACATTTTCTTTTAGAAAGTGATGTCTGATATGTATATGCTTAACTCTTGAATGATGCACTGGATCTTTTGAAATACTAATGGCACTAGTATTATCACAATAAATAGGAACACAATTAAATTTTAGTCCATAGTCACAAAGTTGTTTTATCCAAAGCATTTGAACAACAAGCAGCACAGCTACATATTCTGCTTCAGCAGTGGATAAAGAACTGTGTTTTGTTTCTTGGTGCTCCAAGAAACTAAACTATGACTAAGAAATTGAACCATACCTGAGGTGCTTTCCTATTTATAACATCCCAGCATAATCAACGTCAACATATCCTCTTAACTTAAATGTATCACTTCTTGGATAGAAAAGTCCAAGATCATCTGTTCCTTTAAGATATCTAAGAATTCTCTTCACGGCAGTTAGATGAGATTCCTTTGGATTTGCTTGAAATCTAGCACACAAACCAACACTAAAACTATGTCTGGACGACTAGCAGTCAGATACAAAAGTGAACCAATCATGTCTCTATATTTTATCTGATCAACACTTGTTCCTATGGAATCTTCCTCTAATCTAGTTGAAGTTCCCATAGGAGTGTGATTTATCTTTGAGTTTTCAAGGCCATATTTCTTTAATAGTTCCTTTATGTATTTTTGTTGGTGAATAATTATTCCTTTTTCAGTTTGCTTAATTTGTAACCCAAGAAAGAAATTTAACTCACCCATCATACTCATTTCAAATTCATTACTCATGAGATTTGAGAACCCTTTGCATAAAATAATGTCATCAACATATATTTGAACAAGTAGTATGTCAGTTCCTTTCGATTTGAGAAATAAAGTTTTATCCACTTTTCCTCTTTTAAAGTCGTTTTCTAAAAGGAACTTTGATAATCTCTCATACCATGACCTAGGCGCTTGGTTTAACCCATAAAGAGCCTTGTCAAGCTTGTAGACATAGTTTCGGAGATCATTATTGCTTTCAAATCCAGGGGGTTGTTCACCATATACATCTTCATTTAAATAACCATTTAGAAATGCACACTTAACATCCATTTGATTAATTTAAATCCCATATAAGCAACAAATGCAATAGAATTCTAATGGTTCAAGTCTAGCAACAGGGCAAAGGTTTCTTCATAGTCAATTCCTTCTTGTTGATTATAACCTTTTACTACAAGTCTAGTTTGTTCCTACAATTGTTCCATACTCATCTATTTTTTCTAAACACCCATTTTAAGCCAATTACTTTTTATTGTTTAGAAGAAGGAACTAGATAACATACCTTCTTTATTTCGAACTCATTTAATTCAGCTTGCATAGCAGTGATCCAATAGGAATAAGTTAGGGCTTCTTCATGATTTCGTGGTTCTATCATTGATAAGAACGCATGAAATTTCCTTAACTGAGATCTAGTTTGCGTACCTTTGGATATGTCACTTATTATGAGTTTCACTGGATGTGATTTTTGGTTTCTTCAAGGTTTTGGTTGAAACTCCCTTATAGGAACAGGTTGTTCCTCTTGAGTTCCATGAGAGGATAAGGAGCTTTTTATCAGTTTTTCCTCTTTCAACAATGGTTGAATCAGTTCCTTCAACTTGAGGAACAGGAACAACTCCTTCATCTTGAGGGATAGGAACATCATTGTTATGAATGTTTTCATTTACTTCGTTCCTTTCCTCTTCTATTTCTTATTCCTCGATTGAATTTGTATCTTTCTCATTTGGTTATACCAAGCCAATCTCAAAGCCATCAACCTGTTTGCTTGGTTTAAATTTGTCAGATTCATCAAAGATTATGTGGACACTTTCTTCAACACACATTGTTCTTTTATTGTAAACTCTATAAGCTTTACTATGTTATGAATCTCCTAAGAATATTGCTTCATCACTCCTAGCATCAAATTTTAACGAATTATCTTTCCCAATGTTATGAACAAAACATTTGCAACCAAATGTTCTGAAATGAGTGATGTTAGGTTTCTTTCCAAAATAAAGCTCATAAGGATTTTTTTTAATGATAGGTCTCATCATGGCATGACTTATTATGTGACAAGTAGTATTAACAGCTTCGGCCCAAAAGATCCTTGGAAGTTCACTAGCAATTAGCATGGTCCTAGTCATTTTTTCCAAAATTATTTTTTCCTTTATACAACCCAATTTTGTTGTGGTGTCCTAGGGGGGGAAAATTATGATCCAGGCCATGGTCTCAACTTAAGTCATCAAATTTATAATTTTCAAATTATTTACCATGATCGGATCAAATATAAATTAATTTATGACCACTCAAATGTTGAACTCTTTTAGCAAAGACGAGGAACTCATCATAGATCTCATCCTTACTAGAGAGAAAAATAACCCAAGTATACCTAGAGTAGTCATCGTTGCAACAATAACTAACACATACCTCTTTCCACTTCTACATTGAATTCTCATAGGGCCACACAAATCCATATGAATTATTTCTAAAGGTTTTGTGGTGCTCACAACAGTTTTAGATTTATAAGAGGATCTAATATGCTTTCCTCTGACACATGCATCACAAACTTGATCAATATTTATAGATGGTAATCCCAAGACAAGATCTTTTTATCGAAGTTTGTCAATTAATGAAAAGCTAGCATGTCCTAGCGCTTATGCCATAGGAGTGGATCATCTTCAATAACACTAAGACATGTCAGATTGTTTTTAGGAACAAGATCAAGGTCCACAATATATGTGTTCCCTTTCCTTGTTCCTTCGAAGATGACCTTCTTCGATTTAATGTTAATGATAAAGTATTTTTCATTATTAAATTTGACAACATTTCCCTAATCACAGAATTGGGAAATACTTAACAAATTATGTTTTAAACCTTCAACTAAAAAAAGATTATCAATGGAATGTGATGGTGACTTACCAACCTTACCCATGGCAAGTATGTTACCTTTCTTATTGTCACCAAAAGTCACATTTCCACCTTCATAGGTTCAGAGTGAGAGAAACTTATATTTGTCTCCTGTCATATGCTTAGAACAACCACTATCAAGATACCAAGTGTTGTTCCCCTCAGTCCAACCTGCAAAAATCAACTAATTGTTAGTTGTAGGAACCCCTTGTTTCGTGGGTTCCTGTTCTTGACTAGGACTTGATTTGACAACCCATTTCATGTTACTCATCTTCACATTTTTGACAATCATTTAAGTTCTTAGTTGACATTAATTTATGTAATGACCTAACTTACCACAATAGATGCAAATTTTATCACTAGGTAGGTCAACATATTTCTTGTTCTTGTTCCTTTTCTTGTAGTTTTAAAAATCAAGACCTTCAATTCTTTTAGTCTGTGGTCTCTCAATCCATTTGGAAACATCCATCGTTTTTTCCCTCTCTTCCTTGCAACAACCAGTTCCTTCTTGAGATTATCCTTTAAAATATTTTTTCTCCTTATTCAAATTTTCGATCTCGGATCTGTAAACTTTCAAAGGGGTTGTTTTAATATCAAAGGAACTTAGAACAGGGACAAATTCCTTTAAGTGTGAAATTTCTAAATTAATTAGATAATTTTCATTCTTCACACTCTCATAAATTCTTGATTTTTAAATTTTTATCAACAAATCAAAGAACTGTTTCAACATCAGTTCTCATTTTCTTAAGCCATTCTATATGTTCTTTCAAACTTTAAGAGCTTTAGTTTGTTCACTTTTTCACTTCATCTCTACATTCAAGAATTGCATCATAAAGAAGATCATATATTTCAGCCTAGTTTTGCATCTAATTGACTCAAGTCCATGTTGGCTTACCTCAACATTTTCTTCATCTTCTTTTTCATCATGTTTGCCATGAGGCAAAGATTTGCGTTTCTTCAGTTTGTTGTTCTCTTCTCTTCCTGTCTCTGAATCTCCCCAAGCAGCTTCATTGCCTTTCGAAGTTTGCCTTAGAAAAGGTGCTTTATTCTTTCCTTTCAGCAAAGGTTCCTTGTTCTTTCGTTTATCTTTTTCCAAAGTGGACATTCCTTGATGAAGTGATCTGTACTAACATTTATGACAAGCAGCTTTGTTAGAAAATTTAGTTTTACCTTTGAAGTTCCTTCTTCATGTTCCTATACATCTTTCGAAATTTTCGAACCATAAGTGCTTCCTCTTCTTCAGTCAGAGTCATCTCATCATTGCTTTGAGAGCAATGGATTTTGATTTGGAGCTTTCACCATATTCAGTATCAAGGTGAAGCTCATGAGTCATAAGTGACCACCAGCTGTTCAAGTTGAACTTAGTGAAGTCTTTTGTTTCTTGATAAACAGTGACTTTAGCCATCCATCTTCCTTAGGAAGACTCCTAAGAACTTTCGAACCTTGTTCCTCAGATGAAATAAACTTTCCAAGAGAAGCTAACTCATTAATAATGTTAGTAAAACGAGTAAACATCTCTTGATGCTTTCTTAGTCTTCATGGAGAACAGTTCATATTGATTCATAGTAAATCAATTTTAGATCTTTTGACTTCATTAGTTCCTTCATGGTTACTTCTAGTAAATCTCATATTTGCTTTGCGGATTTGCATTCCATGAACCTATTGTGTTCATGGGGTCCAAGTCCACAATGCAATAATTTAACAGCCATTGCATTTACTTCCATTTTTTCGAAATCAACTTTGTCATATTCAAAGAAGGGTTTGAAAATTACCTCATTGTTAGTCAGTTGTGACCTCGAAATCACCAACTTCAACGACTCTCCATACCTGGTAGTTTTCAGCCTTGATGAATATCTCCACTTTGTTCTTCCAATAGGAATAGAACTCCCCATTAAACATGGGAGGCCTTTGCATAGAGTAACCTTCCTTAAGTTTCTCGGTGTATTCATTGTTCCTTGAATCTTTTTCTCAATAGGGTTTCCTATCTTTTGTGAGTTCCAGCTCTGATACCAATTGCTATTTCACTAGGAACAATACAAGAGGGGCTTGAATTGTATGTGAAGAAATAAACGTCACTTTTTGCGAAATTGTAAACTTGAACAAAGAAATAAGCTAAAGGAACACACGTGATTTTTACGAGGAAAAACTTCTTGGGCCCAACAAGAAATAACAACCTCGACTCTTTCACTAATTAGGCCAAACAACTTTGTTACAACTAATTCTATTCACGGGTCACGCCATGAGTTCCTAAACTAAACTTCCTGAACAACTGTTCCCTTAACAGTTGTTCCTCTCAACTTTACTTGAAGTTATCTCACTTTAACTCGCTTTACTGAAAGTTTCTTTCATACATAACTTCACTCAAAGTCCTCTTACCCCAAAAACCAAAATACAATTGATCAAATAAACTTAGAGGAATTAGAGTAAGAAGACAAAGAACAAATGGCTTTTATGAGAGAATGAAGGCACTAACACTTTACTTAGTTAAACTCACTAAATAACTTAGTCAGACATTCATTGGAACTTAAGTAGACATTAGTATTTATAGTGGAAATAACTTAGAACGTGCCATTATCCCATGATGTTCCTTACCCGGAGGAACACGTTCCTCAATCATCCCATGATCTCCATGATCACTGTTAAACGTGGGAGAGAATTAAGTTACTACTCCTTAATTTTAGCAACCACTTTAACCATTAATTCAAAGATCTAATTTAATTAAAATCATTTTAATTATTAATACCAAAATAAAATCCTTTTATCAAAAATATTATCTTTAAAATATTTTCATAAAAACCGAAAAGAATTTTTATTATCTTTAGAAAAGTAAAATCTTTTCCTCAAAAAGATTTTCCTCAAAATCATATTTTTCCTTAAATAAAAACAGTTACCTAGAATCTAAGCATAATTTACTCAACTGATGACAGTAATGCTCTATCCTAAGTCTAGTTCCTTTTAATAGTTAGTTGCTTTAACTTATTAGTTCAACGCCAGTTCGTCTATTCCTTACAAAGGAAGAAACGATCATTCTCATTCTAAATTGCCATAGTTCCTTACCATTCTTACTCGTTCCTTTGCAATGGAACTAGAAACACAAAGCCTCGCTTTAGTCTTCTTGCTCCAATGCAGCTCCAGCACCAAATGTTGAAACATCTTCACTTAGTCTTCAAAATCCAAACTTAATTTCTCCCTTGACTTAGTATTCTCTTTGTTCATTTCATTGATACCTTGAAATTCACTCACTTAAACAACTTGTTAGTCCAATACTTAGTTTGCATCTTTGTTCTTTTGTCATCATCAAAACTAGGGTTCAACAATACTAATTAAAAATTGAAAAGAAGAAAATGAAAATAGCAGCACCAGACCCACGTAGAGATTCATTTTAAGCAAGCTATGATGAAATACTTACAACATGAAATCTTAAGGCTTAGCAATAAATTCCCATAATTGATAATACCATCTCATGACTTAAGTAAATTGCTACAAAGATACCATACTACTCACATGAATTACAAGCTGTTGTCATGCGTGCTCACAAGCTGCTATTATAGCTATAATCTAGAAGTATAGTTGACTAGCCTTCTCTAATATATGGCTGATTTTTTTTTTTTTTTTTTGGCTAAGTAATTAAGAATATATTGTCACTCAACAAAATTTACAACCTAAAACTTATTTAGGGAGGAATAAACCCACTAGGTTGGACCCTTTCACTCTAGACAAGAGCAAAAGGCTGAACTATTATGATATATGCCAAATATAACCGTAACGAAAGGTTACATATAGTCTACAATTAACTCTACAACTCAAAAACATACAAGCAAAGCCAATGTAAATCTTGATATGTAGTATTATGCAGCATAAGGTAAGAGGAAAGATAGAAAATAAGACACCATTACATAATCTCCAAAACCAGTTGACTAAAGAAGGGAAAAGAAAAAAAAAAAAAAAGAACAACCACGTACAGCAGCAGGGGTGGTAACTTGGCAACAACAACATTACTCTAACAAACAAAAGTCATCTAAACATTAATCATGTTAGAATAAGAGTTTCGCAAAGGCAGAAAAAGATAACTTTCAAGGCTGTGCCGTGATAGGAGATCACTGACTTGAAAGCAATTACGGCCCGACACTGGTGGTTATCGATCTTGGCCGGAATGCTCCCCAAGGTTTACACAGCAGCTAAGAATGCCACCACTAGCAAACTGAGCTTTAGAGAATAGCACGAAAACCCAGGAATAGAGAAGAGAAGGGAAGAGAGAAGAGTGTTTGTTTTTGTGTGTCTCTGACTGAACAGAATGGCACTGATTTTATAGGGAAGAATCAAGCCAAAAAACGGATAGCAATCAAGACAGAAATCAATGGGCGGATAATTAGGGATTGCCATGAATACTGTAACGGTAAAACGTTACAGAATTCCAACGGCCACACACGCGTAGCTCCCGGGTCCAAAACTTTAGATAAGTTTATTCCCCAAAGCCCAAAGCCCAAAGCCCAAGGCCCAAGGCCCAAGGCCCATGGCCCTGGCCCGGTCCGGGCGGGCGGCGCGCGCGCGCGTGTGTGATAGCAAGCCCAAACCAAACATATCATCCAACCACAAAAGCATCTCTAGTCACAACTCAATAGATGGAAGGAGGGAGGAAGTATATAAACATGAAGAAATTCCCTCCCACAAGCAATGTGGGACAAACAAGAAAATGAGCCAAGGCTTTTCCAAGCCTTAACTCCAACAACCCCCACAAAGGCTCAGAAAAGCAAAAGAAATTCCTGGGTAAGGAAAGGAAAGTACTTAAGCACCAATATCTTTCGATTTGAATTGATGCATAGTGAAATGAGGCAACAACTTACTATCTAGTGAGTGAATTACTCTTGAACTCACCAGAGTTCCGTTGAGACCCCCACAACACATACCTACCTTAAGATCGTGCAATCTCCGCGATACATCACAAGCGCTTTATAGCCATGCGCATTCCTTGGGTCTAATAAGTGCTCTAGAAAGACAGCCCAGTCTTTCATAGAAGGCGGCTTAACCTCCACACTTACGTAGGTAGTCCATCAAGTGTTTCTCAATAACACCACCCCGGAGGGATATGGAACTATTAAGAGCAAAATGCTCAACCTCTCAATGTATATCCATCAAGTGCGTCTCAGAAGCACCACCAATAGGCTATGGATAAAAGCACTACCATGTGTCATAGGGATGGGAAATGTAGTGCAAGTTAAGATTTCATGGCTTCGTTTGACCACAAACGGGTATCCACCATAAGATCTCAACTAATGGGCTTTAGCCCCACCCCTCGACGACTCTAGGACAACTCTCCTAGATAACCCCTTAGTAAAGGGGTCTGCAAGATTTCTTTCGGACCTCACATAGTCCAAAGAAATCACCCCATTTTTCAGGAGTTGTTTGACGACTCCATGTCTGATCCGTATGTGTCTCTTCTTACCATTGTAGACACTGTTCTTAGCAACACCAATGGCTGCTTGAGAATCACAGTGAAGAGAGACAGGTGCCCTGTCCTCCCCCTAAAGGAACATCAGACAGCAAGTTTCTCAACCATTCAGCTTCTTGCCCTGCCAACTCGAGGGCAATGAACTCAGACTCCATGGTGGAACGTGCTATACAAGTCTGTTTCGAAGACTTCCACGATATAGCACCACCACCAAGGGTAAACACATAGCCACTAGTTGAACTATCTCATCATTACCAGATACCCAGTTTGCATCACAAAATCCTTCAAGAACAGCAGGAAATTTAGAATAGTGCAAACAAAAATCAACAGTTCCTTTTAGGTATCTGAGAAGACGATGAAGGCACTCCAGTGTTCATTACTAGGGTTATGTGTATATCTACTAAGTCTACTCACTGCATAAGCTATGTCAGGTCGAGTACAGTTCATGAGGTACATCAAACTACCTATGATTTTCGCATATTCACTTTGAGAGACACTTTCACCTAAGTTCTTGGTCAAATGAATACTAGAATCATACACTGGAACAACATCAAAGGAATTAAACTTTTTAAGCACCTTTTCCACATAATGAGACTGGCTAAGGGAAATGCGCCGGAGACTCTCTTAAGTCTGACTCCTAAAATCACATCAGCTTCCCCAAATCTTTCATCTCAAATTTTGAAGACAGGAAAAGTTTAGTATCATTAACCACCTTTAAGTTGTTACCAAAAATCAGCATGTCATCCACATAAAGACATATAATCACACAATCTGATCCTATCAATTTTGAATAAACACAAGAATCAGAATTGTTTACAATGAAACCATTTGACACCACAGTACTATCAAATTTTTCATACCATTGTTTTGGTGCTTGTTTGAGACCATATAAGGACTTCCTCAATTTGCACACTTTATCTTCTTGACCTAACACCACGAAACCCTCAGGTTGAGACATGTAAATCTCCTCCTCTAAGTCACCATTCAGGAAAGCAGTCTTAACATCCATCTGATGTATAACTAAGTCATGAATAGCAGCAAGAGCAAGCAGGGTCCTAATAGTGGCTATCTTAGTCACAGGAGAATAAGTGTCAAAGTAATCTAGTCCTTTCCTCTGAGTGAAGCCCCTGATGACAAGCCTAGCTTTAAACCTCTCGATAGTTCCATCAGGTCTCAACTTCTTTTAAAGATCCATTTACTTCTATGGTCTTTGATCCCTTAGGTAAGTCATTAACTCCCAAGTAGAGTTAGACACTATGGAATCTAACTCGCTCTTAATGGCCTCTTTCCAAAAACTGGCATCCACAGATCTCATTGCCTCATCAAAGGTCTTTGGGTCCTCTTCTATCATGAAAGCATAAACTAGTTCATCACTCAACAAGTCAACACAAGAACTTTCAGATAGAAAAGCAGTAACAAAATCAGAACCAAAGTCTTTTGCTACTCTAGGTCTCTTACTTCTCCTAGGCTCATCTACGACAGAGGAACTACTAGCATGCATGTCAACTGAACTACTACTCAAAGTCAAATCAGCAGGAGTATCACAAGTAGGTAGAACATCATGCGTAGAACAAGTAGATAAATCAACAGCAGGAGAAGAACAAGAAGGCACAGATGCAACATCACCTTTTTTCAAAGGAAAAACATGTTCAAAAAACTCAGCATCTCTGTACTCACAGATAGACCTATCACTCAAAGACATGAATCTATATGAGCATGAGCATAACCAATGAATACAGCATCAAAAGTCTTAGGTCCTATGTTTGACTTTTATAGTCAGGAAGCCCAACTTTGGCTAGACACCCCCACACTCTAGAAAACTCAAGTTTGGAGGATAACCCTTCCATAGCTCATAAGGGGTCTTATCTAATCTTTTGTGAGGAACTCGGTTAAGAACATGACAGCTGAAAGAACAGCTTCCCCCACATTTCATCAGGCAACCCAGAACTTACAAGCATAGCATTCATCATATTTTTCAAGGACCTATTTTTCCTTTCAGCTATACCATTTTGTTGGGGTACATAAGGAGCACTAAGTTCATGAATGATTCCCAATTTCTCACAATGGTCATTCCAAGAGAAGTTCTCATATTCTCTACCCCTATCAGACCTAACCCTCTTGATTTTCCTATCAAGTTGGTTTTCTACCTCGGCCTTATACTTCAAAAAAGCTTCCCCTGCCTCACTTTTGGTCTTAAGAAGGTATAACTTAGTGAACCTCGAGTAATCATCAACAAAGGAAATATACCAGAATTTTCCTCCTCTACTTCTAGTGTTCTGAAAGTCAGCTAAGTCTGTATGAACCAATTCTAGAAGTTGGGTGGTCCTTTGAGTCACAGTTTTGCAAGGTTTCTTGGTAAATTTTGCTTCAACACAAATAGGACACTTAGAAAACTCGGTTGAGGACAGATTAGGAATCAATTCTAAGGTCCTTAGTCTCTTAATAGAAGCAACATTCACATGTCCTAATCTACCGTGCCATAAATTTAAAGACTCAGCAATATAAGCAGAACCACAAACAGTTTTATTAATAGCAGATACAGAAGAAGCAACATTTAAAATAAACAAACCCCCACTCAGATACCCTTTCCCCACAAATTCCCCACCACGAGTCATTACAACCTTGTCAGCCTCAAAAACAATTTTCAAACCAGCTTTGTTTAACAAGGCACCAGACACTAGGTTACGACGCATAGTAGGAACATACAAGACATTTGAAAGGGAGAGGGTTTTTCCAGAGGTAAGTTTTAGAGTGACCTTTCCATGTCCAAGCACTCCAGCAGTTGCTGCATTCCCCATGTAGACGCACTCACCTTCTGTTGCATCCTGGAAGTCATGGAGCAGCTCCTTGTTCGAACAGAAATGCCTTGAAGCCCCGGTGTCCAGAATCCAGTCAGAACGATTTCGACCAGATTTGCTTCAACACCACAGCAGCAATAACATCATCCGAAACAGCAAGGTTAGCTTGAGGAGTTTCTTTTTGGACAGAACCTTGGCGTTGAGGACATTGGTAAGCCTTATGATCAGGCTTTCCACACACATAGCACACAAAGGTCCTCTTTTGAATCTTACCACTTGGTTTGTTCACTTTTCCTTGCTTCTTACCCTTGTTGAATACCTTCTTGCCCTTACCCTTGAACTTATCAGAACTTGGCGCAGCAACAGATTCCACCAGATTAGCTTTGGAAACATTGACAAGAGCCGAGTCCTGATTATCTTTGATCCGGTTGGCCTCTTCAATCCTCATATGGCTGATCAGTTCCTGAAGAGATAGGAACTCTTTCCTATGCTTCAGATTGTTACGGAACTCCCTCCAGGAAGGAGGAAATTTTTCCAGCAGAACATTGGCCTGGAAAACCTCACAGATTTTCATGTCCTCATTTAGAACATCAGCACATAAATTTTCGTAGACATGAACTTGGTCCATGACAGGTTTGTCATCAACCATTTGGAAAGACAGCCACTTTCCTACAACATATTTCTGTTTCCCAGCATCATCAGCCCCATATTTTTTCTCAAGGGCCTCCCAAATCAGTTTAGATGACTTATGAACCATAAACAAATCAAACAAATTATTAGTCATCAGATTAAGGAGATGGAAACGAACTGTTTTATTATCTTTTTCATATTTCAGAATTTTATCTCATTCTGCTTAATGACGCAGCAGAAGGAGAAGAAGAATCAGCAGAAGCCGTAATGGCAGTGGGACAGTCATTGAACAGGACATAGTCAATATCCAGTTGCTCGAAAAACATAAGAAGTTTCTGAGCCCAGCGTTTGTAGTTATTTCCATCAAGGGACTCAAGTTTAGACAGATGAGCCATTGATTTGGTTGAACTTTCTGCCATTGCAAATAATAGTAATTGCTTTCAAATTGTTAGAATAAGAGTTTCGCAAAGGCAGAAAAAGATAACTTTCAAGGTTGTGCCGTGATAGGAGATCACTGACTTGAAAGCAATTACGGCCCGACACTGGTGGTTATCGATCTTGGCCGGAATGCTCCCCAAGGTTTACACAGCAGCTAAGAATGCCACCACTAGCAAACTGAGCTTTAGAGAATAGCACGAAAACCCAGGAATAGAGAAGAGAAGAGAGAAGAGTGTTTGATTTTGTGTTCTCTGACTGAACAGAATGGCACTGATTTTATAGGGAAGAATCAAGCCAAAAAACGGATAGCAATCAAGACAGAAATCAATGGGCGGATAATTAGGGATTGCCATGAATACTGTAACGGTAAAACGTTACAGAATTCCAACGGCCACACACGCGTAGCTACCGGGTCCAAAACTTTAGTTAAGTTAAGTTTATTCCCCAAAGCCCAAAGCCCAAGGCCCATGGCCCTGGCCCGGTCCGGGCGGGCGGCGCGCGCGCGCGTGTGTGATAGCAAGCCCAAAGCAAACATATCATCCAACCACAAAAGCATCTCTAGTCACAACTCAATAGATGGAAGGAGGGAGGAAGTATATAAACATGAAGAAATTCCCTCCCACAAGCAATGTGGGACAAACAAGAAAATGAGCCAAGGCTTTTCCAAGCCTTAACTCCAACAAATCATAAGCTGACAGTGCCATTCTTCATGATTAAGAAATTACCTCACTCACCATGCAAGAATCCAAGAAACATGAATGAGCTACTTTCTAACATCTATAACCTATGGAGGTGAACTGAACTAAATTGAGCTAAATTAAACTGAACTGAACTAAACTGAGCTGAACTAAACTGAACTGAGCTGAACTAAACTGAAAAGAACTGAACAGAGCTGAACTAAACTGAACTGAGCTGAACTGAACTGAACTGAAAATAAAATGGGGAAAACAAGCCCTTAATTGATCAGCTGAACCAAAATAATTTAGTATTGCAACAAAATTTATTAAGTAAAATTTATTGTTACAACAAAAACTAAAATCTATAGTGAGAAAGTTACATATATATTAGAATTTTGAACACTGAAAAATGTAGAGTTTGATTTTTAAAAAGAACATTAGAATATTATAGAGAGCTCCATGTAAGCATGTCATGTTATTGTTTCTAATTAGTAATTATTTTTTAAAAAATAGTGTTCACTATAGATATAAATACATATAAGGTGTTTTGGATAAGTGAACATTACATTCTGATTTTAGATAAACAACCTAAATTATTATAGTAAGTAAATCAAACATAACTTTTGTTACACATTTGCAATATTATAAGATATTTTTACCATTAGAGAGTTTCAAAATAAATTTCATATACAATATAGTTTTACAACTTATTAAAATTTATTTATGTGGATGAAAAATAACTTATTATTTATTCTTTATTTTAAATACATGTAAAAATAACTATAAAATTAGCGTATTATATGTGGGACAATATCAATTATATCTTTGAAAATCATACAATTAAAAAGTGAGTTATATAAAGATAAAAATACATATTTAAAATTTTGGACATGTAGCATACCACGGTGGCATTACATGAATCAAATGAAAGCTTGTCAATGACATTGCAAAAGTATTATGCAATTCACTAAATATTTTATTCATAGAATATTTATTGTATACATAATTATTCATGTTTGTTTTTATACATATATCTATATGCCAGTCTTATTCTTTTATCCATTAACTTGATTCAACTAAACTAATTGGAAAATCAAGATTCACGTTATAGATCATAATAAAAGGAGAAAGTTTGATAAGTCTTGATATGATCATGATTGATGAAGTGGTATATTTTTCTCTTAAACAGTTTTTCGATTATTAGTAGAGGTTAGTTTTATATTTAATTAATTATATATATGATACCGTCATTATGATCTTTTTTTCACTTTTCCATCTTTCATTTTATATGCGTTAGTGTTTATGTGTCATTAATAGTTGAAGTTGTGGCTGACACTCATGTTTTTCTATAATTTTTCTATCATGCATTTATTAAATAAATACCCTCTACGTTCTTCAATTATCATTTGGGTGTTTTTCATGTTAAAATTGTGTTAACTATGTAGTCATACCATTATCGGCATACTATTTAATAATAGACTTAGCTACAATATTTAGTTTAAAATTAAAAAATATAAAATCTATATATATCACAATAAAAAAATCTTGAAATAAGAATATAATGACAAATAATTTATCCGTTCTTTTTCTACTGCAACAATGGGTAGTTCAGACATGGTTTTTAAGGAAATGAAAAATGGGTAGTTTAGCATAGAGGTGCCCCTTTAATGAACAAGTATAGGGGATAAGTAAATCCTTAATAAAGTGGAGTGATTCAAATATAAAATCACCCAAAGTGGTGATCATTGCAATAGAAAAAGAACTGAGGAAGTATGTAAATAAAATGGTGTTGAAAGATCTCATTTTACAGCAATACAAAATCAACAAAGTTAACCAAAAAATTGCAAAAAAATAATATAAACACAAACTCGTGCAACATACGGACTTGAAAACTAGCACTATATTATTATGAGAGGAAGTATATTATACATTACGGGATATATTACTTCCGTTTTCAATCAATAGATAGTGCTAGCTGAATGTGCTTAACAGTAACTCCAAATATCATGAACCATTTCACCGACAAAATTAGCTCGTATGCCAATCATCTCATACGTACTGTACTGTGCTGTATAGCTAAAAGATAGAGAGATTTCGAGGTCGTTCTATAATTTGATTATATTATTACAATGATGCTGCAGAATAATACTACAGATATTGTTCCTTAAATAAGATCATATTGATAGTGCAAATATGCAATACTGCACTCACTACTGCACTAGGGTGCTAATCCCACTCTAAAAGGCGAAACAAAAAGTAGAAAATATTATCCCCATCAATTTGTCTTGTTAGAGAGTGCCTATTTTTAGATTAAAATTAGGCAATGATAAGTCGAATATTAAAAACAGAATTAGCCCACCAGTGACTAAGGACCCGTTCGGTATTACTGTGGTTGTCTGTTTTTTTATTTTTAAAGTCATATAATATGTGTTCTATAACGAATAAAAAATTAGTCAAATTTATTGGGAACATGATGATTTTGAAAACTGACAACTGAAAAGTGAAAACAACTTTTTCTGGTTTCTTGTTTTTAGTTTTTAGTCTTCAAAAAAATTGAAAACTGAAAACAAAAAACGATAACGAACGGGGCCTAAGTTAATTTCTTTCGTTCACTAGTTTAATCCATTTACTGACTAGGTCTTCTTTTATATTAAAATTAGACTGTCTCTTTTAATAATTTTTGATTCTGAATAATGTTGGAGTAAGATATATAAATGGAAAAAAATCAATGCCAACGATCCCAACTATGGGCCATATTCTACAAACAATTCTAACTATGTAAAATTTATGGTTAGTCTAAACTTTGGACCCAATCTTCCAAAAACGGTCCAGTAGACCTATTAACTTGCAACATCTAAATCTTATTTTTTTTTTCATTTCTCTTTTTTCTCTCTCTTCCCCCTTTCATTTCTCCTACTTATCTTTCTCTCTCTTCTCACCTCACCCTTATTTCACGAAACCCATCTAACCACAACCACCGACACCCAACCACTACAACCACCTCGAAACCTCCACCAAACCCCAAAACACCACCACCAAGAAATTAACCACACTGAAACACCCCCAACCAGAAACCAGCCACCCTGACACACCATCAACCATCCCCAAAACACCCCTAACCAGCCCACTGATCCACAACAAACCTCGTAACCCACCAACACCTCCCCCACAAAGTCACTCCCATACCCACCAACACCACCTCCACCCACCCAAACCCATGTTCAAACCCCAACAAAGCCACACCCAAACCCACGACCACCCCAAACACCAGTGGCGGATTCAGGAATTGAACAATGTGGGTTTGAACTTGTTTAAATATAGAACAAAAATTAATCTTATATGCACGCGAAGGGTGCAGCTAAATTTTACTATTAATACCTATATTTAAAGCGTTAAAAACACTTGTACAAGTCTGACTAATAAATTCTTAATGCTATTAAAAAATTAACGACTCACCAAGAGTAATGTCTTTGTAATATAGTTTTGGCTAATAAATTACTAATGCTATCAGTGATTGATTGCTTCAGCAAGCTAGTTATTTGGAAGAAAAGGGAAATTAAACCAGATTCATTTCCTATTACTCCCTCCGTTTCCTAAAGATCTTCCCTCTTTCCGTTTAAGGGTGTTTGCAAAAGATCTTCCCTCTTTTGCTTTATTCCTTATTTGGCAAAACAAATTTTCCTATTTACCCTCTCATGTCACTATCATATGGTCCACCATTACATTATTAATTCAATTTTACTCCCTTTCTCTCTCCTACTTTAACCCCTTTTTATTTGTTTATTTATCTTAACCCCTTTCTCTCTCCTACTTTACTCACACCATGCCCCACACAACTTGATTTTCCTTGGTATCTGTAGGAACAGTAAGTGGGAAGATCTTTAGGAAACGGAGGGAGTAATACATTAGTACTTGGTAGGAGTGGAATATTTGTGAAGAAGTGAAGGTAGGAAACGGAGGATCAAAAGAAAAATAAAATCAAGAATAAAAACATAAGTTGTAGTAATAAAAACAAAATCAGGGAAAAAAAGTTAAAAAAATACAAGGTATGGATAAAATGGAGGATCAAAATAAAAATAAAACCAAGAATAAAAACATAAGTTGTAGGAATAAAAATAAAGGGAGGGAAAAAAAGTTAAAAAAAAAATACAAGGTAGAGAAGCTATAAAATGGAGGATTAAAAGAAAAATAAAACCAAAAACATAAGAGAAGGAAAAAAAAGTAAAAAACAATGTCTTATTGGGATTCGATCCCGCGACATTGATCACGCCAAGCATGCGCGCAAACAACACGCTACACCGCTGAGCCAAGTCTACAACATTTGTATAATTTTAGGCGCTTTTTTTATATATCTCATTTTTTTCCCCTGTAAATTCCAGTTTTTTTCGTGGATTCTCGTGGGTTCAGTTGAACCCACTGAACCCATGCTGGATCCGCCACTGCCGAACACCTCCCCAACCCATGCCCAAACCCCCACAAACCCACGACCACAAAGTAGAGAGAAGATGGTGCTAGTGGTGGTGTTCGCGGTTGGTGGATTTTGGGGGATGGAGGGAGGAAAGAGATGATGAGGGTGATATTGGTGGGTAAAGGGAGGATAGAGAAGATGATGTTGATGATGGTGGGTAAAGGGAGGAAAGGAGGGAGACAGGTGATGAATAATGATCAAAGAGGGATAAAGGAGGAAAAAAACATATAATTTTTTTTAATTTTAAAATAATAAACTAGGGGGGAAAGAAATGAAAAACACAATCAAGATTTACCTGCTATTGCAGGTTAACAGGTTAATCGAACCGTTTTTGGAAGATTGATTTCAAAGTTGGGACCAGTCATGAATTTTCGATAGTATAGACTGTTAATAGAATATGGACCACAGTTGAGACCACAGTTGAATAAGCACTAAATCTATATCCATTAACGGTATAAATCTAAATTACGCGTCAATTGATATAATTAATGTTTAGATTTATTTATTACTTCCATTTTTAGGCGAACCTAATGAAGTAACCCTTTGTTTTCCTTTTATACTAAATGACAACGTCAACTATAGAAGTCATATTTGGAGTGTTATTTGCCGAAAAAGATAAATATTATTTTCAATAAATTATAACGTAAACTAGTACTCCCTCTGTATTTTTTTTTTTATCTTTCTCACTTAGAATCTTGACAATATTTACAATTAGAGAGAATCTTTTAGATTTTTCTCAATATATAAGAAAAAAATATAGTCATGTGGGGTCTTCTTTGATTCGTCTCAATGAGTACTTCATTAGTGTTCAATTATTATAATTTTTACTAATATGTAATAAAAGATATTTAATGTAGAATAAATGCATTGGCGAACATGCAAAATCAAAGTAGGAAAGATAAAAAAAATACAAAGGGAGTAAACTTTAAGAGGCATCATTGTCTTTTTTTTAATCCTAAAGACAAACTAATGACTTACCAATTGGTGTAAATATCAAGTATTTAAAATCCAATGTAAGTCACCTCAAAAAAAATCAAATGTAGCAATAGTGTATAATCATAATTAAAATTATTCTTTTCTTGAATGAGTACTCTCTCCATTTTTATAAGAATCTTCCTATTACTATAGCAATGGAAATCAAGGTAAGAGAATGTGTTGGAAAGTGAGTTTTTTTTATTTATTTAAATACGAGAGAGAATGTGGTTGCGTGAGAATGTAAAATTATAGGGATCTAACAAATTGGGTAAAATAGTACGAAAAGGGACAAAACTCTATGAAATAAAAAATTTAAGTGGAAGCTACTAAAAACATCTTCATGAAACCCACTCAAATATAACGGATAATACGAGAAATATTTTTTAAAAAGGAGGGAGTATTAGTTTAAGTTATTGTAATTACATTGTATAGAATAATGTTATAGATACATTGTATAGAATAATGTTATAGATACATTGTATAGAATAATGTTATATGATAGGTATGTATTAAAGATATTGGAAATATTAGTAAAATAGAGTTTTTGAAATAGGTAAGTGAGAATATTATTCGAAATATGATGTGTTAGATATCGATTAGGTTTAGGAACCTATATTTAATGTTTGACTTGGTGGAATAAACAACATAGTTTACAAGTAAAAGTTGAAAGTAAATAATTCAAACGAGTTATTTGAATCGTACATGACTATCTAGCAAAGTAGAAGAAACGACTGACGATGTTCTTTTGTCACCGTTACCTATCTTGAGGAAGGAAAAAAAATATTAAGGTTCTTTCCTTTCCTTCACATCATGGACGGAGTTGCTCAATATGTGGTTGGAACCTGAATTGTAGTAGGCATACAAATTCTTAATTTTGTTGAGAAAATAAAAGGGTAACTACTTCCAAGTTATGTACCAGGCCAGTGGAGGAAAGTGTGACAATATCACTTACCTTGACATCGACATCCATTTTTAGTCCCTGATCATCATGTTCTCCGAGAACAATCGTATCATCCTTTATGCTGGTAACTGCAAGTTGTTGATCCATATCCACGGAACTACTTACACTCTTTTTAGTAGATAGTTGGTGGTAATGTCCTTCAGTTTCCCCTCTTTGGTGCATTGTTTTCTTTTTTGGTGCAACATTTAGAGGCATCTATTCACTCAATTTGTGAACAACAACTGATTTTCCTTTGTAACAAGTTGTTATAGGTAGAAGAAGAAAGTTTTAGAGTTGATAAAGTCCTATATGGTTGAGGTTGTGCTTGTAAGGGAGTTCGATTTTAACTATTGATGAACCGCTTCAGAAGTTTCATATCTATAGTATCATACATGTAGAGTGTCATCAACCTATGAAAAGGTACCCCCGTTGCTTCGCAAGCAATTTAAATTGTCTTCCTTCCCCTTTTGATATAAGTAGACATATATGGAACAGTTTAAAAGGCCTTCATGATTTTCCTGTTCTTTGCTATCAATCATTTATCATCCAAAGGTCCATTTTCTCTTAAAATAACAACCTTATTAAGTGGAAGAGAAGGAGATCAACAATCCCTATTGTTTGACTATGATTAGTCAAATTGGTTTGGCTAGTTCATCATGAAAGCCTTCAGCAGAAATCACTTTACTAAAAAATGGCTGCCTTAAATTTGATAAAGGTTAAAAAGTTCCAACTTGATAGCTTTGTCCAGAGGTTCCAGAATTGATGCTTTTTTTCTAAATCCAAGAGATCTTCCCTAACTTTATTTGTTCTAGCATAAGCTTGGCCTCCCCTGTAAACGCTCTTTGTGTTATTACAGTCCATAATCAAGATAGCAAAGCATAGAAAGATGACTTTATCATAGTTTTAAAGCTTCAATTACACGGTGATAGGTCTGAAAAAACAACTAATAACTAGTTTGGAGGTTTGTAATAGATTTTGTAAATGATTCATATTACTAAAAGTATTAAGATCGACATATATATACATAAGTGTGTGTATGAGAACATATAGACAATAAATGAAAAACTAATAAAAATAATACTATATCAATATATCATTTACCATGGTGCTTACTGTATTCTCTTAGTCAACTGTGTAACGTTTAATGTATTCTCTTAATTAACTGCGTAAAATCATTCTAATATATACATGAGTAGAATAGCTCTCGATATCTTCTAATATTATAAACTACTACAATTTAGATATATTCTACTATTATAACCGACGACAATAATATGCTAAATCCTCATTACCAACAATATTTTCTATACCAAAAACATCTAATTGAATGGAAACAAATCGTTATTATTAGATAAGATCCATGAATGTACCAATGTAAGTTGATAAGCTAATTCAAGATAAAAAGTACTCCATTTAAGTTTTTAATCTTTATGATAACAATATAACAAGTTGGCACCATCAACTCATGAAGTTCATATAAGTTATATAGTTACACTATAAGTTCACTTAAATAGATATTATCATGCTATTACATATTTGAGTGACAGTTGTATATGTAACAGTTAACACTATAAGAAGTCTAGCTTAAGACGTAAATAACCATAGAGTTGTAAAGCTATATATTGAATCTAATTATTTTAGTAAAATAGATTATTATAACATATAGGAGAGTTTCTGAAATTACTATATCTTTTGCATATTAACAAGATCTTAGTTGACTATATCTTTATTGCTTATTCGCAAGATCTTAATACGAAGCGAAATTTCGCATAATATAAGATTTGTTATGACTTATGCAAGTGTGCTAATTAAGTGAAAATTAGCAAAATGGTCTCCTTGGAATGAGCAAGTAACAAAGACGAGATAACTTCATCCAAAGTCATCGATTAAAACAAACCTATGCCTTAAACCTTATTGAGACAATAACACGTGAATACTATACTTCACACATATTACTATAATCAAAACATTAATTGATCAAGTAACAGTTGTATAAGTAATATTCCAAGAATCATAGTTTCATAAGCAATGACCTTAGAGCAATGGTATCCCTCCAATTAGTATCTTTGGTTATTACCCTACAAAGATTCAAGATAATTTTTCAAGTATATGTTTATATGATTGATTTATCTGCTTTATGATATGAATCTTTCTTATTCCGTAATTAATTCCCCGATAAATGAGAAATGGTATTCTTGATGCGAGCATATATCGATTATATAAATGATGTAAATTATGAAAATTTTAGTTACTTCTATAAATAATTATATTATTATTTGGAAATGGGGTAACAGGGTATGAGATTTGGGGTTTAGGTTTTTTAAGCATAGGGTTTAGTTATTTTGAATAATAATTTAGTAAGATTATTTGTTTTATTAAGGCAAAATCCAAAACCATCTAACGAGGAAAGTCTAAACCATTAGATCATCATAATCAAGGACACGTAAGAAAACAAGACAACGCACACGGATCTTAACATTAACCGTTAGATACAAGCCATAAAACAAACTGAACCAATAGATAATCTCCTAACCTATCACCTTCTCCCGGGTTAAGCATAAATACAGGACTTAACATTTGGTATTTTTCACCTTTAAGGACCTCCCACTTTTTTTTTTTCACCTTTAAGGATCTAGATTTAAATCTCAGGCCATTTAACTCACCTGAGATTAGTGAAAAGTTAAAGTCCTTTAAAAAAAAAAAGTTAAGTCCTTCATTGCATTAATTACATCAAAAACTTAGGTCCTTCAGTGCATTTATATAACCAAAAACTTAGTTTCTTGTTGTTTAACTGCTACATGGAGATTTTTTTTAACAATTAAAAAAAGTAGCCATTACATAATCTTTACAAAAGAAATCTTTAGCCTAGTCATCCCATTTCTCCAATTCTTTGCATTGGCACTGGAATTCTGAAAATAATTTGCAGAAGATATGTATCATTAGTTAGTTATATTATGTTGGTGCAACCAAGTTGTGATTAAAAGGGTTTCCAAAACAACTAAAAATCCTTTTAGAAGGTTCATCACATGCAGGAACTACATGAAATCAAATGGCTGCCACTTCTGGGAATGGATTGATGAAGACCATGACTGGAAACTCAAACATGATATGATCAAGTTGATAAAGAGAAATGAATTCCTTGAGGAAGCAGAGGTGCAGAACAAGAAAATGACAGCATTTTACGGATTGATTATATTGTTATTGCTTATGATAATTGTACTAATTTGTGCTTATAATTGAGTGGTGACAGTGGGTATGTAATTACCTTAATGTAGTTGGTTAGTTTGTGAGATTTGATTGAGGAGTAGAATATGTCTGACTTTGATTGATGAACTGCAAGCAAAATGCAAAACATGTATGAACATTTATGTATGAAATAAATTTGTGTGAATGAGAAAAGTAACTTACCATTGCTTGCCTGTTGTATCCATTGGGGTAAGTATAAACTCCAATACCTCTATCATACTTGGGTAGATTGTCCCAGTTATCTGCCACATGCTGTCTTTTGGCCCTATTTGTTGTAGTTGTTTCTGTCTGTTTCTTAGATGATGTGTGTTTTATTAGTCCAGTGTCTCCAACTTGTGAGGACTTAGGTGGCCTTGCTGCAGTAGGCTTCCTAGTAGTCAGAGTGTCCTGTAGTGGCATAGGGCACTTCCTTTTGTTGTGACCAGGCTGTCCATAGTTTGTGCACTTGTGCACTTCACCTTTCTTAGACAACTTGCACCCTTCAAACTCACCAAGAGAAGGCTTTCTCTTTGTAGTTGGTCTGTTTTTGAGCTTTTTGACCACTGGAGCTTGTATTTGGGCATAAGGAGACCAGGCCTCTCTTGGGGACCATTTAAAGGCTCAAGAGGAAACTCATATGCGTTTTAAGTACGTTTCTTTGGTGCACCAGGTAGAAACATAGTGTTCAGGGTGCTCAACATCCTTCCAAATTACTGTTGCAGCATGATTACAGGGAACTCCACTAAGCTGCCAAGCATTGCAGGTACATGATCTCTCCAACAAGCAGACAACAAACCTAGTTTGAGTGGCTCCTTCCCTAACTCCATAACAAAAATGGCCATCCCAAAATGCATTCCACCATCTGGCATCTATCTTTGACTTCTCTAACTTCATTAGTAGAGAAGGGGCAATTTGCGTCGGACCTGGGACCCCTATTTGCGTCGGACTTGGGTCTGACGGCACACATCTCGATGCAAATGATAACAGATCTGCGTCATATAACGAAACGACGCAGATCTTTTAGCTATTTGTGTCGCACGTAGTATACGGTGCGACGCAGATGGCTCTCCCCAGCCCAACAAAGAAGGGGCAATGTGCGTCGCACCAAGCACAACGTGCGTCGCACCAAGCACAACGTGCGACACAATTTCTCCAAGGGCAATGTGCGTCGCACATAGCCCAAGGTGCGACGCAAATCAATCATCTGCGACGCACTGTGGGCTGTGCGACGCACATAGCCCTCCCCAGCCCCACAGAGCTTCAGCCTTGATAACAGGGTAATGTGCGTCGCACATAGCCGAGGGTGCGACACAGATGAGTGATTTGCATCGCACCTTGCGTATGTGCGACGCACATTGCCTACTTTCTGCGTCGCACCCAGTGCCATGTGCGATGCAGATGTTGGTCTCTATTTGTTTTTTTTTCTTTTTTTCCAGCTTTTTTTGTTGGTTTATTTCCATATTACTAAACCTCATGATTCAAAACTAAACAAAAATTTATATTAGCAATTGTGAGCTAAAAATTCGGCAGTGTCTCCTTTGTAATTTGCATAACCCAAGAAATCGTTGGAAAAAAGTTATATACATACACAAAACTTGTTTCAATACATCTCAAACAAGCAACCAATGTTGCAATAATCAACCAATTCAACCAATAATGTACAATTTACTACCAACACTAACAAGTTACTTGGCCCTTTCTTCTTTAATGAGTCGTATAAAGTGTAGCGCAAAAAGGTCTTTGAGTTCGTTCATATCATCTTTGGAGTATGACACAATGCTTGAAGGAAAATTCTATAAATATGTTAACTTAGTTAATAAACTTTAAAATTATATAAGTAAAGTAATGAATTTACAACATATATATACCTCATTCAAATCATTTGACTCAAAGAGAAAGCGGATGATTAAAAACATGTATCTCATCACGAAATAGCCGCATTCATCTCCTCCCGTTTGTTGAGCACACTACACCAAATTTAATACATACATTAGAATCGAAAAAGAAATACTAAATAGAATTATAATCTGTGTATCAAATACAAACCATAAGAGCTTTACCCACATAAGTATCCATGACAATTTTGTTCCTTTTTTGGAACCTTCAAGGCACGTGAATTTTGTATATGCACTAAGTACAAAAAAATTGTAACAATAAAAGAATTACTACAAAAATTTATAAATTATTTAAAATATCATAAATTACATGTAAGAATTATAAGAATTATTAACTTACGTATGCATCGGGGTCTTCATAGCTAATTATCTATCTCTCTGAAGCGAATCGAATACATATACGAATTTTTTGGATAGAGAAAGGACGAGAAGAAGCCAATATTCCCTAAAGCATGCAACAAAATGTGATGTTCAACATATACTTTAACTACAAGTTCATATATAAAGATAAAACAAAGTAAAAATTAGTTTAACTAACATACTTTTCAATGTACGGACATATGATGTATCTCATTTGTCGATTCACTTTCATTGACTTTGCCATGTAGTTGGTCACGGCATCTGGTTCATTGCTGCATGGTTCGAAATCAAGGAAAACCAATATTTGCATCTTCATTCACCTCATTCTCATCTGACAAGGACCTACACTCAAATACTTATATTTAGATGAACAATAATAATAATAAATATCAATTTTAATTAGTTTAGAGGTTGAGAAATCTCACATCATAGATACTTGCAAAATGGATACGTTAAGCCATTCTCCCGTCAGAAATTGGAAAACATCTTATCGGGAGAGAATGATCATCTGATCAGTAGTATGGTCGAAGTAGGAACTCCGACTAACTTCGATACTAAAAGGCTCATCTGCATGTTTTTTGCAAAATATTTGATGCATATCCTTGACAATATCAGACATATCCTCCAGTGACAAGTCAATCAATGGATCTACATGTCTATGTGCAGACTCATCGGAGCAAGGATCATTAGCAACTATTTTCTTTTTCTTCTTATTCGTCACACCATTGTTTAGGTATATGTTCCTAATTCAAATCAACTTCTTTTTAATTCATGTTATATATAAAATAAAGATTATTTGGTATATATAAATCAAGATTTCTAAGTATATACATTTAGATTTCTTATTATATAAATCATAATACTAAACATAAGTTACCTGATTATCTGAGACTAAAAATACCAACTCTTTCGGCCATTCTATGAATGAACCCTCAGCTTCACTCAGTTTCATGATGAATGGAGTAGGGAGTGGAACTGGAGCATCTGCGTAATCCGCATAAAAATCATCAACACTCACTTTCACGACGGTTGTAGAGTGTGACGATGACTCCTGACGTGGATAAACGATACCCTGAGCTACAATGATCGGTCCCGAGACATCTGCTATTGCCAAACGACATGGAACTTGACTCTTAACATCCAATGAGAGAAGAATGTCATCAATTAAGTGTTTTAGAAGCATAATATAATAATTAGAACATATATAAAATGCAAAAATATACCTGCAAGTTCACAAATGGATCATTGCCCCTCGAATGACAGCTACTAGGAGTGTGAGGAGTTGGTACTTGAATACCTAACTGCGCCACAAAAGCCATCAACCTTTCTTGAACTATTGCATCTATCTTCGAGTTCATCTCTTCCATCGTTTGGTCTCTAACTCTTTGGCTCACTCTAGCCTCTAACGCCTGCATCTCCTCATCATCCATGCCTCTACCCTTGCAAGCAGTATTACTTCGATCAGGATCACCCTAAACAGATGTAATCCCAATGCTACACCCAGCTGTTAACACACGACCAGGTCAGTTTTTCCTCTGCAGAGCACGTGATAGAGCATCATCCATCCGACTTGGAACAAACTCTCCTTCAATTTCTTTCCTTTTCCAATCATCCTGTGTCCAAGTTAAAAAAATCATATGATTAGTAGAATACGAGTAATTAGACAAGAAACTGTTATAAACTTTAAAGAATGATTACAATGGACTCTTTTATCTTTTGTGTTTCATCATTAGGGAAAAAGAAATTTTCATCCTTATATTTATTCGATCTCGCAAGAAGCTATGGCAATGTTCGGTCCGGCAGGGTAAAAATCATTGATGATGTAGAGGAGTCAATAGATGATGTTGTAGAGGATGAAGGGATATACCCTTTGCGTTTCCAAATGGGAATCATTTCTGCATATTATTTTTGACCCAAAAAATGAGGATGTTTGTTAGCAGCCTGAGAGATTCTTGCTTTTTCACTTTTAGCCTAATATAAGATTTAGTAACTAGTCAATATTGAAGAACCTAATGATAATATAATTTCGTATGATTGTAACGTATATATTACATACCTGAAACTCCTTAGAGCTACATTCTTCCACAAACTTGTCCTAGATCTCTCGCGTGATGAAAGGATAGAACAAGTATCGGTGGTTTATCATTGTTAGGCCCCTTCCTCGTTTTCGTGATCCATCTAGTCATCAATCTTAACTTGAAATCTCTCCACCGCTTATCACACGTAGTAAGGACATCTCGTTTCTTCTTATGATCCTCTTCTATTCCAAACTCTCTCTTCAATATACAAAATAAACCAATTAATAATACATGATTAGTATAATAAACATCATCTCAATTGGTGTATTAAAAGAATAAGGTTACTTACTTTAACATCTTCCCACAAAGTTTTTTTCATGCCTTCTGGAACATCATCTCAACTTTCGTACAAGATAGACACATGACTTCTACTGATTTCCGTGCAATATGTCTTGTACGCACCAGCAAATTCCCAAATTGGACGTATTAACTCATCCCACAGAAGAACTCTTTGGAAGCCGGGTTTGGAACGTATCCCTTTTGTAGGACCTCTTGGCATGCTCACTTTTTTCTTCTTAGCAGCTCCATCAGTAATCTGGGGCTCATCAGATGCATCATGCATTATCTCATCTTCCATCACTACACCTGAAACATGTACATGTTAGATTAATCAATAAAGTAATACACAATTATTTGGACAAACCACAAAATAAATAATTAAAGATTATAAACACTAGTTGTTGTGTTAATATTACATAATTTGCCTATTAATCAGCTATTTCTTTGCCAACGTAAAATCCCTCATTGTGGTCTCGACGAATGTAATTTGTGTCTAGATCTTCCCTTGATGTACTTGGAATGACTACTGACGAAGCAATGACCTCATTGAATTGTGCATCGTAATCTTCTTCATCGTGTACATCATCAATTCCAAGTATTATCCTTTTTCCTTCGATGACAACAAACCATTTTGACAACAAACCATTTTGAATCAGCAGGGTCAACCATGTAGAATACTTGTTTTGCTTGTGATGCTAATATTAAGTTATCTTCATGATGTCTAACCGGCTGAAATTGACTAATGTAAAAAAGTCATGTTCATCCTTCTTTACACCACGACGAATATCACCCCACTTGCATTAGAAGAGATGAATTTTGAAGTCAACATAGTCAAGTTCTAATATCTCTTTAATGAACCCATAGTAAGACTTCATTGTCTCAACAATCGTTTTATCTCTTTCTTTCTCATCCCCTCATCATTATTCTCCTTTACCTTGTATCGAGACTTTTCACACCTAGGACACTCACGCAAATCCTGGTATCGTTTGATATAACACATAATATTTTGGCATGCATGTACTTCTCATATTCCATACCTGATGGACACAATAGTTTTTCCTCGTAGGTAGAGTTGGGCATTTCATTCCCTTCAGGTAGCAATTCTTGTAAAAAAGTGAACAACTCACTTAGACTTTTATCTGTCTAACTATGCTTCGATTTCATATTGAACATTGTGAGGATGCCCGAAAGTTTCGTGAAATTCTGTATATATTAGGCGCCCTCCCCAAGACACGTAACTATTACTTTATGTCATTTAACCATGGCTTAACTACACTTGGGATATTTTTATTTAATTATGGCCTGAAACTAAATGTTAGGTCCTTAAAGGTGAAAAAAAAAGTGGAAGGTTCTTAAAGATGAAAAATACTAAATGTCAAGTCCTGTATTTATGCTTAACTCATGTTCTCCCTCATCACTCTCCTCCAAACCCAAAAAAGCTAACTCTCGTTGCTCCCTCCCTTTTATTCGGAAACCAATGTCTTTTGCTGATTTTTGAATTTATCGTTCAAATATTGAAGAAGCTTTTGAGGCAATGAATTTATCCAAAACCCCATTTCAATATCCCTCTTACCTCGCATTTCTCATTTCTCCTTCGTCTGTTTCTAACTCTGTCATGCCCTTAATTCGCCGGATTTCCCCCTTTGATGCCTTCTGCTACTATGTTCTCTATCTTCCTCTTGTTTTGCTGCTCGTATTTCCACTATATTAGTGCTAGTGCTACTGTGTATAGCCGCCGCACGTCAGTGTTGCTTCCCTCGCTAGTGATACGCCACCTTGAACCCTGTGCTATTCTTTTCCATTTGCTGAATTCGGAAACTAGTTTCATGTATATAAGAAAAAACAAATTTCGTTTGTTCCTCCTGCTTGCCTCGCCCACTCTTTATTTGCTTGGTTTATTGCCCAGATGTCGTCTGAATTCTGTTCTTAAAACAATAAATTTCAACCCAAATCTGCATCCTCAATTTTCTCTTCTCCAAAATTTCTAGTGGATTTTAAATTCAAATGTATTTATATCCATCTTCCCTCTTTCACCCACTCATTTCACTCCTCCTCTTTCGCGTCTCTCATCCTCCCAACCAGTCGTCCGCCATTGCAGCTTGCGCCACTGAGCCTCCCTTCATGCTTCTCTCTGTTGAATGCTAATGAGTAAAACAATGAACTTTTTTTGGTGTTTTATTATATGGACGAACAATATAAGATAGGCTCTATTTCCTCGAGAATTAGAGGATCTCTCACTAACCTCGATTAGGAAAGGCACACAAACCTCGATTTATGTGTTTTTGGTACGACCACCAATATTCAATGCAGAAGAACTCAAAAAAATTTAACCAAACTCACTCTAATCTTTATTCTGGTTAGACGCCTATATTTATCAAAGAAGAAGCAAGAAAACCTTTCTCTCCAAGGCTTGTACAACTCACGGCCAACCATTTAGTATTTTAGGAAAGTTTTCCCTAAATTTAAGCCTAGAATCTAGCTAGAACTTAAGAAAATAATAGTTTTAAGCAATATATATATAAAATGAGAGTCTAGATAGAGAAACTCCTGCCTCTCTCTAGTTTTTTGATAATTTAATTTCCATTTTTCTCAAGCTTCATTTCTCAGCTTGTCTGAAGCAATGGCAAAAGCAGTGAAGAAAGGGAAGGGTGGTGCAAAGGGTAATCAGAACCAATCAAAAAATGGTAAGCAGCAAAAGGGAAAGAAGGGGAAACCTCAATCAGAGGATGCAAAGAAGACGAAGAATGTTAATGAGATGCAAGATGTTCCAGCACTTAGTTGGACATTGAAAGAAGAAGAGATAGTCGATTCTCACTCAGTGGAATCGATTGATCGTACAGTGTCGAATCAGGATCGCGAAGCTTTTGAGGCAATGAGGGAAAGAAGAAAGGGTTGGATTGCTTCAATCTGAACTCCGACGAGACATGTTCCAGTCAATCCATCGCCATTTCTAATGCAACAATTGGCATGTAATCCAGGTGTGCCTGAAACTAATCGTCAAAATAGCTGGAGTCATTCGTTGTTTCAGAATTTGAGTGAAGAAGGATTGGATTTAACAAAAACTTTGCCAAATCAATTGAATGAACCTGCTAGGGAGACAGTAGTTTATATTATAATGGAGGATGTTCAATCTGAGTTTGAGTATTTTAGGTCTGCTATTGTCTGTTACATATTAGGTGTCAAACCTCCGTTTCGAATGATAGAAGGGTTCATTAGACGTGTATGGCAGATATTTGGGGTCCAAAAGGTATAATGATGGAAAATGGGGTTTTCATGGTGAGATTTAGAAGTATAGAGGAGAAGGATAAAGCTCTGGCAGAGGGACCTATTTTGTATGACAGGAAACCGGTTATTGTGAAGAACTGGCACCCTAATCTTGACTTGCATGCAGAGAATATTAAGATTGTGTCTACTTGGGTGAAGCTACCTGGGCTACCTCTGAAATATTGGGGCCAGGAACGCTTAACAAGCTGGTAGGTTGTATTGGGAAACCTATTAGAACAGATAAAGCAATTACGCAGAAAGATATAATGGCCTATGCAAGAATTCTGGTGGAAGTGTCCATTGATCAAGACTTCCCAACAGTTTTTGTGTTTGTGAATGAGAAAGGTGTAATGCAGAGTCAATTGGTGCAAGATGAATGCAAACCAATAAACTGTGAAGATTATAAGGGCATTGGACACACAAAATAAGAATGTAGACAGAAACGTTTTGACGTGGCTCAAAGGAAAATACAGCTTAAGAAGAAATGGGTGGTTAAGGAGACTGCTAAGGTGGGATCTCTAGCCCCATCAAGAGGCCAACAAAGTGGTCAGCAGGCTGGGGATGGTAACAATACACTGAAGGTGTTGGAGCCAATCCCATAACATGTTCCCTGAAGCTATTGCTAACTTTCTTCCATAAACTGTATCAGATCACAGTCCTTGTGTGATACAAGTAAGTAGTAACCCTATTCATAAACCTAATTCTTTTAGGTTCTTCAATATGCGGGCACAGGCTGAGGAGTTTCAGGATGTTGTGCAAGCTGGATGGCAGAAGAGAATATATGGGGTACCTATGTTCATGGTAGTGAACAAACTGAAAGGGATGAAAAGAGAGTTGAAAATGTTGAACAAGAAGAGATTCTCCAATATTGAGCAGGCAGCTGATGAAGCATTGGATAAGTTGAAAGTAATTCAAGGCCAGATTCAGTCTGATCCTGGGAATAGAGAGTTACATAGGGATGAGAAAGGAGATAAAGAGGAGTATGAGGAGAAAAATAAAGCTAGAATGAGTTTCTTGAAACAGAAAGTTAAACATAATTGGCTTGAAGGAGGAGATGCCAATACTAGTTACTTTCACGCTTGCTTAAAGCAAAGGAGGTCATACAATTACATTTATAGATTAAAGAATAATGAGGGGGTCTAGATGGAGAACCAGGAGGAACTGGAGGCAGCTTTTCTGCAATTCTATCAAGGGCTTCTAAGGACTACTCATTCAGATAGAAGGAAAGTGAGTCATACAATATTACATGAGGGTATTGTCCTGAATGGGGAGCAACAACAGCTGTTAAGCATGGCTTTTACTGGTGAGGATGTTAGACAGACCTTGTTTGACATTGATAATGAGAAGCTCCTGGTCCACATGGATTCACTAGCTACTTTTTTAAACAATCTTGGCCTTGCGTTGGGCAGGAGGTGATTGATGTTGTGTTAGACTTCTTTCAAATAGGAAGACTGTTGAAGCAGGTGAATGATACAACATTATGTCTAATTCCTAAGTGTGATCAGCCAATAGATGTCACTCAATTTCGCCCCATAGCCTGCTGTAATGTATTATACAAAGTGATTTCTAAAATGCTTTGTACAAGGCTCAAGAGGGTATTGCCTTTTCTGGTGAATCCAGTACAAAATGCTTTTATTGAGGAGAGAGTTATATTCCATAAGATATTCCTATGCCATGATATCTTGAAGCACTACAAGAGGAAGCACCAGCCTGCAAGATGTACTGTAAAGGTGGATCTGAAGAAGGCTTATGACTCCCTTAATTGGCAATTTATTAAAGAGCTGTTGATTAGTCTGAAGTTCCCAATGTAATTTGTCAATTGGATAATGGTATGCATTACTACACCATCTTTTTCCTTGAGTTTTAATGGGATGTTATGTCGTTTCTTCCAAGGTAAAAAAGGCCTGAAGCTAGGGGACCCCATATCTAGGGCTGGCAATCAGGTCGGGTTGGGTCAATTTCAGGTCGACCTGATTTATATTTCAGGTCGAAAACCTCGACCCGAACCCGACCTTATTTATATTTCAGGTCGAAAATGTCAACCCAAACCCGACCTTATATATTTCGGGTTGACCCGAAACCAACCCAAAATGACCTGAAATAAGAATCTAACTAAAATACTGCCAACTTAATTCGCAAAGCACTTGTAGATGTAAAAGTTAAAGTTTTTTTGAGAGAAGTCTCTAGTCTCTGTCTCTCTCTACTCTAGGGTTTTGATTTTTCAGCCTTTTATTGTAATTGTACAACGGCACAGTAAAAAACGCTTAGCCTTATTAGGGTTATTGACTTATTGGGCTTGCCAATATTATAAGAAAGTTTATGTTATTTTTATTTCAGGTCATTTCGGGTTGTTTTCAGGTTCAAAAGCTCAACCTGAACCTAACCCATTATATTTTCAGGTCGGGTTGGGTCGACCCATTTTTTTTTCGGGTCGAAAATCTCAACCCAAACCCGGAATTTTCAGGTCAATTTCAGGTCGGGTTATCAGGTTGGGTCAGTTTTTGCCAGCCCTACCCATATCCTCCCTCCTCTTTGTCCTAGCCATGGAATACTTCACAAGATTGATGCAGAAAATGAGTAAAAGAACTGATTTCAACTATCACTATAGATGTGCTCCTATGGAACTGCACCACGTGATTTTTGCGGATGATCTGATACTCTTCAGCAAGGGGGGTGTAAAATCTGTGGTGTTATTAAAGAGAACATTGAAGGCTTTTGCTGCAGCATCCGGACTGGAAGCTAGTAATGAAAAGACTGCAATCGACTTTGGTAATGTTACAGATGATATCCAACAGAGTATATTGCAGATGACTGGGTTCAAGAAAGGTGAATTTCCATTTAGGTATTTGGGGGTACTTATAACATCAAAATGAATCACTAATTCTGAGTGTGATATGTTAGATGATAAGATAATGAAGCGTATTATGTCTTGGTGCTCCAGACACCTCTTATATGCAGGCAGAATAGTGCTTGTCAATTTCGTATTGCTTAGTTTACATACCTATTGGGCTCAGATTTTTATCTTGCCTAACAAAGTGTTAAATCGAATAACACAAATATGTCGTTCCTTTCTGTGGGAAGGAAAAGTGTTCTTGAGTAAACCTCCCCTAGTTGCTTGGAGTTGGGTACATGATTGTATTGCTTGGAATATAGCAGCAGTTGGAAAATATGTGTGGCAGATTGCTAACAAAGAAGACCTGCTTTGGATTCAATGGGTTCACCATGTCTATGTTAAAGATGGTAACTGGTGGGAATATCAAGCTCCCACTAATGCAAGTTGGGTGTGGAAAGGCATATGTAGAGCAAAAGAGGTGTATAAAGCTGGTTATAATGACAAAAACCAGTGGTTAAATACTTGCAATAAATACACTATCAGAGAAGGTTACAAATGGATTAAAGGGTCCTTTGATAAAGTGGGTTGGCACTACTGAGTCTGGAATGAGATGAATGTGCCTAAGCATGCCTTTATCGCTTGGCTAGTAGCCCTGGGGAAAGTTAGAACAAGAGATAGACTTATTGCTGCTGGAATATGCTCCACTACTGACTATCTACTATGTTATCAAGGACATGATACTTGTGTGCACTTATTCTTCCGCTGTCCTTTTAGCAAGATAGTATTTGCTCAGGTGATGCAATGGCTAAACATTAAGGTCTATGAGGTGGAGTCTCTATACACTGGGTGGAAAAGGTGGGGCAGGAAGTATAGTAGTAAGAAAAAGCAAAAGATATGCTACACTGCATTAGCTGTTGTAGTATACTATGTGTGGGCTGCAAGGAACCATGCGTTGTGGCAAGCTGTTGTTCCAGCCATGTACTGGCCAGGTTGTGAAGAAAATCAAAAATGATGTTGTTTGGCATGCAAGAACCAGAATGGCTGATAATTGGCCTGCTAATGACAAAGATTGGTTGCAGTCCCTTGAAGATACAATTAACTAGTTAGCTTTTTGTGTCTTTTCTATGTTGTGTGTTGTTTGATGTCGTAGCTGACTGTTGAGGTTCTATGTTAGTAGGTGCAGTTGGGCTGGGATGTTGTTTTGGTTGTATTTTGATGATTTTTAATGCTTGGTAATATATTCTTACTGTTTACCAAAAAAAACGAAGCAATAGTTTTAAGGATATAAGTGCAACACTTTCCTTAAATACTCTAAACCACACGGCAGCTAGGGTATTCCCTTTCCACGCCTCATATAACTCAATAATTAATAGTACTTTCCTAAATAACCTAGCCATAACAAGTAGACTCCCTAAAGCACTAAATTTTACTAAGTATTTCGAATTTATTGATACTAAACAACGCAATTAACAAAATAATAAATGACACTTTTTTTAGGTTGCATGTAAAACCTTCAGTTTAAGAGTAAAGTAAAACCATGCAACAACCTATGAAAGCAATGAAAGATAATTGATGAAGTGATCTTTGCACGTTCCATGCATCATACTCCCCTTCTTCAAAGAAACTTGACCTCAAGTTTTGTCTAAGCAAGGAACCAACTCGCTTGATTGCAATGTTGCGAAATACCATCCCCAATAGCACCTTGTATGTAATATACCCTATCTTCTTCACCATTTTGAATGGCCCTTCATCCACAGGCTCTCCATGCTTATATTTAATGTGTATATTTTGCACATCCAAGGACAGCCACACATAATCTCCCTCGTCCAACATTGAGCCTTGGCGGAAGTGCAACAACTTTGCACGTCTTTCCTTCTTGTTACTAGCCACGTCCAAAACTTCTTCCCTACATGAAATCAAGCATACATGCGGTGTAGCTACAACAGCCTTAATCGAACTTGCACTCGATGAACTAACACTAGGATTAGTTGTAGGTACCAACACACCCCTTAAAGGCATCAACCTAGTTCTTTCCCCTTCTTTTTAACCGAGTAGATGTTATTCCCCCATGATAAATGACACTTATATCCGACTGCCATGGACGACCCAGCAACAATGAACAAGTAGTTATAGGTACCATGTCACATCATAGTTGATCTATGTAGCCACCAATGCAAAAAGAAAAAAGGGCTTGCCTTTTCACCCACACACCACTCTTCTCATCCAACCAACTCAATTTATAAGGTCTCAGATGGTCTTGCGTAGGTAATTTCACCTCTTCCACTATTGACAACACACACATTAGCACACGAGCCACTATCAACAATAACTGAAAACAACTTACCATTGACGTGGCATCGAGTTTGAAACAAATTATCCCTTTGCTCATGCTCTTGCGTTTGGTGTGGTGCAGCCATCAAAGCTTTACGTAAGATCAAGCTTAATTTTATGATCAATTTCAACCTCAAATAATGGAGTCCCTTGACAAAAACCTTTGTTCACCACATCCTCAAATGTGCCCTCCTCCTCATCAAATCCAACAACATCCATGAGGGATTGATGATCCTTCACCGAAAGTAAAACTTGATTAGGGCACTCCCTTTATAAGTGACCGAAACCCCTACACTTGAAACACATATTCTCTTTCATGGTTTGTTATCCTTGGGTCAAAGTTGGAACCTTTTTTTGTGTATTAGCCCCGTGTCTAGATGAAGATGCACTGTCATTGTCGGCCTTAGTTGTTACATCACCAACTTTCGCCCCTTAAAATCTTGTCGTCACACCAACACTAGTCTCTTTAGGTTTCGGTTCTTGCTCTCAACTTTCTTTGCTAATAAGCATAAGTTATCCAACGTTTCATAGGGATGGAGTTCCAAAATATCAGCAATTCTCTTCTTAAGGCCGAGGAGGAATTTGGCGGATTTTTGTTCATTTTCCTCCTTACAAGCACACACCAACCATAACTTTTTAAATACAGAGATGTTGGCTTCTTCACTCAATTGCTTTTGCTGTAAAGAGTTCAACTTTATGAAGAGTCGTCGCTTATATGTTCTAGGCATAAACCCTTTTTCATCTTAGCACGCAAATCTGTCTAAGTGGCTAACTCGTCCTTCCCTTCTCTCATATGCCTATTTTGATAACTATCCAACTAATCACTTGCATACCACGTCAACCTCAATATAGCATGACCAAAATGCTTGCAATCACCCATGGTCTTACGATCAAAGACACGAGTCATGCGCCTCTCCCAATCCAAAAATGACTATGGACCCTTTAGGCCACTAAACTCGGGAAGATATCCAAGTTTGATGTCCTCATCTCTCCTACCTCCATTAGAAAAAGAACCATTAATAGGGTTTTGTTTCAAAATAGTTACTTCATGGGTTAGTCACACAATTTCTCACTAAGAAAAGCAATCAGTTCAGCCAAAACAGTCTCCACGGATTTTTTCCCCCATAGTAGGCAACGAGAACAAAGGACAAGGCAAAAGGAAGGACGAAAAAAATCGGAAAACTCACCGAAGGACTAAAATTTTTAGGGAAAATTTTTGTTGGCTCTTGATACCATTTGATATGAATGCTAATGACAAAAACGATAAACTGTTTTTGGTGTTTTATTATTATGGACGAAAAATGTAACATAGACTCTATTTCCCTCGAGAACTAGAAGATCTCTCACTAATCTCCATTAGGAGATGCACACAAACCTCGATTTATGTGTTTTTTGTACCACCACCAATATTTAATAATGCACAAGCACTCGAATAAGTTTAATCAAACTCACTCTAACATTTATTGTGGTTAGGTGCCTATATTTATAGAAGAAGAAGCAAGAAAACCTTGTTCTCCAAGGCTAGTACAACTCACGGCCAACCATCTAGTATTTTAGGAATATCTCCCCTAAACTTAAGCCTAGAATCTAGCTAGAACTTAAGGAAATAATATCTTCAAGGAAAGAAGTGCGACACTTTCCTTATATACTCTAAACCACATGGCAACTAGGATATTCCCTTTGCACGCCTCATACAACTCAATAACTAATCGTACTTTCCTAAAATACAGCCATGACAAGTAGACTCCCTAAAGCACCGAATTTTACTAAGTATTTTAAATTTATTGAAAATAAACAACGCAAGTAACATAACAATAAATGACACTTTTTTAGGTTACATGTAAAATCTTAACTCTAAATGTAAAGTAAAACCATGCAACAACCTAAGAAAGCAATGAAATACAATTGATGAAGTAATCTTTGCACGTGCCATGCATTAGTGTTGTTGTTCTTTTGCTGGTTGTTGGATGTGTTGAATTTTGTATGTATTTTTTGTAATTTTCCTTGTATAGTTTTTTTTGTTGTAAATTCGTTATTAATTTCTATATTAGTATTCAGGTTTTTTTGTATTTCATTGTGAATTTCTTTGTAAGTTTTTAATGTGATTTTCATTGGTTTTTTCGTTATTATTTTTCTGTAATTTGATTTTGATTTCATAATTTAATTAGTTAATTCAAGTGATATTTACTGGTTAATTTAAGTAAGATTTTTGTTAATTCAAGTAATTGTTTTGGTTTGATTTTTATTTTGATAAGTCTAGTTGATTTATGTTAGCTAAATACAAGAGTAAAAGAAACTCACTTGCCTCTCTTGAATAATATATTAATTATTATTTAGATTCTTATAAATGTATTAATTGCAATATTTTAAAAATATCATGTTATTGAAAAAAATATAATTCTAATTAGTAACAACTTATGAATAGTTATAAAGGAATAATATAGGGTTTTGGGTTAATATTGGGTTGGGTTACGGTCATGTCTGGGTTTAAATATAGGATTGCATGGTCAGGTCAGAATATGATCTTGCCGGGTTTCAGTCAGGTCTGGTTAATCTGAGGTTGGGTTTTGGATCAGGTATAGATACTGACCCTCACAAGTCAAACTAGGTTCAAGTCGGTTCGGTATCAGGTTGACCCATCAGTCAGATCCGTTTCTGACACCACTACAACTGTGTATAATTGTGGTTGCTCTTATAGTTGGTGCTTACATATTCACATTCTACCGCATGTTCCTAGATTTTATTCAGCACTTACTAAATTATAGCTTTATATTCATTACAGGGGTGCTTACAAGCTAGGACGCCTCGCAAACTATTTGGATTTGGCTCGATCAAAGCTGTCGAGAGGGGTCGATTCGAGTTCACGATTGGCTTGAGACGTTAACGAGTCAAGCCTGAGCCTTATGGAGTTCGACTCGAAAGCTTGCAAACATGTTCGATGAATTTTAATTTACTATTTTTTATTTTGATTTTAATCTAACTTGGACCTTAAACTGTACTCCCCTAAAGTCCCACATTGGTTAAAAAAATAAGCACCAACCTTATTTTCTTCGGTTTTTTAACAAAATTCATGGGGTACCCCTAACTTTAAACTAATGCACTAGGTACCCCTGACAATTTAATAAACAGCAATAAATACCCTTACTCATTGACGGCGTTAAGTTGCCGTTAGTGGGTTATTACATTAATGCCCTCATTAAGGCGCTAGTAAACCCAATCCTTCGAAAAAAAACCCTCCAACTTCCATTCATCTTCCCTCTTCCTCTGTTCTTCTTCCTTCAAGTCGGTTAGCAAAAAATTTCCAAAAAAATCTGGGTTGAATTATTCTGCGAACAAATCAAAATCTGTGCACTTGGAAGTTGACGCGAAAAAGGGAATCGTCCTTGGGTAAGCTAAGGAAGTGAGTTCGCAAATTTTAAGGGTGATCTTTTCAAAATTCCACAATGGTAAGATTTTGTAACTCTTTTTTTTGAAATTTTTGCATTATTTAGTTGTTAAATCTGACTGGGTGTGTTATTTATGTTCATCCATGCTATATTTCATAGTTTCCTGTTTAGGGTTATTTGATATCACAAGTTCTTTCAGTTTTTGGTATTTTTGCTGTTTTAGCAATTTTTTTGCATGAATTCCGTATAATGTTGAATAGATGTGTTTATTTCTTCATGTATGCTGAAATTATGTAGTTTTTGGTTTAGGGTTCTCTGCATTCTCAAATTCTCTTTTATTTTGTTTGTTTGATTTCATTTTAGATGGAAGGGATGTGGTTGTTGTGTGATTATAAGGGTAAGCAGTTTGATGTTAGGGTGGAAGATGTAGACTTAACTAGTATTATTGATTTGTTCAATGAGATACATGATGAGTCTGTGAAGCAAGGTGTGTGGTTGCCTGAAAATTTTAGAGTCCATTACAAGCATCCAAGGACCAAAAAACTAGTGGAGTTGTATGATGATCCACATCTTTCAAATATGTGGGGTGGGTTTGTAGGATTGGATACTGTTGAGGTATTCATAGAGGATACACAGCAACCTCCTAGGTTTGTGATGAAATTAGTGAAGGACTTGAGGGAAGAAAAGAGAAAAGTTGAGGCTGAGAAACTTAGAAAGATTGCTGAAGAAAAGGAAAGAGAGAGGGAGGAAGAAAGAAAAAGACAGGAAGAAGAAGATGAATTGAGGGAGTTGGAGGAGCAAATGCCCCCTGGTGCGAGATGATCATGTGCACTTCCCTATTAGGCTAGAAACTAGGACATGTGGCTGTGGCAAATGGCAGGGCACTGGTATACCCTGCAAACATGGTTTGAGGGTTATTTTTGACCAGAGGCTTAACCCACATGACTATGTCTCTGACTACTACAAGGGGGCTGCATATAAAGAGACCTATGCAAGCCACATACACCCCATGCCTGACTCCTCTCAATGGCCTGAGTTTGAACTCCCTATAATTGACCCTCCCCCATTCAAAAGATGTGCTGGAAGGCCTGCTAAACAGAGGAAGAGAGGTCCAAATGACAAGAAAAAAGGGAAGAGGAGCAGCACTATTAGGTGTGGCAAGTGCAAAGAAGTAGGCCACAATTCAAGGACATGCAAGGGAGGGGCTACACAGAAGCAAAGGAAGGAATCTGGTGCATCAACATCCCAACCACAACAATCTGATGGGAGTACTCAGCATGGAAGGAAAAGAAAGGTTGCTGCTGGTCCATCAACTTCCAAGGGTGGAACCAAAAAACAGAAGAAAGGCAAGGATGCAGTTTGAGTAATTAGGGGACTAATCTTTAATTTGCTAACTATTTTTTGGGTACAAATTAGCATAAACAATATTTTGTGGATGAAATATGGTAAAGTGCAAACAATATACTCATCTTTTTTTGTAAAGTTACTAAAGCTTAAATATTTTGTGGATGAAATATTGGGATCGTTTTTGTAAAGCTACTAATATTATTGCATATTGAATGTTATTTGTTACAAATTTGGTGCTACATTACCATTCTTCCTTCATTTGTTCATTACAAAAATAAGTAACACAAACATAAATACGCCTATTTTTATTGCTCCTTGCATCCTTTTTTGTTGTTGTTTGATTCTCTTCTTGAGTAGCTTCATTTCCTCCTTCAAGTTTACATTACTTGCCTCGTCTTCCTCTACTTGTCTCACAATGGAGTTATGGTCAATAATACCAACACACCACCTAAAAGTGTTGCAATCATCGCACTTGTAGTACAATCTTTCTGGATTCATTGAGGAATCCGAGCTCCGGATTGCAAATTTTTTCCTACATTTGCAAGTTCTATTAGGAACTCTAATGTATGAGGATTCTAAGTAACTAGAAGTGTGAGATTGTGAGCTCATGAGTATTATTGGAGTTGGATTGAAAAATTATACTTTGGATGAGGAGGGAGAAAAATACCAAGAGTAGAACTGCTTTTATAGCAATCCCAGGTATTGCAACGGTCAGAAAAAGTAATTCAGTTTAAAAAAACTAGCCGTTATCAAAATTTGAACATATTAGTAAAACCTCAGGGGTATTTCGTGAATTAAAAATTGAGGTTAACAGTCATGTGACGCCGTTCATCATTAATGGCATTCTGGTCATTGTTTGCAAACATCAGGGGTACCCAGTGCATTAGTTTAAAGTTAGGGGTACCCCATGAATTTTGTTAAAGTACAGGGGTACCTGGTGAAAAAACCGTATTTTCTTTATACATAGTTATTACTTATTACCACAACTTAGAATTTGATATTGTATCACCTTTGCTGGGATACAAGTTTATACTTTATTTTCCTCGCAAAATAAAAGAATGAAGTTTATGCTAAAATATTTGATTATTTAATAATTATACTGTTTAATAATTGATTATTTAACTACACACTTAGAGTTTTTGTTGGAGTTTTTTTATTAGGGAACATGAAGTTTCACATTTAAATCTTAGTAGAGGTAAAAAGGAAACCAAGTTATCCATCATATGTAAAGTGGATTTTTTTCCTCAATAAAACATGGAAACTCACATCGAAATCTTAGCAATGCTAAGAAGGAGACCAAGTTATGAAAATATCTGTAGGATGAGTTTGTTTTTCTATTAAAAAAACATGGAACCCTACTTTGAACTTTTAGCAATGCTAAGAGGAAAACCAAGATATATAAAAGCAAAGGTAGGATGTGTTTGTTATTTTTTAACAAAAAATAGAATCCCACAGTAAAATCTTCGCAATGCCAAGACGGAAAACACATCCTAAAAATGTATGCGGGGTGAGTGAAAAACTCAACTACTTAGGGTTTGTTCTCTTTGGCATAAAACAACTGAATTGAATTACTGAATTGAACTGAACTGAACTGAATTGAACAAAATTGAATTGAAGTGATTGGAAATTTACTAAACTAAACTGAATTAAATTATAACTAATAGTAACGATAATAAATAAACTAGAAACTCAAATGAACTGAACTCATTGGAAACGAACTAAACTGATTGCAAGTGAACTAAATTGAACTGAATAGAACTTAACTAAAAATAACTTGGAGAGAACATGCCCTTACTTGGGCTTACACAATTGGGAATACTGGAGCCTAAGTGTAGCATTAGGTATAATTAAGATATTGCGCAACTTTTTTAAAGTGAATTTTAGTCGAGCTTTTATCCTCTCGAGCTTGAGCCGAGCAAAAATATTTGAGGCTCGATGAGCTTCGACCTCGAGCCCGAGCAGACCTTCACTACGGGCCTGTTCTCCCCAGCTTATTTTCAGTTCAGTTCAGTTCAGTTCAATTCAATTCAGTTCAGTTCAGTTCAGTTCAGTTCAGTTCAGTTCAGTTCAATTCAATTCAGATCAGTTCAGTTCAGATCAGTACAGTTCAGTTCAGCTCAGCTCTTGACAATACTTTTACTCTCAAATATCACTATTCATTTCAGTTCACTTCAATTTAGTTCAGTTGTTTTACGCCGAAGAGAACAGGCCCTACAACCATTTTTGAGCCGATTCTAAACATATTCAGTTTCGATTCGGCTCTTTTTTTTTTTTTTTTTTTTTTTGACAAGATTAAAACCAAACAAAACAAAATCAATAAAGGACTCTCTTTTCTTGCTCTAGTAGCAAGTAAGTGGACCTTATGAACTCTACTTTTACTTACCTTAGTACAAAAAATGAATTAAAGTTTACAACAAGTTTTTTAATACTAACTATTAAAGAGAAAATGTTATTATCTCCTTTATTTGGGTTATGCAAAGCCCTGACTACTTCGTCGTTGTCAGTCTGTATTGTGATGTTGACGTTCCTCTCGTTTTCTTCCACTGCTTAGAGGACAGCATAGGCTTCCGTTTGAATAGGGGAATCCGCAAAAATTATCCTTGAGTCGGGGACATTGTTGTGTTCGTTAACCCAGGCAATCACAATTGTGGCTCTTTCCTTTCCTTAAACTTTCTTCAATGAACCATTCAAATTGATTATAGATTGGAAATTATTCCCATTGGAGCCTATCCTCCATTTGTTTGGTATTTCGAACATTGAATCTATGTTAGCATGTGGTTTCTCCTATGCTCCTTTCTTAGCTTTTCTTGTTTCTTAAAAAGTAGAGATTCTTTTCATGTTATCTTGGAAGATGGTCATGACTAATAACGGATTTGGTTTGGTTCCTATGAAGATTTTTTCATTCTTATGAAGTCAGATGCTCCACATAGTTGCAATGAACTGTATCACGCTTGGATTCTCTTGATCGTCTTGCGGATCCAATTTCCTTTTTTTGAAAAGGTTCATATTTGAGCTTCTTAATATTGCATATATCAATACAGATATTTTGTATTCAGTTAGTTAGCTTTGTATTAATCAGTTACAGATATTAGCTGATGTACTTTCAGTTAGTTACCTCTAACTAACTCCATAACTACTTCTTATATATAAAGGGTAAAGTTATTCATTACCTCATTAATGAGAATTACAATCAATTGGATTGCTCTCTATTTTCTCTTGATTTTTCTTCTATTTTCTCTGAGTTCATACACTAGATTTCATATTATGACATGGTATCAGAGCAAAATGAGTGAAATCTAGCTCAATTTTTTGCTCAAATTCTTCACAAAATTCTGCATTCTACTAAAAATAAGGATTGCAAAATTATGAGAATCTTAAATTCCTGGATAATCTCTGCAAATTCTGGATAAATTCGTGCATAATCTCAGTCGCAATAATTTGAGGTATTTGTTTTTTTTCTCTGAAAATTTCAATTTTTCTTAACGAAATTTTCTTCCCTGTTGTGTTTTCTTGTCTGATTGTGGTTTCTTGTAATTGAATTCTATAATCTTGTTGAATTCAATCAATTTCTTGTTTGATAATTTTATCACTTGTTGATATAACCTGAAATTCTCCTTTAACTCATCAAAATGATTCATAATCTTTCCTTAATTTGCACTTCCTTCTCTTCATTTCTCAAGAACTTCTGAAATTTATCACATCTATCTTCATTTCTTCATTCACATTGTCAATCATGCCTGAATCTGTGTCTAAAGAATCCACCCTACCTTTAAACCAAAATAAAAAAGCATCTATTATATCCGTCCCCCTTATGCTAATTAATTCAGCTCAATTAGTCTCTTTTAAATTCAATGGCGAAGGATTTACTAGTTGGAAAAGATCAATGTTACTCACCTTATCAGCTAAGAACAAAATAGGTTTTGTTAATGGAGTTTTTAAACCACCTGTTGATGAAACTTCTGATGAGTTTCAAGCCTGGAGTAGATGCAATGATCTTGTTTGTTCTTGGTTGTTGTTCAATTTGGATGAGTCTATTGCTGGAACTGTGATATTTAAAAGTTCAGCAAGAGATATTTGGTTAGATTTGAAGGAAAGGTTTGGCTACACTTCTTTGGCACAAATCTATGCATTAGAGCAAAAACTAGTTGAAGTTGCACAAGGTAATCAATATGTTTCATAATTCTTTACTCATATTAAGTCTCTTTGGGATGCAATCAATGAAGCACACCCCCTGCCTTACTATACTTGTAACCAATGCTCTTGTAATCTCACCAAACGTCTCTATGAGAGACATCAAGAGAAGATGGTACTCCAGTTCATGATGAAACTTACTGAGCCATTTGCCATTGTTTGAGGTAATATGCTCATGATGAAAAATCTTCCAAAAGTCACAAAGGCATACAAAATGTTTGCCCAAGAAGAAAAACACAAAGAAATTTCTTATCACATTTCTCACACTGAATCCATGGCTTTTATGGCTGATAAAAGGGCTTATAATGATAGTTTTCAGCCTAAGCACACCAACTTCAGAAAACCATGACTTTCTAAGTACTCAGGAGGAGGGACTACGCAAGCCAAACCTGGTTCTAAGTACTATTGTACTCATTGTGAGACCCCTGGTCATAGCATTGACAGATGCTTTAAAATATATGGCTATCCAGCCAACTTCAAAGGATTCAAAGATAAGAAGGTGGTTGCCTTAGCTGCTTCTGAGAGTGTTGATATGAAAACTAATGAAGTGCCTAGACCTGCTCTCTCTTTGGAGCAATACAATCAGCTTCTGCACTTACTTCATTCTCAAAAGAATATTGTTGCTCAAGGTGACACACATATTGGTCATGCTATGATGGCAGGTAATTATTTTTTACTCTCTTGCTCTGAATCTACATGGCTTATTGATAGTGGTGCTACTGACCACATTTGCTTTGACTTATCATGTTTCTCTGGGTTCAACATGTTGGCACAGTCAGAATCACTGATGATATCATACTTCACAACGTTCTTCATGTCCCTCAATTCAAGTTTAATCTTATTTCAGTACATAAGTTGTGTGCTGATTTACATTGTGAAGTACATTTTTCTCATGACAAGTGTTTTCTCTACTCTCGAAAAGGGAAGCAGATTCCACTTGGTAATGTCAAGGTTGGGTTGAACACTGTGAAAGATCAGGAGGTTGGTCACATTTCTACTTCTTCCCATGATTGCAGTCAAATCTGTCTTGCTGCTGTTGAGGATGCCAAGCTTTGGCACCTTAGACTAGGTCATCTACCTTTTATTCAGCTAAAACTATTACACCCATCTTGTAACATCAAGTCATGTTCAAAAGAGTTTTTTTGTCAAGTTTGTCCTAGAGCCAAACAAACTAGGCTTCCTTTCCCTATTAGTTCAATAAAAACAATTAGGCCTTTTGAACTCTTTCATATTGATGTTTGGGGACCTCATTCTGTAAAAACCACATCAGGATGTACTCAATTTCTAACTATTGTTGATGATTTTAGTCGTTTTACATGGATTCATTTTTTGAAGAAAAAAATGATTTTGTTTCTGTCATGAAGGATTTCTTTCAAATGGTTCAAACTTAGTTTAATACTGTTGTCAAGTGTGTAAGGTCTGATAATGCTGGTGAATTGTGTGAAGGTGAAATGAAACTCTTGTACAACAAATTGGGAATTTTGAGTCAAACTAGTTGCAGTGATACCCCTCAACAAAATGGTATGGTTGAGAGGAAACACAAGCACCTTTTAGAAACTGCCAGATCTCTTTATATCCAGTCTCAAGTTCCTGATAAATTTTGGGTTATTGTGTATTATGTGTTGTGTATCTGATCAATAGAATGCCACTTAAACCCATCCACAGTGATACCCCTTATTTCAAAATGTTTGGTCACACACCTTCCTTGGACCATCTCAGGGCTTTTGGTTGTCTATGCTATGTTTATACTTCTAAGGTTAAAAGATCCAAACTAGCAGCAAGAACTTACCCTTCTGTGTTTCTTGGTTAATCTAATAGTCAAAAAGGCTATAAGCTTTTTAATCTCACAACCAGCCAATTCATCACATCTAGGAATGTTAAATTTCATGAAACTCATTTTCCATATCATTTTCTTACTCAGTCCAGTTCTTCTTACAGTACTTCCATTTATCTCCCTACTAATTATTCAAATTTTTTCTATGATTCCTCTGATTCTATTTCACCTTCTTCTAACATCCCTACTGCTCACATCCTACCTAATTCACATTCCCCTTCCTCATCATCCACTTCTTCCTTTTATCCACCTTCATCTCTGTCTCCTGAAACCTTCGGTGACATTACCGAAATCATTTCTCCTTCTCCACCAGTTCTTAGAACATCTTCCAAAACTACTCATCCTCCTTCTCACCTTGCTGATTACAAATGTAATACTGTTTCTTTTTCCCCTTCACAACATTGGTGTAACTTAGTTTCTTTTCAAACTTATCATGTTTCTCATCAAGCTTTTCTTTCTCAATCCTGTGACATTAAAGAACCTTACACCTATGTTGAGGCAGCATCACAACCAATGTGGGTTGATGCTATGAATCTGGAATTGCAAGCCTTGAAAGTTAACAATACCTGGGAACTGATCAGTCTTCCTCCTGGTAAGAAACCAATTGGTTCTAAATGGGTGTTTAAGGTGAAACTGAAGGCAAATGGTGAACTTGAACGATGTAAAGCTAGGTTGGTAGCAAAGGGGTTTAATCAGAAATATGACATTGATTATGAAGAGACTTTTAGTCCTGTAGTGAAGATGAATATTGTTAGAAGTCTCATTGCAATTACTGCCAGCAAACATTGGCCATTGTTTCAATTAGATGTAAACAATGCCTTCCTTCATGGTGATTTGAAGGAGGAAGTTTACATGAAAGTTCTAGAAGGCATGCCTAATCCTACTCAGCAAGTATGCAAGCTCTAGAAATCCTTTTATGGCCTTAAACAGGCCTCCAGACAGTGGCATGAGAAGCTTGCTCAATCCTTGCATGATATAGGCTTTTCTAAGTCTCATTATTATCATAGTCTTTTTATCAAAAAATCAAGTGAAGATATTTGCATTGCAGCTGTGTATGTGGATGACATTATTGTCATTGGCACTAATGGATGACATAGAGCATTTGAAATCTCATCTTCACCATCAATTTAGCATCAAAGACCTTGGAAGGTTGAATTACTTCCTTGGTATTGAAGTTGGTTATACCTCAAAAGGGGTTCTTCTTAGTCAGAATAAATTTACTAAGGAGCTTCTTTCAGGTTGTGATGTTGATTTGTCTAGGAAAGCTTCTACTCCATTATCTCTGAATCTTAAACTACAGGCTGATCTTGGGGACTTGTTACCAGCAGCAGACACATATAGATCACTTGTGGGAAAATTGAATTTTTTGACCACTACCAGACCTGACCTAGCCTATGCAGTACAATCCCTCTCTCGGTTCATCCATGCTCCCAGAACTTCTCATTTTGCAGCCTTGGTTCATACCTTAAGGTATGTCTCATGCATGCAGGCCAAGGGATTTTATTGAAAGCTTCAGATGAATTATGTCTCCAAGCCTTCTCTGATTCAGACTGGGCATCTTGCCCTGATTCTAGAAAATCTATTACTGGCTATGTGCTCTTGCTTGGAGGTTCTCCTATTGCTTGGAAATCCAAGAAACAAAGCACAGTCTATAAGTCATCCTCTGAAGCAGAATATAGGGCAATGACAGCTGCAGCATCAGAGGTGACTTGGACCATTAGGCTTCTTGAAGATTTGGGTATCACAAAGTTAAAACCAGTTGTTCTACATTGTGATAACCAATCAGCCTTATACATTGCAAAAAATCCGGTCTTTCATGAGAGGACCAAACATACCGAGATTGACTGCCATTTTACAAGGGAGAAGGTCCTTGAAGGTCTCATTCAGTTGACATACCTCCCTACCCAGCAAAAATTGGCAGATGTTTTCACCAAAGTCTTGCCTACTCATCAGTTCAACTCCTTATTCTTCTTCTATTTTCTCTGAGTTCATACAGTAGATTTCAGATTATGACAGTTCATGAATTTTCCAACCAATCTTTAATGTTATGGAATTAGAGGATGATGTTCTGATACCCATAGTAACCATCCAAATTCTGCTGGAGAATTGACAATCTCTTAAGAGATGCTCCAACGACTCGAGATGATTGTTGCAAAATTTACAACTTGTATCCACTTGTATATTCCTTTTTGCCAATTCTTTTGAGGTAGGAAGGGGGTTATTGAGAATCCTCCAAAGGAATAGTTTCGATTCGACTCATTAACGCCTCTATCAATTTATATATATAAAAAAGGGTGAGAATAATTACCTTACAAATTTTAGGAGGGAGCAGAATCAATAATAGCTTATATAAGGACTGTGTATATGCTTTACTGAAGTATGACAATACGAACCTAAAAAAAAAAATGGTCATGCGAATCAATTGTCGTGTTTAAATAAGAAAAAGTTGCCACCACTGAGCCACTACAAGTAAGAAAAAAGCATCCAACCAATTAATGATACAAATTATCACACCAAAGTAAACAATGGAAGAACAGAATACTGATCAGTTAGCAATCCCCCAAAATACTGAACAACCCAACTCTGCAAGAGAGTTGACAGTAGATGAAGTGATTGAAAACTATGTGGGTTCATTTGGATTCTCTCAGATGATACAAACATTTCTGGTATCATTAGCTTGGATATTTGATGCCCAGAGTACTTTGGTCACCATTTTCAGCGACGCCGAGCCCGAAAAATGGAGATGCAAACCAAATTATATGTGCGGAGGACAGCAAAGTGGTAAGGGAAGTTTAGTTTGTGGGCTTCAACCTGGGAGTTGGGTGTGGGAGGATGGGCAGAAAAGCACAATATTGTCAGAATGGGGACTTATTTGCCACCATAAGTTTCTTGCTGCGCTCCCTGCTTCTTGCTTCTTCCTTGGCTCTCTTATAGGTATTGGGTACTCTTTAACTTGTTATTTTGTCATACTAATATGATCTTCCTGCTTGTACAAGTGTTGCATGAATTATTTTTTTAATCCTTTTATTTTTTTTCCATGAAATATACAAAAAAAAAAAAATATTTCTCTTTGTTTCTATTTCTTGAAGTCAAATTTTAAAATCCTTAACCAAATATTCTAATTGATATATGCAAAAAATTATATAATTATTTAGCATCTTGTTTGATTTGTTTTAATAGGTATTTCCATATTAAGGGTTTTAATACATAATTGAAAATATTAAAGGTTAAAGATTTCACATAGAATATTTCTTAGAAAATTACAAAATTCTATGCGGCCTTGTATGAGTTGGTATTTCTGGTCATTATGCAATAGAGATACTTGTAAATTTGTAATCAATCACATCTTATTTCTTACATTAACTTGACAAGAACGACAATGGTACATCAGTAGTTATCAGGTCGACGTTAGCTTGTCATATATAAGAGAGATCAATAGAATTATTTTTTTTAACAATTAGATTTGAAGGTTTTAACTTGATATAGCCATAATCAATTCAAAATCTTAACAAAATTGGTTTAAAAAATATATCTGAGAAGACCTCTTAAGATGTTATGTCAAAAGAATATAATTTTTATAATAGAATATTAAACTTCCTAGAATATCTCAAAGATAATTTAGGTGGGAAAACATATAATTAGAAAAGACATGTGTCAATTTTTGGTTTATGTTTAATTATAAGTGAGGGACTTTTTGCTTCCAAGTCTGACGGAGTTATTTGTTAGATAATGATATAATTAGTAAGTCTCAATGAATTTTAATATAAATCAATCTAGATGATGAGCCTAACGAATGAAATTAAAACTATATAATTAAGTTGATAGGTCTTTGGTTGATAACAAAAAAACAAAAAGCACATTATTTTGAAGGAAAAACTAATAATTACCATAATCTTATGAGGTCTACATAATATTATCTTAAACTTAATGTTCAAATATGATGAGAGGCTTGAATCCGTATACAAAGCATTGTCAAAAAGTTCACCAAATCTCCCTCCTTACTCATGCTTTATTCATTTCATGAATAAATATCACCTCTATTCTACTCATGAACAAATAAATCATCACTATACCTCATTTCATTTTATTTTTAAAAAAATTCCTAAATATGTTAATATGGGTATCATTTTATGGAGGGAAATAAATTATCAATTTTGTTATATATTTTTCTTTTGATAAAGGAATTTTCCAGTAAATTTCATGGAAATTTTCACACCCAAAGTTACCCTGGACATGTGACAACTTGTCATTAACTTGTTTTGTGTAGTTTAGAATGAACAGTTTGTTCACATGGTGAACAAAGAACAATTTGTTCATGTCATGAACAAATTATTATCACCAATGGGGGAGGTGTTTTTTTGTTCACTCAAAAAAATTACAATTTCATGAACAATTGTGTCACCATTGGCATTGCTCTGATGGTGAATAAAGGATTGGCAAGAGCTTTTATATGAAGTATTCTGGATATTTTAACCTAGCATTCAGATAATTGTGCATTTGAAACCTATTGATTATTCTTTTCAATGAATTATTTCCAAAATTTATCAGAAATTGACACAACACATTGCTTGTATATATAGGTTATGAGAAACACTAGTACTTTGTGTCTATCTCTCTAGTAGTCTTTAGATCACGAGTGCGTCGTGCCTTAGATAACATGTTACACCATAGCTTATTCTATAGCATAAAAAATGACATAAACTCCAACAGGATCAAGATACACAATAATACATATGAATCTCATATCATTATGTCATGTATGATCTCATGTCATCTGAGTTCCTTTTAAAAAATTATAATATAACAGTTACACCCAAAAGAATTTGTGTTGTATTATTTATAACCGTGCTCATAAGTAATCAATAAAAAAGTTTCAATTAGTACTCCTAAACTATTCAAATGGTAAGTAATATTTTGGAGCTTTTATGATAACTATTGGAAGAGATCGAATATCAGTTTATCTAATACTCCCCCTGTCCTATAATATAGTGCTCGCATTATGTTTTGAGTTTTCCAAAATGTTGTGCCTCTTTTCTTTTTTATCAATTTCTTTGGACTAAATTATCCTTTACTTCTACATAAACTTTCCAAATTACACCCACCTTTCTTTCAAAATATATACCCCTATTTATTATTTTACATTATTCCAAATAGCATTTATTGCTTTTTGATTTTATTTTAAAGGAAAAAAATAAAGAACTAGTTCTAAGACAAGAGTACCAAAGAGAATCATGTGGGAGCCCAATGGTTGAAGCTTCCGCCATCTTGGTCGGGTGTTTGACTCTCATTAATCCCAATTCGGGGAGCTTGTGTAAGTATTTGCTTTATTTTTGGAATAAATCCCTACTTTAATTTCCAGTCTTTGAAAGTTTTCTTATGGGTCGGGATCTCCCTTCTTACCTCCAACTCATGAGGGTTGATCCTGCTTGGGCAAGCTAATTATCGAATTAAAAAAAACCTAAAAAAAAGACGAGCACCAAAAAAAACACTTGCTTAAATATATTTGTTTGGGAAATCCTACTACTTATATTTTCCTTGATTTCCATAAAAAATCAAAAGTGAGCATTATATTATAGAAAAGTGGGAGTAAATTTTAACTTGAACTCCATCGTGAAATCATTGCTCTAACAAGTGGTTGTTTGGTATAAATTTTTCAGAAACAAGCTTTTAAATACTATTTTTTACGAGAAACAACTTTTTCTAAAAAATCTTGCAAAAGAAGACCTTAAAAGAAAATATTTTGCAATTAATAACCTCGACCCATTTTCCGGCATTGACCAAACATTTTTTAGCATTAACGCGTTAAAACCAAACATGTAGAGTGCACGTGAACTACATCTAATATATTTCAACCTTGTTTTCTCCATTTTTCGACATCGATCAAGTATTTTCCGACGTTGGTTTGATTAGTATATGAAAGACAATCGAGTTGAAACATAAGAAATATTGGTTACGTGCCTTGCCATGTTTGGTTTCAGTGAGTCGAAGCCGCAATATGATCAATGTCCTAAAAATGGGTTAGAGTTGTTCCTCACAAAAAAAATAATAAGATTATATTTTATTTTACCAAATTTTTTCTTGCAAAAACTTATATTTAAAAAATTGTTTGAAACAAATTTTCCTAAATCAATTAGAACACCACTATAAAATTGTGGAGTTTACACCTCTTATTGTCAGTCGGGACTCGGGAGTGTAGTTGTAATTTGACGAGTAGATAAACATCCACCTACATAGCTTGTTGACTTTAAAATCCAGGTTCGTGGGCTGTCGTCTTTTAGTTGAATTCTGACGGATTTTTGGTGGACAATCCCCTTTAAATCAATATGTGATGTAGAATTGAACGTGGAACTATATTTTTGGCAGCAACAACTTTACCATCTTATATGGCATATATGGGAATTATGATGAGATTAAAGCATGAAATTAAACCAAATTCCTAGAACAAGGAGCTTTTTATTAATGTCACAAATCACGATTGCAAAAGATGCCAAATATTCACAAATCAAGCTCCCGTTTTGTATTACTTGGATAAAGTTGAATGTATTAAGTTTAATTTTTTTGGGAGCGTTGTTAGCTATTACTTTCTCCGTCCTAAAATATAATTTTCATTTTCCTTTTTTCACGGTAATTTATACAAGTAGAATCTAAGAGGGATAGTAAAAAAAATTGTTTATTTAAATAGATGTTGTATGGGAAAAAAATGATTTTAGAAGAGAGTGAAGAATAATTGGTGAAAGAGCATTAATTGTAACATTTTGGTTGAATAAACAATGGAAAAAAATAAAATTCAAGAAGTAAATAAATGATGAGACACGATTTTTCTAGACAAATTACGGAAAAATGTGGAACTAAATATGAAAATGAAAAGTATATTTTGGGACACCCAAAATGAAAATGGGAGTTATATTTTGAGACGGGATTATTATTAAGTAAGCAAAAGTCGGAAGCAACCCACACTCGATTAGAGAAGTTAATTGGGGATATGTGTGCTATAGTATGAGCAACTAATTTTGCTTTCTTGAACACATGGAAAATAAAACAACATCAAACAAACTAACAAGGGCCGAAACTTCTCTAATAACAACTCCAACAAGAGAGCCTTCGAACTGCTTCCGGTTGATCAGGTTCACAACTTAGAGAATATAACATTCTACCACAATCATTCTTGCGTTGCATTGAGCCATTGACTCGTCATTATTAACACAAGTACTATTGACTTTGCCTCTGTGACATTCACCTCCCACTTTGAGCTTAATTGACTACATGTTTGAGCTTTGAACCAAATGGCCCATGTCATCACGAATGACCACGCCTATCCCTAAAACCCAACATCCTTATAAATTTCTCCTTCCACACTTACTTTCAAGAAACTTGTACCCTTGTGTTGTTGCTCGCTCCTTACTAGGGATGACAATGGATTGGATCTAGACCAGATCTTTAAGGATCAAGAATCGCCCCGGATCCAACGAGTTTGAAAAGTTATGACCCATATCTGGAAACTGCGGATCCTACAGAACTGGGTCCGAAAACGGGTCTAAAAAGCATATGAAAAATCTCACTCCCACCTATAAACTAACAAGAAATTTGCGGTACTGTAGTTGGTTGTCTTGGCGGGAGACAAGCCGACGTGGCAGGTGGATTATCGTCGAGAGAGAAGCGGAGTGAAAGGGGAGATGTCAAGAGACAGAGAGAGAAGAGGAGTGAGAATGATGAGAGAATGAGAGAGAGAGAGAGAGAGAGAGAGACAGAGGTCGTCGGGCCAGGGAGAAGGGAGAAAAGCGACGAGATAAGCCACGACGACTTATGGTTGTCCGGTGGCTGACGAGAGAAAAGCCACGCCCGAGCCTTGTCGGGATGAATAGTAAGAAAGGATAGATCGAGAACATACTGGTGGTCGTGCGACTGGGGCTGGTGCGAGGGAGGTTGGCGTGCGGTGGCGAGTGGTTCGCGGTGGTGGCCGGAGTTCGTGTAGTGGTGGTTGGAGTTCGTGCGGTGGCGGCCGGAGTTCGTGCGGTTGGCTGATGGAGGATAGATGGAGAGAAAGGGGATTGAAAGTGATGTAGGTTAGGGTTTCCTTAATGTGTGGGGGGTTGTTGACTGGAACAGAGTTATAAATAAATATAAATAAATATTTAATTTTTAAAATATTATTTTTTTAAGAAAGGATACACATATCCAAGTCTGAAATCTTATTCGGACCCGGATCCATATTCTAAACCCAGGATCCAAATCGAACCCGGATCCATTGGGTCAGAGTTCCCGGGATCCATATCCTAAAAAACGGATCCAGATCCTTAAAACCGTATCTAGGACGGGTCCAAGATCCATTATCATCCCTCCTCGTTACTACCACCTCCCCCACCCATCGTGAGAGCTACCATGTATAATAGCATTATTTCTCTCGTTCCACACGTTCCAGCAGTGAGAGCGCTGATGTAACCACCCCAAGGATCTCGAACTAATCCACTACCATCTATAATAGCATTATTTCTCTCGTTCCACACATTCCACGCAATAATATCAAATTTTTATCTATCTTTTTCCTCTAGATTTTTCAGCCACCAATCTACCCAACCATTCGCATTCCCCAAATCTAGACAGTCAAGCATTACATTTAGATAAGATTATTCCCAAACATTGCCAGCACTCCACAGTGCATGAATTGTAATTTCATTATCCCTCGAACATCTTTGACGCAAAGGAGTGTTATATATATCTATAGGAAAGTGGCTAACCGGATGGATCTTTCAAGCACTTACTTATACGCTTTCCAAGAATTTTACTGACCCATTATGTTTAATGAACTCACTGTAAATACCTAGGAGATACGAAAAATTTAAAAATAGAGATTGATTTATGACAAATTATATACACTACAATGTGTTCGAAGCATGTGTTTCACAATAACAAGGAGAGAAATCTATAAATGATTCTCCTAAGCAAGTATGTGAATCAATCTAACCCCATTCCATATGTGACATCCTACTATATATACCATAGGAAAAGATCGGAGTAAATGAATGAAAGCATGTGTTTCTTCACACGAAGAGGCACACAAGGATTCGCGAAGCATCACGTTAAATTAGTATGTTGCAAGTGCATCATATAACCTGGAATGGGCGCACCAAGCATCCAACAACAAAAATCGAGTTCCAAAAGATTTGGTGCGAGCGCATTGTTACGGGCTGGCGCACCATATACCAAGGTGCGGATGCACCTAAGCCTGAAACTAAACTTTAAGTTTTTCTTCTTTCTCATCATATTTTATCAAATGTCACAACATTAAAACGCAATATCATCGCATATCCCCAATGGACACATTTAGTTATAAATTTTCCAAAAATCCTCCTCCATTTATAGTATAAATGCTTTGAAGTTCGTTCACTTGCAATCAAGATAAAACAACTAAACTTGTACATAAATAAAAATGTCTTTAAGATTGAATTTCCACTTAGTATAAAATTCTTTACAAGCTATCAGTTGAAGTGATTGACTAAGCATTGAATTACTCAATCATACGAAAAAACGAAGATGATATGCACACAAGATTACACATGTAAAAACAACTTCGTTAAAGGCCTTGAGTCCATATCCGCTTCATGAGTGTTCCAAGCCAAGCCCCGAACTTGGTGAATCGACCAAACTTCTTACTCACATAGGTAAACCTTAGTCAATATGCTCCTACCATATCAGCAACTTATCAAAGTTTTATTAAGATATATAATAATCCTAGCTCCAACATTGTAGAATCAAGCACTCACATTGGTATGTAACTCTTTGAGTGCTAAATGCCACAAACCAAGTTTGGTCCTCATTGAATTCAAGAGCTTGCCTTGTACAAGGGGTGAATTAAGTTTTCTCCACTTGTGACATAAACATGCGCTCTGTCCCCATCCGTTTTACACCATTTCCCTTGGTAATGGTTTCGTGAATGAATTCGCTAAGTTTACATTAGACCCTACAAAATCAATGATAAGGACTCCATCATGAATCATCTCACGCATATAACTATGCCTCACACAAATCTGTCGAGATTTGTCGTTATATACTTGGCTATAAGATTTTAAAAATAGTTGAAGCACTAGTACAATGAAATGCAATAGGAGACATGGGTTTAGGACATACATACTTCACTCATCGAATTTTGTAGCCACTCTGCCTCCTTACAAGCCGAGGCTAATGCTATGAATTATGATGCCATAGTGAATCGGTAATACATGTTTTCTTCTTAGATGCCCATGATATGGCTCCTCCTCCAACGAGAAACACTCAACCACTACTTGACGAGTAGTCTTCATTGTTGGTGATTAACTAGTATCCGAACAACATTCGAAAACCGAAGGATCTCCTTTGAATGTCAAACTAAAATGAATACTTTTATTCAATTATCTCAATACTCACTTTAAGGCTTTTCAATGTTCCACACCAGGGTTACTAGTAAGGTCTGTCAACATCGCGATTCTTCTTTAAATCGAATCGTAAAATTAATTCGTAAAATTGTAAATTCTACGTGTTTTGCGAAAATAAGATTCTATAATAAAATATGTGAACTACTTACCTTTTTTTCGAATGGATTACACTAAAAATGTAATTTTAGCCATAATAATAATCATATGAGATGGGAAATGATGCCATCAAGGGAATAAAAGAGGTACAAAAAATACAGGTTTCTATGAAGCCAAAGCAAATGAAATGATTCAATAAACATAATACACCAAGAGAACTGAAAAAGATCGAGAAATATGTGCATCCATGCAAGATGTGAGGGTGAAAATGTGGCAACTAAGGCTCGAAACAAATGAGATCTTATGGGGCTGGTCCATTTATTTTAAAATCCGGCAATAGACTTCAATAGAATGGGTAAATGCATAATCATTAAAATTGGTAATTAGTCGCGATTGAACCGATTGAACCGATTTTCTATGTCTGATTTTCTTCAATTGCGATTTTATGAAAGATTCAAATCATTTAGCCGAAGTTAGATTGTAGAATCGTGCGATTTTACGATTTAATTCTAGATTCTGATAACCTTGGTTACTAGTTACCTACTTAGCTTGCCAACCGTGAATGTTGTATCCGACCGAGTACTAGTCATAGCATATATCAAGTATTCAACTAAACTAGCATGATCCAATTGAGAAACTAAACTACCACAATTCCGAACCAACTTGATGTTTGGTTCCATGGAGTAGCACATGGAGCACTAGCTATTTACTTCAGTGAACTTCTTTTATCACCTTCTCAAGGTGATGAGATTGTGTTAAAGAAAGTGAGCCATTCTCTCTCCTTATCCTAATACCAAGAATAACATTTGCTTCTCATGTATCTTTCATGGAGAAACTACTTGAGAGAAGTTCCCAAGACTTAATAACTTACTCCAAATCAGTCCCAAAGATAAGCATGTCATCCACATATAGACCAATCATAACTCTTTTACCATTATTTCAAATTTTCAATATACACACTTAGCGAATTGATTTATTTTATAATCATTAGCCAAAACAAATCATCAAACTTTAGATGCCGCAATTTTGGTGCTTGTTTAAGTCCATACAAAGATTTAATAAGCTTACACAACTTCTTTTCTTGTCTTTGGATAACAAATCCCTCCGCTTGTTTCATATATACCTCCTCCTCTAATTCACCATTAAGGAATGTCGTTTTGACATCCATTTGGTAAATTAGTAGATTATGAATAGCCGCTAGCGCCATTAATAACCTAATGCTATTTGCTGCGGTTAAAAAGTGTCTTATTGCTGCGGTCTTGGGCGCGCAACAATTAAGGGGGCAGCAATAGGTATTAATTATATTGCTGCGGTTTGAAACCGCAGTAATATCTACAAATATTGTTGCGGTTTTTAGGCCAAACCGCAACAATATTATAATTTTTTATCTGGTTAACACGTAATATTGCCGCGGTTTCTCGCGCAAAACCGCAGCAATATTATTAATTAAAATTAATAAAAGTAATATTGCTGCGGTTCTGGGCCAAAAACCGCAGCAATATTAGCCAAAAAAAATTTTAACATTTTGCCTTTAAATTCGAAAGATAAAAAAAATCAAAAAATAGCAAAAAATCAAAAACTTCCAACAACAAATCGATACAGAGAATGAAACAAACTAATGAAAAAAAAATCAATAAGACAACTTAACAAAGAGAAAAACAAAATACAAAAAAAAAATAAAATAAAATTAACAAAGAAAAAAATAACAATAAGAAAGAAAATTGAACAAAGAAAAAAATGGAACGAATGAACAAAGAAAAAAATGGAATCTGAGATACATTACACTAAAAAAAAAAAATCTGAAAAAATAAAAACAAAAAGAATCCTTGCGAGTTTGATGGTTGCACTCGACAAAGGCCGCGAGTTCTTCGATCCTTTAAAAAAATTTGAGATACATTACACTAAGAAAAAAAAAAAAGAAGACAGATCTTCGATCGTTCATGGTGAGGAGAAGAAACACCAATCGCACGTTCGTCATTCATCGTTTCTCGTTTCGGCGATGGTCGACGGTGAGAGTGAAAATAGCGGGCGAAGATGGCGTTTCTCATTTCCCCATGGTCGATGGAGTCATGTCAGTCGAAACCCATCAGATCTGGAACGCGAAGATGGTGTTTCTCGTTTTGCCATGGTCGACGGTGTGTGAGAGGAGGGAGGGTGAAGGTTCAAATGACGACGACGAGAGGAGGGACGGTGAATGACGATGACGTGAGGAGGGAGGGTGAAGGGTGGAAGGTGAATGGTGAGAGGAGCGAGGGTGAAAATTGAGAGGAGAGGAGCGAGGGTGAAAATTGAGAGGAGAGGAGTCGGCTGTGTGAGATTACTAGTGAGGAAATAACAAAACCCTAGTTATTAGTGAGGAGCGTTTAGTGAGGACTGAGGAAGTGAGGAGTGGTGAACGTGTTTTATACCTTTAATTTTTTAATATTTTTTAATAATATTGCTGCAGTTTTTCCAAGAACCGCAGCAATATATTAAAAAATTATTTTTTTAATATTATTTTAATATATTGCTGCGGTTCTTGACGAAAACCGCACCAATAGTTTTGGTCAAAAAGTCAACTTTTTTAAAAAAATTTTCTACTGTTACAATATTGCTGCGGTTTTTGGTCGAAACCGCAGCAATATCTTTATTTTCTATTTTACCTTTTCTTTTTACGTGATATATTGCTGCGTATGGGTAAAACCGCAGCAATATCACCGCAACAAATAGCATTTATTCTACTAGTGTCATGCCATCGGGAGCCTATTTATCAAAGTAATCAACACCATAAGTTTGTTTAAAGCAATGGACAACAGTCTATCATTATACTTTTCAATGGTTCCATTGATTCTTATTTTCCTCTTGAAAATCCACTTACAACCGAGTGGTGTGTAACCAGGCGGCAAATTAGCCAAGACCCAAGTATTATTTCCTATGATAGAATCCATCTCATATTTCACGGCTTCTTTCCGAAAGGTTGAATCATGAGACTTCATAACCTCACCAAATATTTTAGAATCCTCCTCAACACTAAAACAATATAGTGTTTGAGAACAAAGAGAATCCCTTGACCCTTCCACCAAATAAAGTTGAAAATCTGAGCTAAAATCCTTCTCTTTCTTAGCTGTCTTACTTTTCCAAATCTCTAGAATATGAGAAGCTTCATGATCTTCACTATAGCGTTAACAATGTTGTTAAAGTACTAGGCGGATCAAATGCAACGGTTAAACTTGAGCTTGGTAGGTCCCTTGGTCTAGAAATTGATGAAAACCGAGTTTCATCAAGGATTGCATCCCATGACTCAATCATTGTGTCAATTGAAACAAAATCATTATGTTCTAGGACATAAATTTTATAGGATTTATTATGCTCCGTATAACTTATGAAAATGCAATCAATTCCTTTCTCACCAAGGCCTTTCGTTTAGGTTCCTTGCAACCTAACCAATTGCCCTACAACCCCGAATATCGGGCCTCCTACCAAACCAAATTTCAAATGGGGTGAATTTGTTCCTTTTATTGAGAACTTTATTCAAGATATAACAAATTGTTAACTGATCTTCACCCTGAAACTCATTACTCAAACCCAAGTTAAACAACAATGAATTACCATTTCATTTAGGGTCCTATTTTTTCGTTCCGCATTACCATTTTGTTATGGTGAATACGGAGCGATTATTTCATGAATGACTCTAATTGATGAAAAATAATTGAATTTGGATCATAATATTCTTCGCCCTTATCAGTTAGAAATAACTTAAGCAACAAATTAGATTGTAATTCAACTTCAGTTTTATAAATCTGAAACTTATCAAGTGTCTCATATTTAGAAAACAACAAGTACACATAACAATATCGAGAATAATTATCAATGGAAGTTATTAGATACTTATTATTTTCCAAAGATGGTGTGCTATGAAAGTCACACAAATCACTTTGCACCAATTCAAGCTTATTTGATTGTGTTTCAACACTAAGAAAAGGATTTCTTGTAATTTTATTTAACATACATGTTTTGCATTTTTATACATTCATGTCAACTTTAGGTATTAAACTATTTTTAGACATTTCATATACTCTACGATAATTAACATGACATAAACGTTTGTGCCATACAGAAGAAACATCCACCATGTAAATAAAATTCACACGTATATTATCAATAGAGAGAATAAACAATATTATTACAAAAGTATCATTGACCTTCAAATACACCCCCTTTACTTAAAATAAACCTATCAACTTCCAATACCATTTTGAAACTGTACATATTAGGTAAACCTCCGAACATCAAATTTTTCCTAATTTCGGGATGAACATAAACAACCTCTCTAAGAGTCAGTCTTCCTGGAATTGAGGAGTAACTCTACTTGGTTTATTCCTCTTGCTTTCACCATAGAGTCATTTCATGTGTATAAAATCGGTTCCTCCTCCAAATCTTATTAATGTGCATACATGCCTTGATGCCCCGGAGTCCACCCACCAAAAATCATCATCCTGCACCACATTGATTTCAGAAATCATTGCAATAAAAATTATCTCTTCTTTTAAAGAAACATCATGTGTAAACTGACCTTACTTGATGTGGATCAACCGTTTGTTGATCCTTATCTTTGTTCTTCTTCTTTGCCAAAGAGGGACAATTCCTTTTCAACTGAGAACCACCACACCACCAAGAAGACATGGCCTTGTCTTTTTCCTCGTCATCCCCGAGGTGATTTTTGTTGGGCTTCAATAAACGTTTCTTGGATTATTGGTCCCACTTGATTTCCCTTCTTCCACCATATTGATGGAAGAACCCAAACCACTTTTTAAGTCCTTAGAGACATCTTGATACCAGATACCCTCCTCAATGCGGAGATGGGTACTCAAATCTACCAAGGACATGGACTCCTTATGTTTCAAAGAATTTTAATGTCCTTCTATGATGGGGGTAATTTGTCAATGATAGATGCAACTGAAAATAATTAATCCATCAACCACCTTATTTTCTAATTTGTTCCAAAATATGTTGAACCTCATGAAATTTTTACATAACAGATTGACCATCAATCATCTTGTAAGAACTAAAGTTGCTAACTGAAAATTTCTTACTTGATGCATCCTCCACAATGTGCTTTGATTCAAGAGCATCCAAGTTCCTAACGCTCTCCACATTTGATAGAGATCAAAAAGAGTATCTAGCATTGCATTTAATATATGGTCCCGGCAAATGTAGTCATCACTCTACCAATTTGTTCTCCCACGAGCCTCCTCTAGGGTTTCTTGTTTCCCGTCCTTCAAAAGTGGTGGCATGGGAGTACTTTGAATATAAACAACATTAATGTTGGCAACTGAAAATGCATCTTCTTTTGCCAACGCCTACATCCTACCCCTTCAAAGTTATCCAATTTCTAGAAATTAACTCTTTCAACGAAGAAACCATCACGAAAAAGGGTAATTAAAATACTTATAGATTGTTATATATGTGTATAGGAAAGTGGGTAACCGGATGGATCTTCCAAGCACGTGCAAATACGCCTTCCTATCAGCATTTTACCAACCCACTATGATCGAGTTCACCATAAATACCCATGTGATACGAAGAAGAAAACAATAGAGATTGCTTGATGATATACTCTATACACTACAATATGTTTGAAACATGTGTTTCACGAGAACAAGGAGAGAAATATAGAAATGATTTTCCTAACCCCAATCCATATGTGACATCTTACTACATACACCGTAGGAAGCGATCAGAAGAAATGAATGAAAGCATGTGTTTCTTCACACGAAGAGCCACGCAAAGATTTACGAAGAATCACGTCAGATTAGTATGGTGCAGGTGCACCATACAACCTGGTGTGGGCGCACCAGGCATCCTACAAAAAAAATCAAGTTCCAGAAGGTTCGTTGCGAGCATACCTAAGCTTGAAACTGAATTTTTATTTTTTGTTTTTCTTCTTTCTCATCACGTTTCATTAAATGCCACACCTTCAAAATGTGTATCATCACATATCACCAACGGACACATATAAAGGTTCCAACAAGGAAAGGCACTGTTAACCCTCTTGTGAATATTGTAGGAGGTGGGTAACGCTGCACTACAAAGCCTCCAAATAAACATCATGGCCTTTGGAGGAACAACAATGCTTCATTCTTGGAGTTATTCCTGTAATGAGTAATAAAATAGTGGTCATATTTAATAGAATAGCAACCCGACTTGTCATAACTCCACAAAAATAAATCATCAAGAGGGAGAGATGCCCTGGGAATGCTTTAAATCTCGTTGGTTTCAAAAGTATCCTTAATAACTTCTTCTCGCCAACCACCATCACAAAAATCTAGTGAGTCAGACACTTGTTTAAGAGAACACCCATCCTTACTCTTAGCGATAACTAGGGGTGTCCACAAACCGGTCCGGTCGGACCGGACGGAATTTGGACCGGACCAGAATCGTTTCCGGTCCGGTCCTCGGTGCACAAACATTCCTCGATTCTGGGTTTTCGGTCTGGTCCGGTCCAATCCCCGAAAATTTCGGTCCGGACCGGAACTTCTACTATTTTAGTAAAAAAAAATTATATTTTAAAAAAGTTAAAACAGGTAGAGAGTTAGAAATTTAAAAAACCTACTATCTATTACTTTAGGATTACTATTATTAAGAAGATTAATTTTTAATATATCTAATAGATATGAATATATTTTAAAAAAATAAAAAAAGTTTTTTTCAAAATACAAAATATAGATTACGGTCTAACCGGTCCAAGACCGGACCGGAAAAATTTCGATCCCGGTCCATGAAAAAAGCATATTTCGATCCGCTTGTTCCGGTCCAGACCTAGACCGGTGCACACTCCTAGTGATAACCCAAAAAGAGTGAGGGCGACTAAGCAACAGATCGTTCCAAATATTGATAGAACTCTCATCCCCCACAATCTACTTGCAACCCTTCTCCAATACCCAACTAGACTTTACTTCTCCATACATAGTTAGGCCTATGACCCACAGAAGGAGGTTGGGGGAAATAACTTCCCTTCATAATTCTAGATAATAGCAAATCATCAGGATTCTGCAGTAGTCTCCACCCTTGTTTGGCCAAAAAGCGCTCCATGAAAGTCTTCTAATCAGACACATCCTAGTTTAGGTGTACCTATATTTAGTTAAGTTGATTTTTTTAGCATAATTTTACTCGATTTTTTATTAGTTGCAATATTTGATTTTTCGGATTTTTCTCCAAATACTTATAAATAATTTTATATTTTTCACCACATACCTTCCAACCTTTCGAAATATGCCATATATGTACCTGTTAATTTTTTTAAAATTCATAATATGTCCTTATGAAGAACGACCATTAGTAAATTTTAAGATAGTTTTTTTATACATGAATGTAAAATTTGGGTTTAATTATGCGTTTGGGGACTTAATTTTTAACAGTTTTCGTTTTGGGGACTGAATTTTGAGAGTTTGGGTTTGTGGACCTAAGTCATTTCTTTAAATATATTTATTGGCACAAACTACATTTGAATATTTTTGTAAGTCTAAAACTATGTTTGAAATTTTCAAAAATATTTTGCCACACCCAATATATATCGGAGACCAATTTTAAATTATCCTTAATAAGTGATTAACCTTGTTCAACATTTTAGAATTTTGTACACCTAGAAGTATTTCAAAATTATAACAAATCCAAAAAATAAGTTAGGCAATGTACAATTTTAGGCATTTTGCTCAATTTCATTTATGTATGCTAACTAGATAAAAAATAATAATGAAGAAGAAGCAACCAATAAGTTTAATAACATAAAAAAAAAAAACTTAAATTGCCAAAAAAAAAAAAATCTTGAATTTCCACAAATCTTAAAATTAATTTCTAGACAAAAATCTATAAATGTAACAAATGAGCTTAATTCAAAAGTTATCATAATGTTGGCCTCAAAATTGCTTTAGTTTAAAAGCTAATATTGAGTAGTTGAAAATGTTATGTAATTTACAATATTATTTTTGTATTAGATGAAATATTTTAAAATAATCAAAATGAAAAAGAAAAACATTTTGGAGGTACATACAGTAAAAACAGTCGCTTGTTTTGAGTCCTCTATATTAAAACTTTTTAAAAGTTAAGTCCCATAAACGAAAACGTTCAAAGTTGAGACCCCAAAAATCACAAAGTAGCAAACAATAGACCTGGAAATAGGTAATAGCTCATATATTGTTACCCAAGTCAAACTATGTCATCCATGTAAACCTTGTGACTCACAATCAACATATGTTTGAAAAAAGTTTAGAAGTTGGTGAGATCCATAGCTGAATCTCCTAAAAATATTTAAGATAATATTCACTTAACTTGAGGATTCAAATTAATGTCTCAATTTTTTTTAAAGTCAACTTGAAATTCAAATTTTTAGGTGAATATTGTTCGAACACCCTTTAACCCAGTTGGTAGAAGAACTCATGACTAGATAGTTGAACATAAACCAAAATCGACTGATGAAGAGCCCAAACCTCCTTACAATCCTACACAACTTATTATTGACCCGGCGTGTGACGATTTATAACCCAATATTACGTGACTTGTTATTGACTTGAATTGAGACATTTCAATATATAAAGTTGTATGACTGGTTGTTTATATGGAACTTTCGTCAGACAATATTCACCTAAAAATATTCTTCAAATTCTCTTCTCAAGGGCAATTCAGATCTGGTGAATTGATTTCCTATGCATTTCACAACTTGTTACATTCACGGATTTTGGTCCAAAAGTTTTATGATGACTCAGCGCAGCAGAGATCTTCAGTGCACAAGCTAAGAGGGAGAGGGAGGGGGGATTGAGAGATTTTATTGCTATGAAGAGTGGTTGGTGGTAGGAGTAAGAAGATGAAAAAGTAAAAGGGGAAATCAAAAGTTGTTTTAAAGAGATAGCGAACGCACGTGCCACATGAGGACAAAAAACACAAGATTTAGAGAAAATAGAGGGTTAATGCTGAGTAATTGATGATTTTGATGTGCAAGGTACTAAAATCTAAAAAAAACTATCTCCTTTAAGGTACAAGTTGACAAAAAAAATAGTTAAAGTACAAGTACACAAAAAAATAGTTAAAGTACTAGTACACCAAAATGAGTATAATTTTGTTCATTTGGAGAAATTATTAGGAAATTGGCCTACCTTAAGAAGAATGATTTTTATAAATTGGATAAGAAAAATTATATCAAAGCCCTCTCAAAGGCAGGGTCGGTCCTGACATTTTGTGGGTCCAGGGCGGCATAACGTATATGTGCCCTTTTTTCATTAATATTATAATTGTAGTTTCAGACTTTTGAATAGCACATAGTACATGCGTTTATAAGAAAAAAGAACATAACTTGACCAACCAGTTTCTGATTTTCATTATATGTTGTTAAAGAAAAAATCAACAACGGCATAAAAAAGTAAAAAAAAAAAAAAAACTATTTAAAATGAACGAATATCCATTTTTTCATTTTAAGTTTTAGAATATACTCTTACTAGTTATAATCAAGCAATGGTCGACTTTTATATATATATATATATATATATATATATATATATAAGTAATAAGATATTTGTAACTTGTAAGTCATAAAGAAATCAAACTTATATAAGTCCTTTATAACTTGTAAAGATTCATTGGCCATATAAAATTTAGAGTGTTTTTAATTGTAATTATAAAATTATTATATTATGAGGATTAAAAAGTAGTTCAAATCAAAGTGTTTTTATAAGTAAAGTACTAGTTCTACATATTAAATGTTTTCCATTCAAACACTTTACTATCATTTATTAAGAATAGACATTATGAAAAAAATTATATTCATATAATTTAATCTCATGAAATTGCCAATATTTAAAAGAAAAGGAGTTTGCAAGATAGCAACTAGCAAGTAGTATATCATACCACATTATGTCAATACAAGTGGAAACTACTAAGCAAAAGAGTTGCGCTTGTTTTCAAAAAAGAAACAAAATGACAATGATAAAGGAGAATCGAACTGGTGACCTGTGACTCATGGCAAGTTCATAACTGTACTGGAGGCTAATCACAAGACTAAGCTTCAATTTACAGTTACTAAGACATGCTTAATTATTTCTACTCTTTAAACGTTTTTTTAATATTTTGGGTCCTTTTACGGTTTGGGCCCTAGGCAGTTGCCCCTTCCACCACCCCTTAAGGTCGAGCCTGCTCAAAGGGTACCTAAATATAATCTATCCCAAATCCTCCCAACCCCACTTAATGAGAAGCTAACCAACAAATTGTGGGTGGAAGATGGCTGGACTTACCGCCTTTCTAATTCCTCAATCTCGAGCAATGAGCATAGTACACTCAGGAGCGTTTGGTTCGTTATTTTGGAGCTATAAGAAACGAAATCAATAATCGATTTCCATTCTCCTTGCTTGATTCAACCCCTCATCAATCCATTACCATTACTTGAAGGTAATAGATTTTCCCAATGTGTTACTTCCCCCTCCCCCCTCAAGTAACAAAATCCACTAATTGGTGATAATGATTAACATTCATTTCCATTATTTGGCTTGAAACAAACATATAATAAAAGTAACCATTTTTTTTACTATATATTATCCTTCTCTATTTGTGTTCATAACCGTTCTATTCTTTATCTTAAACCAAACGAGTCCTCAAAGTGTAGAATGCATGAATACCGCATCTTATTTCATTTCTCAATGCTACTTGCATTTACTATTGAGATACATATGATAAGACCTAAAAAATTCCTTGTGAATGTTGATTTGGTTAAACAACTCTAATGATTTAAATTTAAACTTTTGATGCAGGATCAGCAATATATGGTCATTTAGCTGATTCAGTGTTAGGAAGAAAGAAGACCTTAATTCTAGCATGCATATTAACCTCCATAACTGCTTTACTGACCTCCATTGCACCAAATATTTGGGCTTACGCTACCTTTCGTTTTCTCAACGGCTTAACTCGATCAGGAATCGGAATTTGCTGCTTAGTCCTTGCAACCGAAATTGTAGGTCGTGAAAAACGAGGCCAAGTAGGCCAATATGGCTTTTTCTTCTTCTCTTCAGGATTTCTTTCCCTTCCTTTAATTTCTTTCTACACCAAATCTTCTTGGAGATCACTCCACAGAATCCTATCTCTTCAAGTTTTTCTTTATTGCATTATTATACTACCTTTTGTTGTCGAATCACCTCGATGGCTTTTAATAAAAGGAAGGAAAACAGAAGCTCACTCTATTTTAACGAAATTAGCTACTCGGAATGGGAAAAAGATCCCGGATCACGTCGAATTGACGGACCCGAGTTTATCAAATGAGCAAAACAAACAAATGAGATTATGGCAGTGTAAATGGGCAAGGATTAGAATGTGGAAAGCAATGATAGGTGGTTTTGGAGTTGGATTTGTGTATTATGGAGTTCAATTAAATGTTGAGAATTTGAACTTTTCCAAGTATTTGAGTGTTGTCATCAATGCGTTGTTGGAAATTCCATCGGTCTTTATTGGAGGTTATCTTCTTGGATTTATGAAGCGTCGGCTCTTGCTTTCACTTTCTTGCTTTATAGCAGGGAGTTCTTGCTTTCTTTGCGTCGCCTTCACTAGAGGTATGATATAAAACTCCAAATTTTCCCTCATTATCCTATTTACTTTTTTATTGTCCTCTAAAACATATAATTCTTTTTCATCAGGAAGAACTATTCTCGTATTCTTTTCTAAGGTATATTAATGAAGTATCCTAAAGATACATTAAAAGTTTTCTAATCTTCTATTCAATACGGTGACAAACTCAAAATATCACTATTATATAAGGCAACACATGGGGGACACCAAAAAATCGAAAAAGGAAAAAAAGAAAAAAAAGAGGATAACTAACTGTTTCATTTGAACGAAAAAAGAGGGAAAAGTAGGACATTTAAACTCAACATCATTTTTTTGAGAAAATAAAATTAAAGATAGTTTTTCTATCCAATTAATTTTATTTTTTCTACTTTATTTGTTATCACGCGTTCGCACGTATTGCGTGCATGTAAGACTAGTATACTTTATTAAAAGCTAGCATTATAGGTTCCAAATGTAGCATTAATGAAGCTTAAATGTTAATTTTATTTTTCATTTTCATACTCATATTAAGTTTTAACTAATTCCTACTAATCATGATTTATTTAGGTCAAACAATAAGTCAATATTAATCTTTATGATGAATCTTGACATATCTTAGTATATATTACAGTTTTTTCACCAAATAACCCCAAGTATTCAGAAAATTTACGAGATACCCCCAACTTTTCAAAATATACGGGGTACCTCTAAGTTTCATAATAATATACTCAAATACCCTTAATGACCAACGACGTTGACCATCATTAGTCATTAACCCTAATTTTCTTTTTTAAATCGTAATTAACAACTCACCCTAATCCTAACCCTAAACCTTACCCCTAACCCTAAACCATAAACATAACTCTAATCCCCCCTCCTCCATCCTCCCACACCCTAGCAGCCCCTCTCCCCCACCACCCCGTCAAATTCCCCCTTCCCTTAACCCCCGTCGAAACCTCCCTCCACTAACCCCCATCGAATTCCTGCCCCCTCCCCTAACCCCCGTCGAATTACCCCCCCCACCCCCGTCGACTGGGTTGTTCCACTTCCACTAAAAAAACCGACGGGGCTGGGGGAATTTGACGGGAGTTAGGAGAGGGTGCCGGAATTCGACGGGGTTGTGGAAGGGGGGTTTCGACGGGGTGGTGGGGGAGGGGGGAATTCAACGGGGTGGTGGGGTGCTATGGGCTGCGAGGGTGCTGGGGGCTACTAAGGTGGTGGGAGGGTGGGGGAGGGGGTTAGGGTTAGAAGTTATAGGTTACGGTTAGCAAAGAGTTAGGTTTTAAGATTTAGTTAGGTTGATTAGGAGCTAATTAGGGTTAAGATTAACGGAGTCAACCGTCGTTAGTCATTAAGGGTATCTGGGTGTATTATTATGAAATTTAGAGGTACCTCATGTATTTTAAAAAGTTGGGGGATAACTTGTGAATTTTCTGAAAACTATGGGGTATCTGGTGAAAAAACCGTGTATGTTGTATTGTTAGTAGTACATACTATTAATGTGCTTTTCTAATAAAGTGAAAGGTTCACAATTCTATGATTTCTAAAATATGTAACGAATACTCAAGGGAAAAAAAAATTACATAGTGATTGAGTAAGAAGATGAATTTTGCCATGGAATTCTTTTAGAAATAAAGAAAAAGGAAAGTGAACAAGGCAACACATTTCATAATAGGGACGGGGAGGTTAGCTAGGCTGGAGGAAAAGTGAAACTAGAATTGGAGGGAAATTTTTTTGTTAGTCAGTTAAAAGTCCTGACCTAAATAAATCATGTTCGAGCTAAGAGATAACTTAACATAAGTATTAAAACTAAACATAAAATAACGTTTAAGCCTAATTAATGCTACATGTGTCGAAAATTGATATACTTTTGTTGTACTTCTGTCATGTTTTTTTTTTTTTCAAAATTGCCTTGATTCGAAAGTGAAGTGTAACAATTATTTATAAACTAAGGGAGTATAATTAGTTATTACCTTTCCGTGGATTGCTCAACATGTCCTATATATTGGCAAATTCACGAAATGTTCTTATAATTTGGCAGGCAAAGGTGGAACATTGTGGAATTGGATACAGTTGGGAATTGAAGGAATTGGATTCATGGCTGCTTCAGTGGCTTTCGATATTATGTTTATCTATTGTGTTGAGTTGTTTCCTACAAATGTGAGAAACTTTGCTGTTTCATTAATGCGTCAAGCGTTGGTTTTGGGGGGTGCAGTGGCACCTTTGTTAGTTGCTGCTGGGCGTTTAAGCCCAACATTCTCATTCTTAGTGATTGGGACATCATCTATTCTGAGTGGGTTGATGAGTTTTTGGCTCCCAGAGACTAAGAATGCTCCCCTTTTTGAAACTTTGGAGCAACATGAAAAGGAAGAGAAATTAGGTCATCATGGAAGTTCATGTGATGAACCTAAATTAGAACTTGTGGAGAGTTAAAGGGTTGAGCAAGTATACAATATGGAAAAATTTTAATTTATCAAGAGGGCTTTTCTCTTATAAGGTAATCCCTTAGAATAAAACAAGTGATTTTCATGTTACACAAATCCTACTCCTCAATTCCACGTCTTTTTTATTTGCTTAACATAATTCACTATTTTTGTAAAGGCAATTAAGCAGCATGTGTCAAATTTCACTAGATGATACAATAATATTCTAAACCGTCAAAATAATGCATCAACTTTCATAAAGGTCACCCATTATTTTCCAAAACAATTCACCGTATCAAGAAAATTTCATCGTCTGGCAAGTATTTCCAACATTAGCTTATTTTGTAAGGTTGTAACAAGCATTAAAGAAAACTAACTTTTTTTTTACCCATGCAAACTGAACGAGAAGCTTTTTGTTTTATAAATTGAATATTTTCAGAAATTTCTCCAAAAATCATGGTGGTAAATATTAACTTGTGATTTAAATTATATAATTATGTATTGAGATTATTTTAGAAATTACTTATGACTTTTGTATTCAATGTCTGATTTAGTTAATGTCATGCAAAATCATGTGACCCCCTTTGAAAAAAAGTTGATTGAATTAGTCTTTACTCTATTTGCTGCTTCACTTCGAGTCTCTGATAAATTCAAAATATATTTGTACCACTACTAATACTCAACTATACACCCGCTTATGCTCCTACTATTGGCAGTCCTGCTCATCCTCTCTCTCTTGCCATCTTGCACCACTGCTGCATCATATTTCGCCATCCACTGGCCACTTAGACATAATTTTAGTTTTATCAATATGTTTAAGCTTTAATACTAATTAAGATATACTTAATTATATATAGGAAATTTTGCCAAAAAAACCTTTAAAAAGTTCAATTTCGCGAAAAGAATCTTTTAAAGCATTCTGTGGAAAAAAACCACAAACTTAAATTTTTTTTGCGAGATGAAACATGTTTCCATTTTCGGTGTGGTTTTTAAGATGCATAGGGGTGGTGATGCAGTTAATGAAAATTGGGGCTAAAGGAGGATAGAAGGGTCAACCACATAATTGAGAAAAACCACACCAGAAAATAAGAATAGGTTTCATCTTGCAAGAAAAATTAAGTTTGTGATTTTTTTTTTTTTTTTGCAAAGAATGCTTTTAAAGGCTTTTTTCGTTGAACTTTTAAAATGTTTTTTTGGCAAATTTTTCTTATATCTAATGGTTGTTTTATATCGTTTAGATCGCAATAAAACTAATATGAACCCGGTGCACACTAATTAGTGTGCAGCCGATCCATATCACGTGAGTTTAAGATAGTGTATATTGATATGATATAGTGTATGTTAAAATGATATAGTGTATGTTAAAATGATATAGTGTATATTAAAATGATATAGTGTATATGTTAAAATGATATAGTGTATGTTAAAATGATATAGTGTATATTAAAATGATATAGTGTATGTTAAAGTGATATAGTGTATGTTAAAGTGATACAGTGTATGTTGAAATGATATAGTGTATGTTAAAGTGATATAGTGTATGTTAAAGTGATATAGTGTGTGTTAAAATGATATAGTGTGTGTTACAATGATATAGTGTATGTTAAAGTGATATAGTGTATGTTAAAGTGATTTAGTGTGTGTTAAAATGATATAGTGTATGTTACAATGATATAGTGTATGTTAAAGTGATATAGTGTATGTTAAAGTGATATAGGGTCATGTGCCTGGGTCTGGTCCACACTATTTTTAGTGTGAATCGGGTCTACGCAAGTCGGATTGTACTACTAAATGTTACTTTCTTAAAAATTCTATTTTGTTCACTTATCCCTTTCTTTTATTATGGCAAGATGATATATGAGTTGGGACTTCCTTCACAATTTTAAAATGCTTACTTTTATTGAATACAGAAAAGGTAAGGTAGTAGAAACATATTTATATGATATATCTCTATTATATAAGGGAAGGGGGAGCAATGGTGTCCTCTTTTGAAATGCCTATTTTGCCCCCCTTTCCTTGCTAAATTACAAAAGAAATGTCAAAATCAAAATCGACACTCAAAGAAAACTACCGACAATTAATTTATAACACTCACTTACAAATCACTTAGAAGAAGAAACTTTACTAATCACTCATACAATTGAGAAAATCACATTATAAAAATCACGCAAATCACTCAAATAATCAGGAAACTTTATTAAAACTTAAAATTAACATACAAACTAAAACTAATAACCTAGAACGTCAAAATACATACAAAAATATTTATAAAAATTTACTTACAAATCACTATTCTCAAGAACCATTCACAATTAATGGTGGGTCATAATTATGCAAATAACTAAAATGAGGAAACTTTACAAAAACATAAAAATTTACTTACAAACTACAACCTATGAAAAAATTGACTTGAAATCAAAGTGTCCACTTTCTTTATAATTTATGAAGTAATGTACTTAATTCAAAAAACAACTAAAAAATTATAATATTAGAAATCATAAATAAATTCAATAAAATTTCTATTTTGTTCATAGAATTTAACTTTGAAAAGTAAAAAAAAAAAGAATAAATAATGGTGAGAGACTTAAGTGACAGAAACTAAACCAATCAAATTTTACAACTAAAAACAATTATGCTTCGTATGTCGAAAAAAATCGAGTTTCCGTTTCGAAAAAAATTCAAGCATGCATCGCGTGCAAAAAATTCTATCTCTATTATATATAAGGGAAGGGGGAGCAATGGTGTCCTCTTTTGAAATGCCTATTATGCCCCCCCCCCCCGCCCCTTCCCTTTATAAATTACAAAAGGATTGTTAAAATCAAAATTGGCACTCAAAGAAAACTACCGAAAATTAATTTACAACTCACTCACAAATCACTTAAAAGAAGAAACTTTACAAATCACTCATACAATTGAGAAAATCACATTATAAAAAATCACGCAAATTACTCAAATAATCAGAAAACTTTATTAAAACTTAAAATTAACATACAAACTAAAACTAACAGCCTAGAACGTCAATACATACAAAAATATTTTCAAAAATTTACTTACAAATCACTATTCTCAAGAACCATTCACAATTAATGGTGGGCCATGATAAAAAAATAGAAGTGCATTTATAGTGAAATCAGAATTTAGAAGTTAGACAAGGAAAAAAATTATTTACTTTTTATAGTGTTTCCTATATATAATAAAAATTTTACATATATTTGGACCTATCTTTTTTTATTATATAAGCGATTAATTATCAAGGTAAAAAGGTTTATGTAAAATATCATTCAAGAATTAAAGTACAACATATCTCTATCATATAAGAGAAGGGGGGAGCTATGGTGTCCCCAAATGAAGAGACTATGTTACCCCTTCCCATTCTAAATTACAAATTCACTTACAAATCAAATGAGGCTTCAAACAAAAATACCAAAAATATAATTATAACAATCACTCACAAACTACTACCTATGAAAAAATTGACTTAAAATCAAAGTGTCCACTTTCTTTAAAATTTATGAAGTACTGTACTTAATTCAAAAATCAACTAAAAATTATAATATTAGAAATCCTAAATAAATTCAATAAAATTTCTATTTTGTTCATAGAATTTAACTTTGAAAAGTAAAAAAACAAAAACAAAAAGAACGGTGAGAGACTTAAGTGACAGAAACTAAACCAATTAAATCTTGCAACTAAAAACAATTATATTTTGTATGTCTAATGTTCAAATTTTGACTCATATGCTGAAGAAAATTGAGTATCTGTTTCGAAAAAAATTCAAGCACGCATCGCGTGCAAAAAATTCTAGTATATATATATTGAAGGTACGATAGATATCGTATTTTGAAAAAAAAAATATCTTCACAAATAAACTATCCGTATCTTTTTCTAAATTTTCGTAATTTTTGATTTTTAGTTAGTGTTACAATATAGAAGATACATTTTTGAAATTATATTCAACTATTGAAACTTTTTTAAACTTTTCATACGGATGTTTCATATTAATTGCAGCATTTCTATATTTGGTAATATCTTCTCTCCGTCTATCTCCTTCACATGAGTGCCTTTCATAACACTGATTTTGTTAACTAGTACCTTTTATGTTCTAATTCGTCAACTAGTACCTTTAAGTACTTTTATGTTTTTATTTCAATACCTTTTCTTAAATTTTCGGCTAAATTGGTCAAAATTCCGACATTGACTTTGTTTCTCCATCCAATCTACATTTTTTGTCTTCCCAATGTGCCTAACTTCACTCTCCTCTTTTAACTCCTTTTTTCCCGCCATGTTCACTATTCATCTTCTTTACTTCCCTTTCACCAACCTTATCTCACTATCAGTAAATTCTCACATCCTCTCTCCTTCTTGTCTCTCTCATCCTAAGCACTGGTCTTTGCTACACTATTTCATCATTTATCCTTGTGGAAAGGTACATATTTCATATTTTTATGGACCACAAAGCAACGAATTTAGAAAAAGGAATTGACTAAACATACCTCTGAAATTTAAGAAAAATTAACCTGGAATATAATTTTCTATAGTTGAATTGTATTTAATCAAGGAGAATTTTGTTGGAAGGGAGAATTTTGAGTAAGATGGAAAAGTTTATGGTTCATGGGGAAGAGGGGATTAGTAGGGGCGAGTGGGAGGGAGGATGTAAAAAAAAGAATCTGCAACACACGCGCAAGAATTGGAGTAAAAAATAAAGTTAATGCTGGAATCTTGACCAATTTGGCCGGAAATTTGAGAAAAAGTACTGATATTAATACATTAAAGTAATTAAAGGTACTAATTCACAAAATAAAACATAATATCTACTAGTTTACAAAATTTAATGCAATAAAAGGTACTATGTCACAATTTTTTCTTATATTCCTATTACTTTGGCACTCAGGAAATTGTTTGGACAATTAGTTTTGACATGTAGGGTAAGTAAGAGCTATTCCAGCCATGTGGTAGCCTATATATTCCTTCAGCAGCTTCTTCCTTCCCCTCTAACATTTTCCTCCATTTTGGAACCTTTAAAAAGGAAATTATTATACATCACAGTTTGAAATTGGCAAAAAACTTAATTGCTTCAATCATGCGGACAATGTTTGTATTGACCATGGAAATTTTTTATTTTATAAATTTAAGATTTTATAATGTTTATGCTACAATCGTGTTTTAAATATTAGCTCGTGATTTAATTATTTCAATAATCATATTGTGTATTAAGAATATCTTAAAATTGATTTATGACTCGTGCATTTAATGACTAATTTAGTTAATATTGTGATGGAACACATGACCCACCTTTTAAAAAAAAATTGACTATAAAGGTATTCACTCAAAGGCTCGGATAAAGTCACAATTCGCACCATTGTTGGCGCTCAATCATGCAACTACTTTTGTTCCAAATTTCCCGCAGTCTCGCTCACCCTCTCTCTATCTGGTTGTCTTGCAACATTGCTACACTGCACCAGCTCACCTACTAGCCACCACTCACCAGATTCGAGGAGAATTTCGGTAGACGTGATTTATGTCGAAATTTTTTGCAGATTTTACAATGTAAGGGATTAATTATAAAAATGAGAGGCTTCATTGACCTGTTACAAAAATCTCATCATATTATTTTCATTATATTTACTTGTTTTATAGTCTTGTACGTTGAAAATTAAAGTAAATTCATTTTAATACTCCATTTGTCTAGAGCAATCCTAAGTACTTTTCATTTTGTTTTGTCTCATAATACTATTTACATAATTATGATGGGAAGGATTCGTCTATTTAAGGATTCATTTTAATCACTCGTGCATTGTGCATCATCGTCTTAGACTTATGACTTATTTATTATAAATAGTACCATGGTTATGACTTTACTATGATTAAAACTAAGACAAAATACGTACACTAAATCTGTATGGTATTCCATTTTCTCTTGAAAATTGAGATCCTCTGGAAATAAAGTTACTTGAGTTATCACTACACCTACGTTACCACTGGTTTAATCATGCTAGAAAGCACACAATCTAATAAAAATAATGATATAGAAGCTAAGAATATAAAAAATTAAATCCATAAAAATTTGAGAAATAAAACTTGAAACTTTTATTTATAAATAATAAAGCACATGCGTACAATGTTCCTAAAAAAATGGGTGGTTATGTATAAAAAATTAAGGGTTTTTTGTCCCAAACTACCTTTAACTTTTATGTTTTTGCGAGAAACTACCTTATAAAAAAATTATTGTCCCAAACTACCTTACTTTTACCATTTTGTTGTTGACAACTACCTTAGGCCGATTTCCGACGTTGACTTTTGTTTTTTCCGCTTTTTTATCGTCACATTATATCACTTGACCTCTTCAAACCCTTTTTTTAATTTTCCTCACCCTAATTTCCTCATTTTTCGGTGTGCGCCCGCTCTCTCCCTCATATCTATGTGACACTTTGTACCACCAATCCACCATTAAATTCCTCTTCTACTTAAACTAAAATTGAAACAATCACCCTCCTCAATTCCCACAAGGGTAATTTTGTTTTTTCCACAATTTTGAACCGAAAAAACAAAAGTCAACGCCGGAAACCGGCATAAGGTAGCAGTCAACAACAAAATTTAAAGTAAGGTAGTTTAGGACAACAATTTTTTTATAAGGTAGTTTCTCGCAAAAAGTTGAAAGTTAAAGGTAGTTTGGGACAAAAAATCCAAAAATTAAACGTAATGGATGAATGATGATTTACCAATTTAGAGCTCATTTAGAGAAAAAGTGACTTGCTCCATCCAAATGTTATTTTCTTCTTGAGGCCATGAATGCATACATTTGATTCATCAGTTTTTTTTTTTTTTATAATTATAACTAACAAATGGATCCAAGCATATCAAATACAATATTTGGAAACATATAGAATATGAAGATGATATTATATCAAATATTTTAAATTTTGACCTTGAAAAAAAGAAGTGAATACAATCTTGGAGAAAGAATAAAGATTTGTTACATGTAACTATCAATGTGCGCATTGCCTATCATTAATGCTTGCAAAATTTGAGAACTTCATTTGAAAAATTCTAGATTATTCTATAAAACTATTTGCTTACTGTGATTCATAATAAGGTGTGTAATCTAGTATTAAGAATATAATTTAAAATTGGTTTACAACTCGTGTATTGCACGCTTATGGCTTATAATTATATTTTTTAAACAAGAAATAATTCTCTCATATATTGAAACGAAAAGTGCAAATCTAGAATTATGAACCTTTCACTTTATTAGAAAAGCACATTAATAGTATGTACTAACAATTCAATATATACGGTTTTATCACCAGATACCCCCTAGTTTTCAGAAAATTCACGAGTTATCCCCCAATTTTTTTAAATACACGGGGTACCTCTAAATTTCATAATAATACATCCAGATATCCTTGATGACTAACGACGGTTAACTCTGTTAATCTTAAGCCTAATTAGCCCCTAATCAACCTAACTAAGTCCTAAAACCTAACTCTTGACTAACCGTAACCTATAACTTCTAACCCTAACCCCCTCCCCTAACCCTCGTCGAAACCTCCCTCCACTAACCCCCATCGAATTCCTCCCCCCTCCCCTAACCCCCGTCGAATTCCCCCTCCCCCACCCCCGTCAACTGGGTTGTTCCACTTCCACTAAAAAAAAAGAAGGGGCTGGGGGAGGGGGAATTTGACGGGGGTTAGGGGAGGGCGCCGGAATTCGACGGGGGTTAGGGAAGGGGGGTTTGGATGGGGTGTTGGGGGAGGGTGCTATGGGCTGCGAGGGGGGAGGGGGTTAGGGTTAGAACTTATAGGTTACGGCTAGTCAAGAGTTAGGTTTTAGGATTTAGTTAGGTTGATTAGGGGCTAATTAGGATTAAGACTAACGGAGTTAATCGTCGTTAGTCATTAAGGGTATCTGGATGTATTATAATGAAATTTAGAGGTACCCCGTGTATCTTAAAAAGTTGGGAGATAACTCGTGAATTTTCCGAAAACTAGGGGGTATCTGGTGAAAAAACCGTATATATTGAATTGTTAGTACATACTATTAATGAGCTTTTTTAATAAAGTGAAAGGTTCACAATTCTAGGTTTGCACTTCTTTTAGGTTTGCACTTTTCGTTTCAATATGTAGAAAATTAAAATATATGAAACGAAAAGTGCACATGATAATCGAGGCGTTGAGGCCGGTTTTGTGGCACTTTGCATCACATTCAACCAGTTAGAGAGAATAGATTTCTCCATTGAATGCTGGATCATATCTTCCAAAGTTGGTGGAGGTATCTCCGGCGTTATTTTATCAACATCAATCTCTTCATTCACTTCTCGTTTTTTAATCGGGCTCGGAGTCTGTAACTCAGCAACCCCAGTCACTTCATCCACCGTCTTAGTTTTCCTCATCAGAGAAGATGAACGACCCGTAGCCTTCCCTTTCTTCTGAGCACTCTTCTTTGCCCGCCCTCATGCCATAATGTCGCTGAATCGCCTAAACAATCGCTGAAAGGGAGAGAAAGAAAACGCTCATTTTAAATTAATTTTCTATGGGGGAACTTGATTCCTGATCATATTAAGACCCTCGCTCTAAAAATTATCTTTGGTTTATTGATATGAAGTTATGACGGAAAAATATATACTGGATAAGTCCCTATGATGTCCATATGGTTTTTCAATATCCAATTATAAAGACTTGTAGGCGACTTCTTTTCCAAAACATTTTCAAAACTAAAACATTTTACAATGAGCTAGTCAAATATGTGGTCATCCCGCATAGGCAATAAAAAAATATGCCTACAGTATGGCTATGGCCAATCTTCTTTAATCGCATGAATAACCTCTTTTAATCATATGCTAACCTATAGTTTAATCTTATGTGTAACCCCATTTAATCATAAACGAAACCTCATTTTTTTCATATCCGTAACATCATTTTATTATACAAGTAACTTCAATAGTTCACAAAAGTAACCCCATTTCTTGATACGAGTAATCTTATTCATTCACTAGAGTAACCTCATTAAATCATACGGTATCCTCATTAATCATTCGAGTAACCCTACCCTAATTGTTCACAAATTTCTTCATACGAGTAACCTCATTCGTTCATAAAGTAACCTCGATTAATCAAACGACAACTGACGTAAGCATACGAGTAACCCCGATTGTTTACAAAAGTTGTAATACCCCGTATTTTTAGGCATTTATTGAGATTATTTAAAACAATTTTTAATTTTATCTTCAAAACTCATTTTAAACTATTTTAAAATCACATTGGAGGGAATCATTTGGAGGGAAATATAGTTTGAATTTTAAAGGTTATTTTAGTAATTTTAACAATAGTTGCTCTTGTCATTATCTTATTTATTTAATTAGTTATTTAAACAAATATTTGATAAATAATTTTATAAAATCCAAAATTCATTTTTGGGCAATAAAATTAGATTATACACTTTAGTATGTAATTTTCGGAGTTTTTATAAGTGTTGTTTTGAAAAATCGATTCTTTTAAATAAAATCGAAAACTTTTAAATATTTTAAGTATTTTCTTAAATCTTATAAAATCAGATTTTTATGAGATTTATATTGAGTTAGGAAGTATGGGATTTTAATTGATTTGGGAAGATTTAACAATCTCTTTAAAATCAAACAAAATTTATTTTTGGAAAGAATTTTTACAAATACAGGGAAAAGTTCTTTTTTTCAAAAAAAAAAAAAGAAAAACAAAATTCTGCATTCCACACCTGCTGCCGGCAGCTTGTAATGTTGCAATTTTTTTTTTAATTCTTTTACCCTAATTTTAATAATTTAGGAAAGTTTTACCTCTTTTCTACCCTAGTTTACACTATAAATACCCCTCTAACCCTTCACTTTCTCTTCACAAAAAAATATTGAGAGTTCTTTATAATGTTTTCCTAAAGTGAGTGGTCTCTTTGAGTATTTTTAGTTTTTCACCGAGGAGTTTTAGCGGGAGGTTTTGTAAGTACTCTATTTTTTTTTAAAGTTGTTTTAATTCCTAGTTTTTGATCTTTTTGAGTTTTATAAAAAACATGTTTTAATTGTTTGAGCATGAATCATGTCTATAATTAGTTACTTTAGCATAATTTTCTTTTAGAGTTCATATATTGTTCATCATTTTGATTAGAATTAGTTTATAATTAATAGGAGGATTTCGTTCGTGAACATTCCCTTACTAGTTGATTTTCTTGTTTCGTGAATTATCAAGGTACGTTTACGTGGCTTGATCTTTAATTATTATGTATATATTAGTTATGTGTGTTTTAGTATAAATTATATGAATTGGTATATGCAATTGATTTAATCAAACCTTCTTATCATTTAGGCTAGATAAAATTAAAACTTGTCTTTTCTCTGGCTTTGTTGACTCGTAGATATGCTAAACCAACCAAATATTATTTTGTTTGTTTTAGAAAAGTAAATAAAAAATTCAGTTTGCATGTATAATCCATTTTTTTTTATGAAGGAATCCACTTTTGCAAATTAGTGGCTTTGAGTAACTCAAAAATATTAGCATGGGTTTTAGTTTTAAAAGTTCAAATTATCTTTCTTTTTTTATTCCCTATAATTAAGTTTGTTTATCATAATTCTTTATTTGAATTAAAGGAAAGGTTACCCCTATGTTATTCTCATTACAATTACCACTTGGCTTTGTTCAAGAAGGGTTCTTCCAAGTCCACTAGTTGGCATCAAGGTTACTCCAATGTCTTTGTATTCATAAAGGGATACTAACTTGGGGGGTGTGCACACTTAGGATATGCGGATCAAGGAAAGGGGTTTAAGTTAAGTTCTTATATTATTATTTTCCACTTTTAATGGAATTATTAAAGGAGATATATTCTTTGGTGTTAACGTGAATTTAATAATGGATAGATCTTATCTTTTGTTATCACTAGAATTGTGAAATAAAGCATGTTTATGAAAGTATGTGAATTATATATTTACAAGTTTACAAGTCTTGCACGTAATTGTACTCAGTATTTCAACTGAGTCCTATTTCCTATTTTTTTTGGCTTTGCCCTACTTTCCTTACGGGGAGTAGTTTGCAGGTCTATTGATGATTCATGATGCATGGGAGGAACCTTTTGGGATCATTAGAACTAGATCACTATTTTAGTAGTATTTAGACTTTTCGTATTAGTATTGTGGTTTTTGGATAATAATAATATTTTTTTATAAATAAAGTTAGAAGTTTCCGCTGCATATTTTGTATATTAAGTTATAGTATTGCTAAAATATATTTATATTTGGTGGTAATACCTTTAATTTTCTCCAAGTATTTTACGAAAGTATAAGTTTTTAAAGTGGAGAAATTTGGGGGTGTTACAAAGTTGACTAATGCACCAGCAGTTTTCATGGATTTGATGCATAGAACTTTCAGAACGTTCTTGGATAAGTTTGTTGTTGATTTCAACGACGACATTCTGGTTTACTCTAAGGATAGGGAGGCACATGAGGAGCATTTAAGACAAGTTTTGTCAAAATTGAGAGAGCATCAGTTATATGCCAAGCTTTCTAAATGTGAGTTTTGGTTGGAGGAAGTTGCATTTTTTGGGCCATGTGATCTCGAAAGAGGGTGTTTCAGTGGATCCCGCTAAGATTCGAGCTGTTACTGAATGGCCTTCTCCAAAGAGTGTATCTGATATAAGGAGTTTCTTAGGATTGGCCGGATATTACCGAAGATTTGTGAAGGACTTCTCTAGGATTTCAAGGCCTATGACTAACTTGATGAAAAATGAGTGTAAATTTATTTGGAGTTCAGAGTGTGAGGAGGCATTTCAGAACTTGAAGAACATGTTAACTTCAGCACCAGTTTTAAAATTGCCAGATGAAGGTCAACAATATGAGGTTTATAGTGATGCATCGAAATATGGCTTAGGGTGTGTACTGATGCAAAATCGAAAGGTGATTGCTTATGCTTCGAGGCAATTGAAACTTTATTAGGTGAATTATCCAACTCATGTTTTAGAATTAGCTGTCATTGTGTTCGCCTTGAAGATTTGGAGACACTATTTATATGGAGTAACTTGTAACATTTATACAGATCATAAGAGCTTGAAGTACATATTTACTCAAAAGGTGTTGAACATGAGGCAAAGGAGATGGTTAGAACTCATTAAGGATTATGACTTGGATATCCAGTATCATGAAGGGAAGGCTAACGTTGTGGCTGATGCTTTGAGTAGGAAGACTAGTCATTCGATTAATGCAATAATATTGCCAGATCAGTTATGTATGGAGTTTCAGAAGATGAACTTGGAAGTCATGGAGCTAGAAAGTGTAGAAGAACAACTAGGTGCCATAGCGATCCAACCTTCTATTCTTGATGAGATCAGTGAAAGTCAAGCTGGGGATGATAAATTGGAGAAAATTAAGAAGAAAATTCAAGAGGGCCAAGCACTAGACTTCAAAATATTTGATGATGGCAGTGAGAGATTCAAAGGAAGATGGTGTGTGCCTCAGAATCAAGGGGATCTTAAGCAGAAATTGATGGAGGAAGCTCACAATTCACCATACTCAATGCATCCAGGGGGAGATAAGTTGTATAAGGATTTGAAGAAGACTTTTTTGTGGTCAAACATGAAGAAAGAAGTTGCTGAATTTGTGGCTAAGTGTCTTACTTGTCAAAAGGTAAAGATTGAACATAAGAGACCTCAAGGGATGGTCCAACCTTTGGAAGTGCCTAGCTGGAAATGGGACTCTATCTCAATGGATTTTGTGGGAGCCTTGCCTAAAAGTAAGAAAGGAAATTATACTATTTGGGTGGTAGTGAACCGTTTGGCTAAGACCACAATTTTTATACCAATGAAGAATACTTGGTCGATGGATCAATTGGCTATAGCCTATGTGAAGTTTGTAGTGAAGTATCATGGAGTACCAAGGACATCATCTCTGATCTAGATTCTAGGTGCTTATCGAACTTTTGGCAAACTGTGCAAAAAGCAATGGGGACCAAGCTACTGATGAGTACCGCTTTTCACCAGGTACCGATGGGCAAACTGAGAGAACTATTCAGACATTGGAAGACATGTTAAGATCTTGTGTAATGGAGTATCAAGGATCATTGGAATATTACTTGGATTTGATTGAATTCTCCTACAACAACAGTCATCATGCAAGTATTGGAATGGCAGCGTTTGAAGCTTTGTATGGTCGAAAATGTCGAAGCCCGATATGTTGGAATGATATAAGTGAAACGATTGTACTTGGGCCAGAGTTTATCGAGGACACCGTGAAGCAAGTCAGGTTAATTCAGGAAAAGATACGAGCCGCCCAAGATCGACAGAAAAGCTATGCCGATTTGAAGAGGAGGATGAGGAGTACAAGGTTGGAGAAAGCGTCTTACTCAAAGTTTCTCCGACAAAAGGGGTAATGAGGTTTGGAAAGAGAGCCAAGCTAAGCCCAAAGTACATTGGACCTTATAAAATTATGACCAGGGTTGGCAAGGTGGCTTATTGTTTAGAGTTACCTAATGAGTTAAGCAAGGTACATAATGTCTTTCATGTGTCACAATTGAGGAAGTATATTGCAGATTCTTCTCATGTGTTGCAGCCTGAATCTATCGAATTGGATGAGACCTTAACCTATGAGGAAAGACCGATTAAGATCCTAGATAGCAAAGTCCGTAGTACTAGAAACAAGGATGTAAAGTTATTGAAAGTTCTTTGGTCCAATTAGAAAATCGAGGAAGCGACTTGGGAGGCTGAGGACAAAATGCGTAGAAAGTACCCAGAGTTGTTCATTGAGGTTAGTAGAGTTACGGGGGCGTAACTCCCTTTTTAAGGGGGGTAGAATGCAATAGAGTTTCGCGCGCTTTTACATTCTTAGAGCATATAGAGTCGTTATATTGCATCTTACATGTGCATTCATAATTTTAGCATGAAAACAAATATTTTTAAAATCTTTGTAAGTTTCGGGACGAAACTTCTTTTAAGGGAGTAGACTGTAATACCCCGTATTTTTAGGCATTTATTGAGATTATTTAAAACAATTTTAAATTTTATCTTAAAACTCATTTTAAACTATTTTAAAATCACATTGGAGGGAATTCATTTGGAGGGAAATATAGTTTGAATTTTAAAGTTATTTTAGTAATTTTTAACAATAGTTCTCTTGTCATTATCTTATTTATTTAATTAGTTATTTAAAAAATATTTGATAAATAATTTTATAAAATCCAAAATTCATTTTTGGGTAATAAAATTAGATTATACATTTAGTATGTAATTTTCGGATTTTTATAAGTGTTGTTTTGAAAAATCGATTCTTTTAAATAAAATCGAAAACTTTAAATATTTAAAATATTTTGTTAAATCTTATAAAATCAGATTTTTATGAGATTTATATTGAGTTAGAAAGTATGGGATTTTAATTGATTTGGGAAGATTTAACAATCTCTTTAAAATCAAACAAAATTGATTTTTGGAAAGAATTTTTACAAATAAAGGGAAAAGTTCTTTTATTCAAAAAAAAAAGAAAAAGAAAAAAAAATTCTGCATTCCACAGTTGCTGCCGGCAGCTTGTAATGTTGCAAATTTTTTTTATATTAAATTCTTTTGCCCTAATTTAAATAATTTAGGAAAGTTTTACCTCTTTTCTACCCTAGTTTACACTATAAATACCCCTCTAACCCTTCACTTTCTCTTCACCAAAAAAATATTGAGAGTTCTTTATAAAGTTTTTCCTAAAGTGAGTGGTCTCTTTGAGTATTTTAGTTTTTCACCGAGGAGTTTTAGCGGGAGGTTTTGTAAGTACTCTATTTTTTTAAAAAGTTGTTTTAATTCCTAGTTTTTGATCTTTTTGAGTTTTATAAAAAACATGTTTTAATTGTTTGAGCATGAATCATGTCTATAATTAGTTACTTTAGCATAATTTTCTTTTAGAGTTCATATATTGTTCATCGTTTTGATTAGAACTAGTTTATAATTAATAGGAGGATTTCGTTCGTGAACATTCCCTTACTAGTTGATTTTCTTGTTTCGTGAATTATCAAGGTACGTGTACATGGCTTGATCTTTAATTATTATGTATATATTAGTTATGTGTGTTTTAGTATAAATTATATGAATTGGTATATGCAATTGTTTAATCAAACCTTCTTATCATTTAGGCTAGATAAAATTAAAACTTGTCTTTTCTCTTGCTTTGTTGACTCGTAGCTATGCTAAACCAACCAAATATTATTTTGTTTGTTTTAGAAAAGTAAATTAAAAATTCAGTTTGCATGTATAATCCATTTTTTTTTATGAAGGAATCCACTTTTGCAAATTAGTGGCTTTGAGTAACTCAAAATATTAGCATGGTTTTAGTTTTAAAAGTTCAAATTATCTTTCTTTTTTTATTCCCTATAATTAAGTTTGTTTATCATAATTCTTTATTTGAATTAAAGGAAAGGTTACCCCTATTACCCCTATGTTATTCTCATTACAATTACCACTTGGCTTTGTTCAAGAAGGGTTCTTCCAAGTCCACTAGTTGGCATCAAGGTTACTCCAATGTCTTTGTATTCATAAAGGGATACTAACTTGGGGGGGTGTGCACACTTAGGATATCGGATCAAGGAAAGGGGTTTAAGTTAAGTTCTTATATTATTATTTTCCACTTTTAATGGAATTATTAAAGGAGATATATTCTTTGGTGTTAACGTGAATTTAATAATGGATTAGATCTTATCTTTTGTTATCACTAGAATTGTGAAATAAAGCATGTTTATGAAAGTATGTGAATTATATATTTACAAGTTTACAAGTCTTGCACGTAATTGTACTCAGTATTTCAACTGAGTCCTATTTCCTATTTGTTTTGGCTTTGCCCTACTTTCCTTACGGGGAGTTGTTTGCAGGTCTATTGATGATTCATGATGCATGGGAGGAACCTTTTGGGATCATTAGAACTAGATCAATATTTTAGTAGTATTTAGACTTTTCGTATTAGTATTGTGGTTTTTGGATAATAATATTATTTTTTATAAATAAAGTTAGAAGTTTCCGCTGCATATTTTGTGTATTAAGTTATAGTATTGCTAAAATATATTTATATTTGGTGGTAATACCCTTAAGTTTCTCCAAGTATTTTACGAAAGTATAAGTTTTTAAAGTGGAGAAATTTGGGGGTGTTACAAAAGTAACCCTCATTTATTTATGTGAATAACCTCATTCATTCATAAGAGTAACCTCATCTAATCATATGATGACACTATTGAATCATACTAGTAATCCAATTGTTCACAAAAGTAACCCCGTTTATTCACACGACTTACCTCATTCATCTATAAGAGTAACCTCCCTTAATCATATGATGACCCTATTGAATCATACTAGTAACCAAATTTTTTTCACAAAAGTAATTAACCCTATTTTATCATACGAGTAACTTCACTTAGTCAAATAACGATCCTATTTAATCATACATGTGACTCAATTGTTCACATAAGTAACCTTATTTATTCATATGAGTAACCTTATTCGTTCACAAGAATAATGCCATTTAATCATACACAACCCTGTTTATTTATACGAGTAATCCAAATTGTCACAAAAATAACCCCATTTCTTTATACGAGTAACCTCATTTGTTCATACGAGTAAACTGATTAGTATACCTTTTTGTTATAAAAGTAACAATATTTGTTTATAAGAGTAACACCCTTTTACTATTAAGAGTAACCACATACTCCATACAAGTAACTCCATTTGTTCATAAGGTTTGTGCACAAGGATCAATTTCAACAGGACATATCTCATAGTATACTCAATAATTTGGGAAGATTCAAGTTGGATATAAAAATTAGGCTCGATAACTTTCTAGCGCCTAGTCAAAATTTCGATTCCGGTGAGAAACGAGTCAGAAAACTTTTGGAAATGAGATGACGGGCTGATAAGCTCGTGCGCGCGTGGCCTCACCTATATTTATAGGTGTGACCAACCGCACACAAGATGCACTGTTAGATTCGATGTCCCATATATATATGTGAAGTTTTGAAGTTAATGAAAATTTTATTTATTAATTTTATTAAGTTAATAGTTGTAATGAACAACTAATTTATTAATATAATTATGTTAAATTATACTTCCTCTATTTTCAAAATACTTGACAGGTTTTACCGCGCACGCTTGAATAAATTTAGCTATTAATATCTCTTATTCCCCACATGTAAAAATTATAAAATAAAAGTTGATATTATGAAAGTATATATTGAGAGAATTAACCAAGATACTATCACTAGGGGAAAAAAAAGGAAGGGCTGCGCAAGAAGGGCTGCGCTTTTTCTATAAGCGCAGCCCTACTAGTGAAGGGTTGCGCTTTTCTAAAAAAGCGCAGCCCTTCTGTTATGTAGGGCTGTGCTTTTGAAGAAAAGCGCAGCCCTTCTTAAAAAATTTTGAAATAAAAAAACTCGCGGGCTTCAAATATTAAGCAGGCTTCGTCAAATATATTATCCCTCATTCTCTCTCCTCTCTCACGTCCCTCCTCACTTTTCCTCCTACTCTCACGTCCCTCCTCCCTTTCCTCCTCCTCTCTCATCCTCCCAGAAAAGTTGCGACAAAAAGCCTGAAATGATTTGCACTAATCATGCCGACGGAGTCCGATTGCCTATTGTGATACCTTTTCGGAAGCGGAATGGGCTAACGAGTCAAACTCATCGCTTGGCCTTGACGTTTAGGCTTTTTAAGCTATCCGAGTTCATTTAAGCCTCCAAATAGGCATTTTAAGTTTTCCCGAATTTTTTTTTTCTTAATTATGTATTAGGGTTTTGTTTTATGTATTTAAACATTATTAGGTTAATGTTTGGAGGTAGTTCTTGTATTTTCAGATCTATAATTTCATAATCTTTGTTTTGATTAATGTTCTTGTATTTTCAGATCTATATTAGTTTTTGTTCCTTTTCGTTTCGTTCTTTTTTTTTTGTTTTGGGTTTAGTTGCATTGTAGATCTATGATTTCTTCTCTTCTGTAATTTCTTCTCTTCTGGATTTGGATGGTTTACTTTAAAGTTTAATGCAAATGTTAAAATTCAGAAAATGTGAGATTAATAGTAAAAAAATGTCTTTATTTTTTTTTTGGTAGGAAGGGCTGCGCTTTTTAGGTAAAAGCGCAGCCCTTCTAAGCTTTAAGGGTTGCGCTTTTACCTAAAAAGCGCAGCCCTTCCTTGTGAATAGACCTGGCAATCGGACCAATCGGATCGGATTCGGACCGGACCAATTCAGATCGGACCGTTTTCGGATCAAGTTACATTCGGACTGGGATCGGACCGGATCGGACCGTTTCGGATTGGGTCATCGTTCGGACTATTATTTCGGATCGGAATCGGACCGGACCAATTCAGATCGGACTGTTTTCGGATCAAGTTACATTCGGACCGGATCGGATCGTTTCGGATTGGGTCATCGTTTGGACTATTATTTCGGATCGGAATCGGGCTATGGTGGAATGAATGGAATACTTATGCCAATGATATTTTTTTTATATAAAAAACGGGTAAGTTTCGGGTATTTCAGATCAAAGCCTAATCGAAACCAATAATTTCATATCAGTTTACCTTCGGGTCGGATCAGTTTTAGATCGGGTCGGATCGGTTTCGGATCGGGTAAGATTATATCGGATCATTCGAATTTCGGATGAGCTTCGGATCAAGATTATTTCGGATCGGGATTCGGACCGGATCGGGACCGTTTCAGATTCGGATCAAGGTTCGGACCGTCTCGTTCGGACCCTGATCGGACCACGGATCGGATATTTCGGACCGGATTTTCGGATCAGGACCAACTTTGCCAGGTCTACTTGTGAAGGGCTGCGTTTGCCTAGCGCAGCCCTACTTAAAAAGTGAAGGGTTGCTATTGAAAGGGCTGCTGTCAAAAAGCGCAACCCTACAGGCCTTTTTCAGCGCAGCCCTTCTTCATTTTTCCAATAGTGTATATGACTATATTTTTATTTCCTGAGATAAAAATCACAAAATAGAGTCAAAGGAGAGTGTGTGATTGGAAAAGTCAAACCATATCACTACGGAGAAAGTAAGTATAGTTTAATGTCATCATATCAATATCTCTCGCACGCACGTGTGCGAAAACACACACATATATGTTAATACTTTTGGTAATATGTGTCATTTATAGAATTAAATTAAAAATTCAAAATTAAGACGGGATGAATTTAAACCGAGAATGATCGTATTAAACCAACTCGAAGCAAAATCTGATCGACATAGATAATGATCTGAACCTAATCGATTAGATACCTATCTGCCCGAACCGAAATCGACCTAACCCAAATCGACCTAACCCAAAAATAACTCAAATCGAACTTGACTCAACCAAAATCCATCCGAAATTATCTGAATTATTGACCCACGCAAACCCGTTTATAACCAACCTCTGTTTACCCAAAACCAATTGGGCCAAAATCGAATTGGTTCACCCATACTCGATCTGCAACCGACTATAGTTGACCCGAGTCCGAGTTGACCTAAGTGGACCAATGTGACCCACAACCAACTTGAGGAAAATGTTTGACCCAATGCGACCTCCATCCAGCTCGGGCCAACCTAGACCCACCCGACGACCCAAATTGACACCTTTTTTTATTTACCCTCTCTACTTTATTCGATTGATATTATTCATACTTGAAAGTGAAAAATGAGGAGGGACAAAAAAGTGAAATGGAAAGAAAACAAATTACGTGATATGCATATGCAAAGGCAATGCACTGAAAAATTTCATTAGTATTGTTTGACAACCTTTAAAATGATAGAATATAGGCTATGTTTATTTCACCTTATTTTTACTGATCTGAACTTATATGATTTGATTTGAACTTTTTTTTTATCTGATCTGATCTGAGCTGAACTTATCTAATCTGAGCTGAACTTATCTTTTATAAAACATATTATTACTAATATTATTAATACTTTGTTTTCATTATTAGTATTACTTTTATCATTTTATTACTATGCAAAACTTTTTATAATAGTAAATAATAATAATAATAATAATGATGATGATGATGATGATGATGATGATAATAATAATAATAATAATAATAATAATAATAATAATAATAATAATAATAATAATAATAATAATAATAATAATAATAATAATAATAATAATAATAATAATAATAATAATAGCATAACGTTTTTTGGAAAAGAATACGTTAGTAATGAACATCCATTTCAAAAGAAAATAACACATATTTTAGGTAAAAAAAATATCGTTCATGGTAAAGAGAACATATTGTTCATGTCCAAGGTTCGTTTATAATAATAATTTAAGTAGTAATGAAAAGCAGATATAATGATATTAAAAAAAAGCATATACTGAAAGAGCATACAAAATCTATTTAGAGAAAATATGCTAAAAATAAAAGATAGATGTTATTTTTATATTGATATTCATCAAAAATAAGAAAACCTACAGAATTGGAGTATAAAAGCATACTTAAAAATATAATGCAATAATGAACCTAAATATGAAACTAAATGCTCTAAGGTTGTGTTTGGGAACACAAATTTCATTTCAATTGTTGGATTTCAAATTTGGAAATTGAAATGCTCATATTCAATTCTAGATCAGATTAACAGTATGGTACAGGGGAGAGAATAGTTATAGGGGAGACATAATGCATAAGGTGGAAGAGAGAGAGAGTAGAAAGAAATAGCTTTGCTTTAGGAGGAGTTGAATTTCAAATGACTTGATAAACCATGATATTTCAAATCCCTCATCAAGATGGGCTTTCTTAATTATTCCAGAATTTGAAGTTCTTTGATTTGAAATTCCAACTCATCCAAACAATGATATTGATACATATCCAAAATTTGAAATGAAATGCTGACATCCAAACATATCATAAAATACAACCTAAATGCACCTAAAAACTATATATAAATATGACTTGTCAGTACACGGTGAAATATTGGTATAAAAGCTCTTTATCTCATCATAAGGGAGTCTGGAAGCACATGTGACACATTTTTCAAAATTTATTTGGTCAATTTTATTGGAGTTCATTCTGGTTTACTTAAACATTAAAAAAAAAGAGTTTTCTCGATCATGTACTAACTTAACAATGTGTATGTTTGTAACATATACTATAACTTGATCTTCTACTCCTATGTTATAAACACCTTAAAAGATTGAATAGTATATATATATATATAACTTTATCTTCTACTCTCACACACAGACACACATATTATAACTTGATTTTCTACTCTCACACACACACACACACACGGAAAAAAACCTATCCGATGCGATCAAAATCGGGCTTACTGATTCGATTTTGGTCTGCATCGGATGGGCTTGTAGCAGATCCAATATATTTACTGATGCGGTCCAAAACCAGCTCAGTAAAGTATTTACTGATCCGATTCAAGGTAAAATCGGATCATTTAATCACATTAACTGATCCGATTTTACCTCAAAACCGCAGCTGATTATCAAATTTCATCTCAAAAAAAAAAGGTGCAGACCTGCAGGCTGCAGGTATGCACATTTAACATCTCCTCTCACCTTGTATTAGAGTGTAAAAATATACCAAACATATATATACGACAAACACACACACACACACACACACACACACACACACACACACACACACACACACACACACACACACACACACGGAAAAAAACCTATCCGATGCGATCAAAATTGGGCTTACTGATACGATTTTGGTCTGCATCGGATGGGCTTGTAGCAGATCCAATATATTTACTGATGCGGTCCAAAACCAGCTCAGTAAAGTATTTATAGATCCCGTTCAAGGCAAAATCGGATCAATTAATCACATTAACTGATCCGATTTTACCTCAAAACCGCAGCTGATTATCAAATTTCGTCTCAAAAAAAAAGGTGATGACCTGCAGGCTGTAGGTATGCACATTTAACATCTCCTCTCACCTTGTATTTGTGTCTAAAAATATACCAAACATATATATACGACAAATAATACATTATACATAGAAACAAAAAAATACAAAATACATATATATGAAACTAAACATAAATACATAGAAACAACATTTTAATAAAAATAAAGAAAATTACACAAATATACAAAATAAGAATTTAACACAATATATGAAACGAAAAGTGCAAACCTAAAGATTTTCGATTGTAAAGATTTTATGTTGCAAACCACATCTCAAAAGCAACATATACGAAAATTGCAAACCTAAAAATTGAGACTAACGCAAAAAAAATTGAGACTAAGTCCACATCTCAGTCAACACTAGCAACATTTATTGTTGCAAACCTAAAAAATGAAACGAAACAAAAATGGAACATATACAAAAAATTCAGAAGCACCCAGTCACTAAGAATACGAAAATTGCAACATAGACGCAAAAAAAAAAAAAAAATTAGAAAACGAAGAAACTAAAAAACACTACTCAGATAACACGAAAAATAAGAGTTTGAACAAAAAATCAAACGAAAATGAAAGCCTAAAAAACGAAACGAAAATGAAAGCGCAAAAAAACGAAATAAAAACCTACACCCAAAACCAAATCTAAAAACTAAATCCCAAAAAAAAAACACCCAAAACCAAATCCAAAAACTAAGTCCCATAAAAACACAAATGAACCAATTTCTTGTGTACATATCTTCGATTCTTCATTCTTTGTTTTGCTCTTCATTTGTTCTTCATTTTCGATCTTCATTTTCGCTCTTTATTTTCGATCTTCATTTTCGCTCTTCATTTTCGTTCTTCGTTCTTCGTTTTGTGAGGGAGGAGTAGAGATGAGTGAGAATTTGGGCTTAGGGATCCGCAGGGTGTGAGGGAGGAGTAGAGAGGAGGGAGATTAGCATTTGATATTTTTGAGGAAGAGAGAGTAGGCATTTGAGAGAGGGAGTTGGTGGCTGGGACGAAGAGAGGAGAGAGGGAAGAGAATATGGGCCTTAGGGTTTCGTGGGTGTGAAGCTGGGACGAAGAGAGGAGAGAAGGAAGAGGGTGGGAGAGCATAGGGTGGGAGATATAGGGTTTACAAAGAAACTGGGCCACACAATTTTTTTATAGAAAAAATAACGAAAATCTAATCCAGTCTTGTGAACCGGATCAGTTTTAAAAAAACCGCATTAGTTTCTAAAAATCTGATCCAGTCCACAAAGAATCGCATCAGATTGTCCTCCTAGCTTCCCTCCCATTTTTTATGTTGATTTTCGGATGCGTTTTACAAAAATTGAATATGTTACTAAGTGACAGATAAAGTTTTTTCCACTAGGGATAGCAAAATGTATACATATTTAAATGATTTTGTAAATATAGAATAACAATTGAATTTTAATATTTTGGTGGGGTTTAGTCGTCCAAATAAGTTGGTTTGCAAAATTAGATCAAATAAGGCAGATTTGATTTTATCTGGTTAACATGAATTATAGTTGAATTCGGGTTGGTCATAAACAGATCGGGTATTTACTGGGTGTAGTTGGGTTTTGGTTAATATTTGGTTGGGTTATGATTATGTTCGGATTTGAATGCAAGTCTGTGTGGTCAGGTCAGAATATGATCTCGCCAGATGCGAGTTAGGCTTGGATAATCTCAAGTCAAGTTTCAGTCAGATTTGCAAAATGATTCTCACAGTTAGAACCAAATTCAAAATTAGGTTGATCCATCGATCAGGTTTGTTTCTAACACGGCTACCCAACCCCCTACCTACTGTATTTACGATTTTATTGCGTTTTGTAATATGGGTAATATTGTGAAACCCCCAACCCCCAAGGAAGAAACACAAAAAAAACATACAAAGCGAAATGGTAGATTAAAAAAACACAGCAAGCAACTATCATCTTTGCCTTAATTTAACCAAGAGATGAACCTGGCCTTTGAATATTAGCACAAAACTAACATCACTTTTTGGATCCCTTAAAGTGCACCTAGGTGCTAGGATCATCCATCTCTACTTTTCTCACTCTCTCTCCTCTCTTTCCTCAACAGGGTACTTGAGCAAGCAATTAAACAAACCCCGCTAATTTTGACACATTCAAAAAAGTTACTCACCCTCCTCTTTCTTTCCACTTCAGTTCCTTCACCAAACCAAATCACACAGTATGATAAAGAACACAGCTGCTTCAAAAGCAAAAGTACTCGTATAAAAGAGATCACCACTTACACAATAAAGCACCAAAAGTTAAAGATAACCACGTTAAGCAAACCCAAAAAAACTTAAAAGAAAATGGTTAAATTCAATCATCAGCACCTTGCACCTACATATATATATAAAAATGCAATACCCATGTTAATATTTTACTCTGTTTTGCTATTCTATTTTGAAGCTTTCTTACAAGTATGTCGTCGTCGTCGGAGATTGTTGTTGTAGAACCTATACAAGAAATTTACCATGATATTGAAAGTGAGCTTCCAAGTACAAGTAGTGGAAGCAGAAGGAATTTTACAAGATCAATTACATATGAAGTTGATGATCATTATATGCCGGAACCTTTTGAGAGTGAGAAATTACCCGTCACTTTGGCTTCTGGAATTCGACGCTTTCTTCGTGTTGCTAATCAGATTGAAATTCAAGAGCCTCGTGTTGCTTATCTCTGTATGTGGCCTTGCTCTCTTTTAAATTAAATTTTATGTATAGTTTATCCGTTTCAAATTAGTTGCAACATGCGTGAAAATATATGTTTGAAAGAGTGAATTCGAATAGCAGAGAGTTAGGGAGAAACTACTAATTTTTTTTAAGTACAAAGAAGGAAAATGGAATTCGAACTTGTAATTTATTTGTTCTCGTCACTTTAATTTTGCCTATTAGACTAACACATCCTTGGTTGGTACTATGCTATTTGATAATATAGAAAATATCCTTGTCGAAGAAGTTTAATTCATTTCTTAAGCAATATGGTTTTAAGTAGTTAAAAATTGCAGAATTTGATTCACAATTAACCATAGGAAAAATCAACATTAATAATATCAATTTTCACCCCTCTCTCCCAAATGATTCCAACTTTTGGAAGATATTTGCAAAAACTATTCCAAAGAGTGCTTCTTTGTACATAGCATAAAGCCGGAATGGACGCCGAAGGCAATAGAAACAATAGATTGAAATATTTTGAGAAGGATCCTCGAAAGTTAATATTGAATAATTGATTCTAATAATACAACATTTCAACGATTAATTTTTAACAAACCAACCTTTCAAGTATTTCTGAATAATGTAATCTTTATACCCTATTCGCTTATAGTGAGTCAAAATGACTTAAAAACATCTAAAACATAAAATTAAACCTTTACAAAAGAAGTAGGGCATGGAGGCAAGAATGAGAAAAGATGGAGGAGCTAAGAGATGTGACTTACCCAATAAACTGATTATCAACACGTTAAAACTCATTAAAAACAAATAGCTTAAAAGGTTGCATTATTCAAGAATAATTAAAAAGATTTAATTATTAAAAATTAATTGGTAAAAAATTTTATTATTAAAATTACTTATTTCAATATACTTTTAATCGATAAAAGATTGTATTATTAGAATCAAATATTATTATCTACTGTGGACTTGTGATGTCACTACCAAAAATGCCCCAACATGACTTCCATTGATTCGGTTGATTTTGGGATTTAACGAATCAAGTGTGACTTTAATTAATTCTTGTGCTCAAAACATCAGAAATTTTTGTAAAACAAAACCAATTTGCCCTTTCTCTCTCCTCCCTTTTCTTCTTTAAAAGCTAAATCTTACTGTAATTTCTTTTTCTTGTTCATGGCTTCATCTGTAAGTTGCACACAGTGAATTCAATTCGCTTAACCTTTCAACTTCAATAAATCCCTTGCTGATATTTATTTTTGGTTGCTGTAATTTAGGTTTTGAGTTGAAAAAGTAATGGCTCATTTGAGTTGGGATAACAATAACCTCAAAGTAGATGTTTTATTTCAGGAATATAGTTACCATTTACTGCCCCTTCTTTTAAAGAGAAAAAAACTTGGTTATTTCAAAATGATGCAAATTAGAGAAAAAAGGTATTATTTAGTAATAATTCAAAGTTGGGATTATTGAAAGCCGGTGGCGGCCAGTAGTGGAGATTGTTCTATTCCATTTTTCCAATGAAGTAACCAAATTGGGGTAATTTTGAGAAGATAAAAGTGAAAGTTGGAATCATTCATATTAATATTTTAAATATTATAGGATTATCAATTTTTTTTTTTTTTTTTTTTGAGGTATAAGAATATCATATATGCTTATATGTAACTTTTGAGTTTCATAAAGTTTGCATTATACAGAATTTTTGCAAATACATAGGGGTGTTCCATGAAAATTTTCCCAAACGCAGAAGAACAAACATGATAATAGTTTGCAATGAGTTATTCCATATCAATATCCATGGTGATACTTGTGAATCCCAACCATCTATGGTTCTTGACAAAGTTTTATTACTATCCATTACCACGGTCACCGTCGAAGGTGGCAGTGAGTGGTACTACTTGAAATTTGTAACGAAAAATACATGTTTGGGATAGAACATGGAACTATCCTAACAAACCTACACTAGGGGTTTGGTTTAAGATATGTAATGGAAACAAATAAAGGAGGGGAATGGTTATAATTATTGGGTGTTTGGTTCAAGCCATGAAATGGAAATGGAATGGTAATCGTTACCACCAACTAATGAATTTTGTTACTTGAGAGGGTGGGGAAGGTAACAAATCGGGGGAGTTTCATTACCACCAAGTAATAGAATGGATTGGTGAGGGGTTGAACCAAATATGAAGAAAGGGAATAGGTAATTAATTCCGTTTCTTGGAGCCTAAAAATAAGTGAACTAAACGGGCTCTATAATTCGTTACCATAATCGCCAGTTTCTACCGCTTACCAATGCTAGTGTCGTGGTCTTGGACAATTGAGATAGTCTTCTATGGGTGATAATGCTCTTTTGAGCACCAGAAAATGGATTGTGTTATTCATCAGACTTCTGAAAGTAATGGGGTACGTAGCTACAATATAATGTCCGACTTTAGGATCATCTACAAAAGGCATTTGTAATTACGTGCTGAAAATCAATAGGTCTGACTCTTTGGTGATGGATATGATGCTTGGTTCTCCAAGGAGATCCTGCTGTCTGTGTATGATGCTTAAAGAACCCGAAAAGCGTGTTCATGTTTCTCAGTGTTCATGGGCAGGTCGTTTCCATGCTTTTGAGAGGGCACATAATATGGACAAAAGCTCTAAAGGGCGTGGTGTTCGACAGTTCAAAACTTCTCTACTTCAGCGCCTTGAGCAGGTATAGTGAGTTGCTAATATTGCATAGCATGATAGAATTTTAGTAGACCAACTCATCACCTCAGCAGGTCCATATAATGTGGCAACATAGGGTATTTTCTTAGTTGTCTCACATACAAGCTATTTATGTGATCTCTTTTGGATCTATGATTAGTCTTCTGTCTTGCAATTTCCTCTCTTTTTACAACTAAATTGTTTGCAATGAAGTAGCTGATTTTATCTATCAAATATGAGGGAGATGATTATGGCTAATTTCATATAACCTGTGGTGATCTAGTAGGTCGCTAGAAGATCAAATCTTATTAAAACAGGAAAGTTAAATGTTCCCAATTGGCACTTGTATCGAGATGAAATGCGATATATCATTTGGGTAATCATGCTTTTCTTATCGTGGTTCAGAGGCCATTAAGGCCCTGTCCTCATCTTTGTGTTTAGTTAGTGATAGTCTATTTCTTATGTTCTGTCTGCCAGATACATAGTTTATGTCACTGTGCTCGATGTTTTTTCTTGCTTTCTTTGGTGCAATTTTCTTCTGTAAGTCTTAACTGATTGGCATGTCTGTCTACCCTCCTTTAATATTCTCTCTGTGCCACTTCTTTTCAGTGAGGCAACAGCACTGTGTATAGTTTCAAATGCCTTTATTTTGTTCTATGCTGATATTGATGGTAATTGGTAGTTATTTTGTGTGATAATTTATAATATACTAAGTTGTTCTTATATTCATTCTTTTCTTGGCTTGCTTCGACAAATAGGATATGGATGAGAGTATTGCGAGACGGAAGGAAAAGAGTGATATACGTGAACTTAGACGAGTTTATAATGGATATAAAGATTATATAAAGAGACACACTGGAACTGATGACTTCACTAACAGGCAAGTAATTTACAGTTTGCAACTTACTAATGCCAAGCTATTCACTGACAAAGCTGATTATTATTGGGTTGATTTTTTTGATGGATCTGTAGTTCTTGAACCTAATATTTTGCAGAGAGAAGTTGACAAATGCGCAAGCAATTGCTTCGGTTCTGTATGAAGTGTTATATGCAGTTACAAGTGCAACTGGTCATCAGGTTTTATTCTGCCTTTCTGTTTCATTATATTGTAACCATTGTCAGAAATATTTCTGACAGCCTTATTTCCCTTCTTATCTCTGCAAATGTGAACAGCTCCATGGTGATAGAGGCTCAATCTATGTAACATACAATATCTTGCCACTCGGTAGTGATGGTGTTCATCAGCCTATCATGCTACTCCCTGAGGTTTGTTATTGCTAAGAGATTGTCTCAAAAGTTCTACAGAAATGTGTAGAGTCTCCATAATTAGATTTTTCTATTATTAGATGGTTTTGTATGAGTTTTCACTGCGATGCTTCCAGATATGTCAGCTAAAAGTATGCTAAGCTAAACTGAAAATTTGCTGCAGATCAAGGTTGCAGTTGCAGCTGTACGCAATATTCGTGGCTTGCCTTTCATGGATGAATTCAAGAAGCTCAAATCTTCCAAGGGACCTTTTGACATATTTGACTGGCTAGGCTTTATCTTCGGGTTTCAGGTACTTGTAATAATTTCTATCGAATGTTTTGTTCTACAGTAGGTATGAATGTATGACTAGTATAATGACCAAATATTGGTCTCTAATTTCTACTGGAGGATCTCTAAATTGGGCATTCATAATTTTCTACGGCTATCAGACAGGGAATGTTGCCAACCAGAGGGAGCATCTAATTCTACTTCTTGCAAACACCCACATCCGACAGAGTCACAAGCTAACATCAGTGCTGCAGGTACTTCTGGCCTACTTCTCATTTCTGAAAGACAAATTTTTGAGCGTACAACAGAATGAAAGAAATTGTCTCTTTGTATGAAGTTTGCAGATGGTGCATTGGATGGACTGATGAAAAAGTTCTTTAAAAATTACACAAAGTGGTGCAAATTCCTAGTAAAAAAAAGTAACATCCGGTGAGTGAAAACGAGCTTCAACTGTTCTGCTTAACTTTTTTTGGAGAAGATGCTAAAGAAAGTAACTTGTCTGCAGGTTACCCTATGTTAAACAGGAAGCCCAACAATATAAACTGTTGTATATAGCACTTTATCTTCTAATTTGGGGAGAGGCTGCAAACTTGCGATTGATGCCAGAGTGTCTTTGCTATATATATCACCATGTAAGATGAAACTTGAACACTCTTCTTTCCTGAGTTAAAGATCATTCAAACATATCTGAACTTCGGCTTTCTAAGAGTTACAGACCATTATAAGGTTTATACTTCTTCTGTTTCGTTTTAAATGCAACAAATGGGTATTATTTATGAGATATATAATATTCATTTGTTGCATTTAAAACGAAACGGAGGAAGTAGCAGTTAAGGATCTCATATTGATTGGAGGTTAGTTCAGCTATTAGAAGAGTGAAAACAAGGAAAAATAGATAATTTTAACTTTTCCATCCATATCAATGCATCACCGCTTTGGAACACCACCATTTCAGCCATTTGAGCACCACAAGCGTCGTCATTCGAAAACCTTTAAACCTCTCTTGTCCAATCCATCCCAGTTGGCATGAAGGGTGATTACAAGGGAATGCTGTTGCATGAAGGGTGATTGAATTAACGCAGGACGTTGCTTGGTCCCTAACTCTTAATTTCCTGAATGGGTTATCATGTGCATCATGTTGTACTTACATGCAAATTAGACCCATCCCCTCTTTTGTTCAATTTAGTTGATCTAGGTTTGTAAACAGAAGATCAGCTATAAGGTAATGCATGTATTTGTTTAAAACTGATATGGCCTGTCTATAGACGATGTAACTCAATTTTTGAACTTTTGTTTCTTGTTCAGATGGCATATGAGTTGCATAGCATGTTAACTGATGCTGTGAGCTTGATGACATGGGAGAAGGTCATGCCAGTATATGGAGGAGGGAACGACAACGACTCATTTCTTACCAAAGTTGTCAGCCCATTTTACCGGGTTATATCTGAGGTGCTCGGACTTAAATTCTTTTTGAGTTTTTTTATATCTCAATTCCTTATCTTAATCTATTAACATTTATATATTCCAGGAAGCTGAGAAAAGCAAAAATGGAACTGCTGATCATTCTAAATGGAGAAACTATGATGATTTGAACGAGTACTTCTGGTGAGATAGAAGTTCACTTACTCCCAATTACTAATGCATTCTTAACTACCATTGGGCTCGAACAATTTTTGTGATTATATGCATGCAGGTCGCCTGACTGTTTTTCAATAGGTTGGCCAATGCGCGTTGATGACCATGATTTCTTCTTTGTGGAAAAAAAATCTCAACGTGATCAACCAGAGAAGAACATCTTTGTTCGTCTAAAGAAATTAAGAGGAAAGAGGGTGGTGAAGGATGAGGAACATGGGGTAAGTCATATCCTATACACTTGTTACTTCACTCCATTCCTTCTATAAATAGTGCAGTGACTGCTAATGGAGGCAATGCCTGACTAGCTTTGATAGATGAGAAAATGCACCTCTATATTCATACAGGGATTCTTAGAATTTTTTGTGTTGAAGTTACTGGCGTTTGTGTAAGAGCAGGACATGGTTTCTGATATTTCGTGGTTATGTAAGCACTAGCAGCAGTACCCGAGTAGTTAGTTCACATGGAGAGCTGTTCGTTTTATTGTTTTTTAAGTGAATCATATGGCTGTAAGAATAAATTTTGAAATAAAGGAATGCTTCTTGCTGATAATTGTTTAACACCTTCTGAGTCAAAGTGGTGCTTGTTATATTGTATATCACTCCCTCTTATATAGCCTCCATATCTAGGAGACTAAATTTTTAATAGACATGTTGGTACGACGAATTTCTTTTTTGCTTCTGGACTGAAGTGTAGTTCAATATTTCTTGTTTTGCTATTCTCTTCTTGATCTAGTAGTCTAAACAATCTCAAATTAACGGGGTCTTAGAAAATGTATCATGTCCTTTCCCAATATCCATTTGATTCATTGATACTCTCTGCTTTCTTGGCGGTTTCAGGATATGGCAGACAAGGACGGTCAAAAGAATTGGCTAGGGAAAACAAATTTTGTTGAAGTTCGTTCATTTTTGCAGATATATAGAAGTTTTGATAGAATGTGGACGTTTTTAATTTTAGCCCTTCAGGTAGGAAAAAATGAACTGAAGAGTGACATATACTGATGGATTTTCAGTCACTGAACTCTTTGTTTCTTTCTCAGGCACTCATTATTATTGCATGTCATGATGTTAGCTCTCCTCTTCAATTGATTGAGACAACAATACTTGAGGATTTAATAAGCGTCTTCGTCACATCTGCAATGCTCAAAGTTTTCCAAGGTATGGTGTTATCTTTGCATTTGGTCACAATTGTTGTTTAAGACAATTTTATCATACATGATGGCCATTTGCGAACTCATTATTCGTTTGTGGTCTTATATGTTTCAAATGTGCATTTGGTTTTTGAGACTGTGATGAACGAAGATTGTAAGTGAATGAACCGATACCTTATATGTAGGCATTAGAATAGATATGGAAATTGGTGTGAAGCTCAATAAAGTTGTGGAAAGGAGTGATGAAAAGTTACTCCTGGGATGGGTTCTTGTTATCGAAATGTAAAATCTGATTCAATGATAATAACATCTTCTTTGAAGGGTTTATTTCCAAGCCTTTGGTTGAGTAAGATCACAATGTTCAACCGAGAGATATAATTACCGGAGAATCTACCTTGTAAGTTGTAGCATTTCTAAAGTTATATCTTTAGCTAAAACTATTATCGAAAGGAAACTCTGTTGTCAGAAAATGCGTTTTTCTCTACCATATCCAATAGGAAACTAGAGTGCAATAGCTCAAATTTGGGGTGGCAGATAAGTATTCTATGGTCTTAATTGACATACTAGCATTATTACATTGAATTTGTGCTGATTTATGCTCTGTTAAAATATATATCGTATATCTGAACTATCTACATATGCTGCAGCTATTCTTGAAATTGCATTTACATGGAAAGCTAGGAAGACAATGGATTCCAAACATGTCTGGAAATATGTTTTGAGGCTAATTATTGCATTAGTTTGGGCAATTATTCTTCCTGTGTACTATGTGCACACAAGAAGAAAATACACTTGTTACTCCATCCGACCGGGGAGCTTACTTGGAGATTGGTGTTATTCATCATACATGGTGGCTGTTGCTATTTACCTCATGAGTGATGCAGTCGACGTAATATTTTTCTTTGTCCCTGCAATTGGTAGATACATCGAAACTTCAAATAACAGAATTTGCACCTATCTCTCTTGGTGGACACAGGTAATATGGCTTCAAACAGATGGCATGATGATATCTCTCACGCATTATGTCATAGATGAACTAGCATGAGAGAGTAGAATCAAGCTTTTGAAAGATTCTATATAGAAAGTGTTATTGTGGTCTGCGTGCCTGATGTCTTGTACTTACTATCAAGCTGACTTCATTTTAGAATCAAGCTTATCGAAGATTCTATCAAGCTTTGTTGTTATTGTTGTTATTGTTGTTGTTGTTGTTGTTGTTGTTGTTGTTGTTGTTGTTGTTGTATGAAAAGTCATCCACAATCCTATAGCTGCTTGGCAGCAACCTTTTGTAATCAGCCCCTTCATACAATATATTTGTGATTCTGATGATTTGTCGTGCGGATTTTGATGCTTATTGCAATATGCTAATAGATTTCTTGATATATCTACATATATATAGGAATATAAATAGTTTTGCATGCTCAAATAATGCATGCTTATCGCCAGTTTCCTTATTTCAGATATTATATTAGTTTGTCATCGAGCTCTGACAATTTCTTTATGTGACATAGCCTAGATTGTTTGTTGGACGTGGAATGCAAGAAGATCAAATATCCTCATTCAAGTAATTATTTTGGTTACTTCTTTTTGTTTTCTTCTTCTTCCTTCATAATGTCAAAAATTGAGGGATGCCTCTCATTTTACTTGCTTAGGTATATGCTATTCTGGGTGCTGCTACTGCTGAGTAAACTGTCTTTTAGTTATTATTTTGAGGTCAGTAAATGCCCAAACGTATCTACATTTTTGTACTAATCACAGTCCCCACAAGTCAAATTACGATTTAAATATCAATTTATTCTTGTTGCCAATTCCATGTGCAGATAAAACCACTAATAGAACCGACAAGGCAAATGACGAGAATTGGTCTGCATAGTCATGGATTCCATGAGCTATTTCCTCATGGTAACCTTTATCCTTTTATCTCCTGATAGTTGACTAGACCTTCTCGTTTTGAGTTAGGTTGCTTAGAACCTAATTACATGATTGTGTACTGGTTCAGTCAAAAGCAATGCTGGTGTACTTGTTGCTGTTTGGGCTCCTATTCTGCTGGTAAGTTTAGTAGAAGTTAGGGAACAAGTACATTAACTGATTGTCAATCTAATAATAGATGTTATGCATTAAACAAATACTATTTCATTCCAGAATAATGTTTCTGCTTCTTTGATATGTAATGCTACTAATTATGGTATAAAGACTAATTTACAGCATAAGAATAACTTTTTAATGTTATTCAACCTTTCTAAACTAATCAAGTTAAATTATTTCTATCTAAATTGCATATCATTTAGTTAGACAGTAATCTTAATCTGGATAGCAAGGAAAGTGATTACTGATGATATGGACATACCCTTCATCTCTTCCCCTTCTGTCGTAGAAGAAAAGTCTAAGTAGTAACATTGTGTAATTTGATCTCGTGATGTTGTCGTGGAAGAATGAAAACAAACTTTCACTTGGATAATCATTTGTCATGCTGTAACATACAATGACATACAAAAGTATTTAATCGAGGAAGTCCTGAATGCATTTACTCGGGTTATTGGTTGTGTCAAGGGAAAACTTGAAGCTTTCCTCATTTGTCCTTGTTTCCATGAGGATAATTGATTACTGACTTAAGGATCTTTGTGGAAGAATATAAGAGACATGTCTTCCTAAGGGCATGACAATTCATTGCTTTTCACATTGGAGAATTTCCTAATTTCCTACGAAAATTTGACAATTTGAAGATGATTGTGCCTTTCCCATCTCTGGAATAATGTTTGTTCAGCAAACATGGTCAGACCTTTGGATCCCCAAAAGCATTAGTTGCATGAATTTTCTTCTTGTTTTGGATAGTTTCATCTATTGAACTAGGTCTATGAAATCAGTTTGAGACTAAGTGACTTTTGACATATTCTCATCCTTTTCCTTTAAGGTATATTTTATGGACACACAGATCTGGTATTCCGTTTTCTGTGCAATTTTTGGCGGCATTTATGGAATTCTGCATCATCTTGGTGAAGTAAGTCTGTTCTTCAGTTTACAGGCTCCTGCTCTCCTATTCTAGCTGAAAATACTAGCTTATCTTAACATTGTTTACATTGTACAGATACGGACTCTAGGAATGTTACGAAGTAGATTTCAGTTGCTTCCTTCTGCATTTAGTGCTCACCTGATTCCACCAATACTAAGAAACGGTAGAGACAGAAGAAACAAAGGGTTCTTTAGTAAACTAAAAAAGGTACACTATTGTAAGTTCGAGACCCAGAGTCAATTAATGGACAATTTAAGGATGCCTCATTTTATTTGTAATGGATGCTGTCATAGGAGTCTGGACACAAAAAGAGTGATGTTGCGAAGTTTGTGATAATGTGGAACCAAATGATCCTCAGTTTCAGACAGGAAGACTTAATAAACAACAGGTAGGAATATTTAACATATAGCTCTCATGAGCTTCTTTCAGAAGAGTTCTTATGTGATTTTCTTTGTTGTGACAGAGAGAGGGATTTGATGATCATGCCATTGTCATCAGAAATTTTATCTGGCCATGTTCGCTGGCCTGTCTTCCTTTTGACAAATGAAGTAAGATTTGTCGATCAACCTTTATTTGGAATCTCTTCTATGATGTTTTTATAAGTCTCATCATGTCCTATTGCAATTGTCAGTTCTCAATAGCATTGAGCATTGCTAAGGATTTTGCTGGGAAAGATGAAGATCTCATCGGTAAGATAAGAACAGGTAGCCTTATGTACTGTGCAGTGAAAGAGTGCTACGATTCACTGAAGTACATTCTTGAAATTGTTGTTGTTGGAGAGCTGGAGAAGAGGTATAGAACAGCTTCATCAAACTTATTTTTCTTCATGAATATAAATTTTCTTTGTTTCTTTTCTGAGTTGTGGTTTCTCTTTCTTATGGAGATCTCCAACTATTCAGACTTGTGTCAGGTATAATAGCTGAAATTGAAGAAAGCATCCAAAGATCAACTCTGCTTGAGGACATTAAAATGAGTGAGCTACCAGCTCTACATGCCAAATGTATAGAGTTGGTTGAGCTACTGGTAATTTTTGCACATTAGTAATTTAGTTTTTGGTGTTTTTTATTCTTTGTATATTAGTCTTGTGGTAAATGGTTATCATGCTCAGGTTGAAGGGAAAGAAGATCAATATGCCGAGGTAGTAAAAGTATTGCAAGATATGTTTGAAGTTGTAACAAACGATATGATGAGAAATGGTTCCAGGTTTGTTTTGTTGTTTCTTGTTAAATAATTTTTCATTAGTTACTAACTGATCTTATAGCTCAAAGGTCAATATAAATTGTGTGCAGAACATTAGATATGCTATTATCTTCCCAGCAAAATTTTGAAGATTCAGCATACTTCATCAGGATGATTCAACCAGAATTATTTGCATCAGAGGATTCTATTCAATTTCCACTGGCTAAAGACGGGACACTTCAGGACAAAGTAATTCATATTCACTTCCGTTGCCTCTTTTTAGTCTTTTACTTACTGCAGTTACCTTCATAGATTTGCTTGTCCATCAATTTCCTATAGATATTATTAAGTGTGCATGACTTTCCTGTCACCAAAACAGTAAAATAGTAAACTGTTCACAAACTTAACAGATTCATGGCAGGAAAAGGTACTGAAAATTGTTGGTCCAATTGACATCATTTAATAATATAGATTAAGAATTAACTCTATAAATTTTATCACGTGTCTATACAATTAACATACTCAGATACATTAATATAAGAGTGCGAAACTACACAAGAAGACACAGATATTTTGTTGAAAGACCTTATTTGAAAGGTGAAATGTAACAGATAGAACGTTTCCTCTTGCTGCTGACCGTAAAAGACAAAGCTATGGATGTTCCTGCAAACTTGGATGCTCGGAGGCGCATCTCTTTCTTTGCCACTTCTCTCTTTATGAATATGCCTGCTGCTCCTAAAGTGCGAAATATGCTGTCATTCAGGTCAGAGATTTGCACTTCTGTTTGCTTCAGTTGTATCATATTGGTATTGTTTATCAGTTTTGATCGTGAGCATGTCATAACAACTTAGCAATTTCTTGACTTGCTAAATTTTCCATAATATATTTGTTTGATGAGCATCCTAGTGCCTGTTCACTATAGTCCTTACTCCTTATTCCTTAGTTTCGTTCCTTAAATTGTTCAGAAATATTAATATATATACAAAAGAAACAAGAAATTCTTAGTAAGCCAAGCCTATTCCATTGCAGATTCTGGTCTCTTTACATCAAGTGATGAAAGTAATTATCTCCATAATAAAAAAATGGAAAAAGGAAGTAGAAATATGGCTATGTTTTTTCCTCACACCATGGTGTGACTTTGGAAATTTTCTGTGACTGTCATGACGCAGATGTAGCACCTTTTCTTTTTGTTGCAGTGTGTTAACCCCACACTACATGGAAGAAGTCAAGTTTTCTATGGAGGAACTCTTATCAAGCCAGGAACAAGTATCGATCATATTTTATATGAAAAAGATATATCCAGGTTCTTTGATATTATCATTCTGCTTTCTTCACAACATGTGTGTATTTTAATGGGTTGGCTGATGACATTCCTATAACTTTTAGATCAGTGGAAAAATTTCTTAGAACGTGTCGGCTGTGAGGATTTAGATGCCTTAAAGTCTGCAAACAAGGAACATGAGCTTAGAGATTGGGCTTCATTTCGGGGTCAAACTTTGAGTAGAACAGGTAGTGAAAGCAAAATGGTATTAAGCAATGAAATTTGGCTCCATTATTAGCTTTAGATATGTGTTAATTTTCTGTTTGACGTCTGTTTTCTCTTTGACGCTGACAGTCAGAGGAATGATGTACTACAAAAGGGCCCTAAAATTGCAAGCGTTTCTTGACATGGCAGAGGATAAAGGTTTGTAATTTTCACTGGACTCTTCTGATATCTAAGATTAAACTCAAAGATCTGCTAGCAAACCGTATAATATATGAAGTGTTTGTGAGGCTTCAGTGCTGTCTGAATCTTTTAACTAATGGCTTGGTTGGTCATGCAGATATTCTTCAAGGTTATGATGCCTTTGAGAGAGGGAACGGGACGCTATCTGCTCAGCTGGATGCATTCGTAGACATGAAATTTACATATGTCGTTACATGGCAAATGTATGGTACTTGCAAATCTGCTGGAGATCCGCGTGCACAGGACATGCTTGATTTAATGATTAGGTAATTCTTCAATGTGAATAATATTATTACTTCCAAGCATTTGAAATTTACTAATATATAATTATGTCAACTACTGGATCTATGATGGAAGGTACCCAGCTTTACGTGTTGCTTATGTAGAGGAGAAAGAAGAAACCGTTGCAAATGAGCTTCAAAAGATTTATACGTCTGTGTTAGTTAGAGGAGGAGCCAATGGTCATGACCAGGTAATGGACACTGGACATTATTAGAATTTTGAGGGATTGCGGTAGAAATGTTTTAAATACTTTCAGCAAAGTGATATTGGATGAACATTTAGATCAAGACTTGCCTTACAGGACTTAAAAATAGAAAAATACAACAAAGTTATGATCTAAAGTCTCTATGACCTTGTAGAGCTCCTACGAGAGTGAGAAAGACCATGTATAACTGCCCTATATAAAGCAACAAACTTTCTTCATATGTTCCAAGCTTTTCAATATGTTTATTTTTACATCCAAGCCAGGCTAGATGTCATATGTACACAAGAATATCAAGTAAACTATTTATGAAGATATTCTAAGTGTCGTGTATAAATTACTGTGATCTTCTGGATCATTAAACTTCAGTTTTATTTCAGGTTTGTCTTACTAAGCTGAAATTTATCAATTCTTGAACTTCTTTTCAGTCTATATTTCTCAGTCTTGGCATCAATTTTCGAACATTTCCTCTTATCAAACACTACCAAAACATCCGAGCTTGTAGAGTGGAATTCAATGTATCAACTGTTTGCTTCTTAGATAATACTTCCTCAGATGATTTCTTTACTTAGTCTATAAAGAATTGCCTTGTTACCTTTGATGAAAATTTTAACCCACTCAACCCATGTCAGGTGGCCCCTTGCCTCTCGTTTACTCTCTTTATATCCAATATCATCCCCCCGCCCCCAATTAACACTCTTTTCTCAGTATCAATCATATTTTTGTTCTTAGTTTTACACAATCTAGCAATAACTGTTACACTTCCCTATTATTTATTCTTTAATATACCTGCCCAAGCCTAATAAGGAAATTACTTGAGGATGGAGGAAGTAATGTCTTTTACTCTTTTGATCTTCCTTTAATCTAATTTCTTCTATACATTTTAATTCCCTTTCACGATAATTCCTAGGCGTTTGAAGTAATGATTTAGTTTCGTAGAGAATAGTTGCTTGTCACTTTTTTCTGTTGCCTGCTCATTATTGTATTTTTATTCTAGTGATCATTTGAGATGGGCCCCAACGTACCTTTATTGTGCTTTGAACTTCTAGTTGATGGCTCCTCTTAGCAACTTGTGTCAATGGCTCTTCTGCATATAGCGTCTCCATCTCGATTTCCATAAAATCTCCACTTTCTTTGTTGTGTGTGTGTGTGTGTGTGTGAACTTTGGTGCACAATGTTGCCTCTCTTTCGTTGGCTTCTGGTGTTCCTTGACCCATCATTTGTTTTGCAACTGGTTGAACTTTAAGGGCTGAACAGAAAGTATTTTTGAATTTGTTAAGAAAATTTGGAGAGGAGGTCATTAGTAGGCTGTTCTCCTGAGCAAGAATTGCTAATGATATCTTCTCTGAGCTCATTTGATTTACAATTGAGAAGCTCTTGCTCTAGGCAATTGGAGGGTATATATATTTCAGAAGTCAAAGAATAGTGGATCTTTCACTTTATTAGAAAAGCACATGAAGAGTATGCATACTGCTAACAGTATACCAAGATATGTCAGGATTCATCATAAAGATTGATGTTCACCTACTCTTTGATGTTTGAACTCCAAAGTGAGCCTTAATTCTCATAGTAAGCCTAAAGGTCTCAAGTCTCAACTGATGAATTTTTTTTTTTTTTTCATTTCTATATTTAAGATTTAGCATTAGTTTTACAAAAAAACTGAAGTTAAGGGCCCTGATGCATCCTCCAATCACGAACAAAATGTAATTTTTTATATCCTTCTGATAATAACATTACATTCATGCTGGTGGATTTGATTTTGCAGGAAGTATATCGTGTTAAGCTTCCAGGTCCGCCTAATATTGGTGAAGGAAAGCCTGAAAATCAAAATCATGCAATAATTTTTACACGCGGTGAAGCACTCCAGACAATAGATATGAATCAAGTATGTGAACATTTAGTAAAAATTTCACCAGAAAAAAAAATTGTCTTTCTCACATTGTATGCACTCTCAGGATAACTATTTTGAAGAAGCTTACAAAATGAGAAACATCCTTCAAGAATTTTTGGAAGACCGAGCTCCCACTATAGTTGGTTTGAGAGAACATGTATTTACTGGGAGGTCAGTTCTTATGAACTCAATGGTGTGCATGCTAATGACTATGATGCTCAAACTAGTATAAAAGTATTAGACGTATGCGTCCAAGATTTCGACAAGTAAAATTAAATTTGAAGATAACAAGTATTCAAAGTTGTGACAAGAAGATATGGACAAGGATCCTTCCTTTTTGATACATGCATCTGTAAGTTAAAAGCATCAATTGTCTCGTTATGGCAAAAATTGAAATGTCTAAGTGTCCACAGTCCACATCCTTTTGGAGTGTCATGCATGTACACAACATGGATACTTGAAGCTGAATGAAGAGTCTGAGTATGGTAGCTATTGGCTCCCATCATTCTAAACTTCATATTCTGATTGTCATGCTGATTTTTAAATGGGTTTCCTATCCTATCCTTTCCGTTCCTTTCTTGCTTTCTTTCTTTCTACCTTTCTTTCTTTCATTCTTTCTAATTTCTGTCTTTCTTTCTTAAAATTTAAGAATATAATCTAGTACATGACATGTAACTTTACCTGTGGTTACCTATCTTTCTTCTCTTTCCTACCTTTTTGAGTTTAGTGCCCCTTGATATTACAGTCCATTGAATGTGTGACAATTTGATATTCGCTGAAAAAAGTTAAAACAAAAAAACTTTCTCTTAGACTAATTTGCTTGCTTGGTGTTAGGTGTGACCACTCACCATACCAGGCTGGTGTGGCTTGTATGACGCATTGATGCTTGCAAGAAGTTATTACTTTTGTTATTATAATGAATCATGTACGATTCAAGAATATTTTTGAACTTGTGCTATTACCTTTGACTGCAGTGTCTCTTCCCTGGCATGGTTCATGTCCTACCAAGAGACAAGCTTCGTGACCATTGGCCAGAGAATTTTGGCTAATCCCCTCAGGTAATCTATGGGTTATTACAACATATTGTGCATCAAAGAGACGGTAGGATAGAATGCACCACGGATGAATTCTTTTTCTGTGCGCACAAGTGCATGCGTGATATGCTTATTTGCTACTTGCTAGTATGAATATGCTTTGTACATTCCGTAACTATATCTTCAATGTAATGTATGCATTAACTTGGTAAGCAATCCTGAATAACTATTCTCATAACTTTTCACAATTCTATATACAGGGTACGATTTCATTATGGTCATCCAGATATATTTGATAGGATATTTCACATAACACGAGGTGGTATCAGCAAAGCGTCAAGAACCATTAACCTGAGCGAGGATGTCTTTGCTGGTAAAAACTGCATACATCCTTTTAATTGTTAGCATATTTTCCATCATCTGTATAGTGAGACACCATTTATGTGCAGGATTCAACTCTGTACTACGGCGTGGATATGTTACATATCAAGAATACATCCAAGTAGGAAAAGGTCGTGATGTAGGATTGATTCAGATATCAAAATTTGAAGCCAAAGTAGCCAATGGGAACAGCGAACAGACTCTCACCCGTGACCTTTATCGTCTTGGGCAGCGATTTGACTTCTTCCGGATGTTATCGTGTTATTACACAACCATTGGCTTCTATTTTAGCAATCTGGTATGTCTTATTCAAGTGGCATTTTGTTCCCTCCCTATATCTCTTTTTATCTTGTTAGTCTCCATGGGATTTTGACTAATAGGCTCGATAATTAGCATCACTTATCCTATATGGCAATTTGGACACTTCATGCTTGTTTTGCTTACTTTAAGTTCCTTCTTGTGCTAATATTGTACAATCTATGCTGCTTGTGACTCATTGATTGGTATCCATCAAATGCATATTTTGTTTTTTATATCTGCTTTTTTCCTTCTGCAAATAAGTCATTTCAATTTTATTGATGTGGAAATGGGAAATGAAGTTTGCCAATTTTACTGCTGAAACCTTGCAGATATCAGTGATTTCCATATATGTGTTCCTCTATGGGCAGCTGTACCTTGTTCTTAGTGGGCTGCAGAAAGCACTCATAGTTGAAGCTAGAATCCATAACGTACAATCCTTAGAAACTGCTCTGGCTTCCCAGTCATTTATACAACTAGGACTCTTGACAGGTCTACCTATGGTTATGGAGATTGCACTGGAGAGGGGTTTCTATACAGCCCTTAAAGATTTTGTACTTATACAGCTGCAGCTTGCTTCAGTGTTCTTCACCTTCTCTTTCGGAGCAAAATCTCACTATTATGGTCGAACAATTCTTCATGGTGGTGCCAAATATATACCTACAGGTCGCAAGGTTGTGATTTTTCATGCCAGCTTCACAGAGAACTACAGACTGTATTCTAGAAGCCACTTTGTGAAAGGATTTGAGCTGCTGCTTCTGTTGGTTGTTTATGATCTGTATCGGAAGTCCTATCAGAGCAGTATGGCATATGTCCTGATCACGTATGCTATTTGGTTTTTGTCACTAACATGGCTGTTTGCTCCATTTCTGTTTAATCCTTCTGGATTTGACTGGCCATTAGTTGTTGATGACTGGGAAGATTGGAACAAGTGGATAAGGCAGCAGGGTGGTATAGGAATCCCACCTGATAAGAGCTGGCAGTCATGGTGGGATGATGAGCAGGAGCATCTACGCCGCTCCAGATGGAGTTCTAGGCTCATTGAAATAATTCTCTCACTGAGGTTTTTCATATATCAATATGGCCTTGTCTACCAGCTAGACATTTCCAAAAACAGTAGCAATTTTACTGTCTACGTCTTCTCATGGGTTGTCATAGCTGTGATTTTTCTCTTGGTTAAGGTAATTCTATATATTTTTGAATTTTGATCACTTTGCATAATTTGTTAGCGACTGTTAAACCATTTTGACCTTACTATGGAGATTAAAAACTGTAATGATTTCCTATACGAAGATAAGGATGAATCTGATTCTTATAGTGATAGTGATAGTGATTTTGGACATCCGAAAATATTTATGAGTTATGCCTGTTAGTTCATACTCAATACAATTATATGAAACAAGATCAGAGATCAAGCATTTCTAATCGTCATGTAAAGCGTCTATCTGTAACACACAAAAACTCTAAAGTCATCAATTGTAGCATCCATTGTTTTGTCAGGTGTTATAATTTCCTGAATTTGTCGGATTGGGAATGCTAATTTGTTAGAAATGTAGTCATATGATTGTATAGTATCCAACTGTGAATAAAGAATTTTGTATGTCTTCCCATCTGACCATACTTCACATCTTAACTAAATCTAACTCAAGTTGATTCGGATATATTCTCATTAAGATGATGTTTTGCAGATAGTGAATATGGGAAGACAGTGGCTTAGTGCCAATCATCAGTTTCTGTTCAGGCTATTCAAAGCATGTCTCTTCTTGTCTGTTATATCAACCATTATCACACTTTCACTCGTTTGTGATCTTTCTATCATGGATTTGCTTGTATGCTGCCTGGCGTTTCTGCCAACTGGATGGGGTTTAATATTGGTAAGCTAGTTAAGATTTGTTAAGGTTATTGACTTTTAATTAAGAGAAGAACACAATTATATAGATGATATTTTGCTTTTCCAGATTGCACAAACTCTCAGGCCCCTGATAGAGAACACAGGAATATGGGACTTCGTGCAGGTTTTTGCTCAATCTTATGATTATGCTATGGGTGTTGTCCTTTTTGCTCCAATCGCCTCCTTCTCTTGGCTCCCAATTATATCAGCCTTCCAAACACGTTTTCTTTTTAATGAAGCCTTCAGCAGAAGATTACAGATACAACCTATACTTCAAGGGAAGAAGAAGCGCAATTAAGTTGATCATTCTAGTCTATGTATAGTCAAATCTAATCATAAAAATCTCATATAGTTGTGCGTGACATAGGAATATTTTTGTAAAGGAAGAAAAAAAACATAGAAATAGATTGTGTAACACTAACATGTAAACATGTAGCTAGAGAACATTGATTAATTTACAGATTTCTATTACTCTGGCTTTTAAACTAATTGTAAAAAGCTGGCCTTATCATTATAGATTGCTAATTACATCAAGAATGTAACTAAGAGTCCAAAAGTTTCTTCATCTCACTTGCGACATCAATAATACTTGGTATGTCATCCTCACCTATGCATCTCAAAGTAAGCTAGTATACATCCTGCAATTGCTTTTGCTTTCCGTATTCTTCTATTTCTCTTGAGATTGCAGGATCTACTATCATACTGATGTCGATGTTTTCGCCATGATTTCTTATTATGTCAAGAAGTTCACGATGGTACCCTGTATGATGTTTACACCGGCCAACTAAAAGCTCAAAAACTAGCATACGAAAAGAAAACACATCAGTTTTTTCAGTTAACCTGCCTGATGTTATATACTCAGGTGGACATTGAAAGCCCCCTGCAATGCCAATTATAGCATCAATCAGATGAACTTCACCTTCAAGGATCAACACTGAGAAAAAAAAACCTTGTAAGCTTAGCATGATACTCCATGTCCAAAAATACATCTCCAGAGTTCAAATTTCTAAATATCACCTTCCTACTAAAACCATTTTGGAGGTAAGCAAGGGCATAAGAAATATCCGAGCCCATTTTTAACCTGACTTCCCACGGCAATGATCCTTCTTGCCTGTAAATACGATCTTGATGGAATATCATTTTGTATGAATTCAAACAATGAAAATAGGGAGAAAAGATAGAGAGAAGTATCTGTGTTTTTATTATCTTGAATGAATGAAACGCTTTACACAGATTAGTATTTATATACAAGAGAGAAGAAGATACAAATGTGTAACTAATCTTCTATTAAGCTGAATCAGTTAGGAAGCTTCTAAGAGTAGCTAACTAACTAACTAACTGCCTAACTAACTGCATAACTAACAGATTAGTTAGTTGTTGAGCTGCTGTCTTGATTAGCTTGGTATACACCAACACCCCCCCCCCCCCCAACCTTGGGAGGGAGAAACCATGCCAAGTTTGGAAGATAAATTAGAGTGTTGAACACTAGGGAGAATTTTGGTGAAGATATCAGCAAGCTGGTGAGTAGTTGGCAGATAACTGAGTTGTAAGAGACCTTCAAGTACCTTATCTCTAGTGAAAAGTCCACTTCTATATGTTTGGTGCGTTCATGAAAGATAGGATTTTTAGCTAGGTGGATAGCAGACTGATTATCAGAATGTAAAACAACAGGCTGCAAATCACAGACACCAAACTCTTCTAGCAAACGAACAACTAATCCAAGTGACTTCACTAGCTACATGTGCCATAGCTCTATATTCTGCTTCAGAAGAGCTTTTAGAAATGGTACTCTGCTTCTTGAACTTCCAATTAATAGGAGAGTTACCAAGAAGTAAAACATAGCCTGTAACTGACCTTCTGGTTGTGGGACAAGCTGCCCAATCAGAGTCACTATAAGCCTGGAGTGACAGTTGGTCGGAAGCTTTGAGCAAGATGCCTTGTCCAGCAGTATGTTTAATGTATCTGAGGGTATGAGTAAGAGCTTGAACATGAGAAAGTTTGGGAGAATGCATATGTTGACTTAAGCTTTGGACAACAAAGGCTAGATCAGGCCTTGTGTGGGTTAAGAAGTTGAGTTTGCCAACATAACATCTGTATAATTCAGGGTTATCATAGAGAGAACTAGGATCATCAGTAGACAACTTGAGATTGAGAGGAAAAGGTGTAATGGCAGGCTTTGAAATATCAAAGATGCAGTCATCAATAAGCTCTTTGGTGAATTTCTTTTGTGTCAAAACATACCCTTCAGAAGACTTAGTAACCTCAATACCAAGGAAGAAATGTAGGAGCCCTAAGTCTTTGATGCTGAAAGTAGAGTGTAAATGACTCTTGAGTGCAGTTATGGTAGCTTCATTAGAACCTGTTAGGATGATATCATCCACATAGACAGCTGCAATGGTAACATCACCATTTTCTTTCTTTAAGAATAAAGAATAATCATTCTTTGATTGCACAAAACCTTGAGACTGAAGCTCATCAAGCAACCTAGCAAACCACTGCCTGCTGGCTTGCTTCAAGCCATATAGAGACTTTTTAAGGAGACAAACATGACCTGGAGGAGCTTGGACACCTTCAAGAACCTTCATGTAAACTTCTTCATGCAAATGCCCATGAAGAAAGGCATTATTAATGTCCAATTGGAAGAGATTCCACTGTTTGCTAGCAGCTAGTGAAATGAGACATCTAACAGTAGACATCTTGACTATAGGAGAGAAAGTTTCTTGATAGTCATGGCCATACTTTTGAGTGAAACCTTTGGCTACCAATCTTGCTTTGTACCTCTCAATGCTGCCATCAGCATGTTTCTTCACTTTGTAAACCCACTTGCAGCCAATAGCGCTTTTTCCTTTAGGTAACACAGCATACTCCCAAGTAGCAGTGTTTTCTAAGGCTGTGACCTCTTTATCCATTGCTTCTACCCACTTAGGATCAACTGCAGCTTTAGAATAAGTAGTAGGTTCTGCAAAATCAGTATGGGTGGCTATAAAAGCTTTGTGAGTAGGGAGAAGAGAATCATAAGGAATGATATTGCAGAAGGGAGATGTGGCTGTAGCACAAACAAAATCAGTAAGATGAGAGGGTGGTTTGTGTGTTCTGGTAGATTTTCTGGGTTGAACAGGTGGTGGAGGTGGGGAAGTAGATGTATGAGAAGATTCAGAATAGGGAGATAATAAATTAAGAGAAGAAGAAGGTAGAGAAGAAGAAGAAGATATCATTGGTGTAGAAGGAGTGTGAGAAACATGAAAAGAAGAAGGGAAAGAAACATCAACATTTGTAGTGTGAGGTAGGAAGAAATCTGTGGTATAAGTTGTTTGTGGAGAAGAAGAGTGGTGAAAAGGGAAGTGAGACTCATGAAAAAGAATGTCTCGAGAAATAAGAATTTTATTAGTGGCTAAGTTCAAGACTTTGTAGGCTTTGTGAGTGGAAGGAAATCCTAGCAAAACACAAGGGTGAGCTCTGCTATCAAATTTGCTTCTTTTAACAGTAGATAAGGAAATGTAACATAAACAGCCAAACACTCTTAGATGAGAGAGATCAGGTTTAGAGTGAAAGAGTTTTTCATATGGACTGAGAAAGTTAATGCTCTTCAAAGGCATTCTATTCACAAGATAAGTAGTTGTAAGAATGCAATCACTCCAGTATTTGCTAGGCACTTTAGACTGAAGAAATAATGCTCTAGCTGTTTCAAGCAGATGTTTGTGTTACCTTTCAACCACACCATTTTGATGTGGTGTGTTACTACAACTTTTCTGTTGTAGAATGTCATTATCAAGAAGTAATTTCTTCATATTTCCTTCAGTTAAATCAGGTGCATTGTCTGATCTGATGCACTGAACTTTGCAATTGAACTGAGTCTGAACATACTTCAAGAATTGAGCCGTGATAAAGACATAATCAGTTTTGCTTTTTAACAAATGAATCCAGGTCATCCTGGTAAAATCATCAACAATGGTGAGAAACTGATTGTTACCAGATGAATCACAAATTAGGTAAGGGCCCCAGACATCTATGTGAAGTAACTCAAATGGTTTATTGCTTTTGATTGCACTAACAACAAAAGGTAATCTAGTTTGTTTTGCTAAAGGACAGATGTTACAAAAACATTCAGCCAAACAACCTTGAACATTAACACCTTTAATGTTCTTTATTTTACCAAAAGATATGTGACCAAGCCTAAGATGCCACAACTTGGCTTCTTCCACAGCAGAGAAGCAAGTTGAAGGTTGTTGTGCAGCAATGGAAGTTTGCAGGAGAGAATTATCCAGTATGTAAAGACCATTATCAAGCTTACCAAGCAAAGTGTACCTTTTCTTGGAAGGGTCCTGAAGCAAACATTCATTATTAACAAAGGAAACAGAACATCCACTATCTTGACGTAACTTGGATATTGAAATCAAGTTAAATTGGAACCCTGGCACATGTAACACATTATTAAGGACTACTTCATTCTCTAGTTTCACAATCCCTTTGTGTTTAACTCGAAGTTTAGTGCCATCAAGTATAGTAATCATAGGGCATGTATGAGTTAATGGAGTGTAAGAATCAAATAAAGTTAAATCTGAGCACATATGATCCGTGGCTCCACTATCTAATATCCAGGCAGTTTGATAATTAGATAGGAGACAAAAATTACCTTCCAATTGAGAACTCACAGCTGAGCCAAGAGAATTGGAAGTCTGACCAGGTGCTTGATTCTGAAATTTTTCTAGATACTCCATTAGTTGCCTGTGTTGTTCTGCAATGAATGTGGCATGAACAACTTCATTATCAGAATCTTCTGTGGAATTCCGAGTGGCTGTAGCAGCAACCTTCTTGCTCTTAGCTTTAGGATAACCATTGAGTTTCCAGCACCTATCTACTGTGTGATTTCTCATTTTACAATGTTCACAGTACAATGTATTTCTGCCAATATTCCTTTGAACACCATTATTGCCAGGATTACTAGATTGCTTGTAATTTCTGTTGTCTGGAAATCTATTTGCCAAGAAAACTGCATTGTCAGCATTGAATTGAGTCTTAAGACTGCTCAATTCTTTGTGTGTCTCTTCTTGCAATAGCAAGTTGTATGCCTTAGAAATTGTAGGAAGTGGATGCATCATGAGAATGCTACTCTTAGTATGAATGTATTTTTCATTAACCTTCATCAAGAATTGGATTAACCTTTGAGTTTATTGAGACTTTAACAATTTTTCAGTGAGTGTGCAACTACATCCAGTGCACACACAAGATGGTAAAGGATCAAATCCATCAAGTTGATCCCATAGTAACTTGATTTTAGTAAAGAAAGCTGAAATTCCTTCTTCATTACCATGTGTAAGTTCTCCCAATTGTTGTTGCACAGAGAATAATTGAGGTCCAGATGATTGAATGAACCTTTCATCAAGATCAAGCCAAATTTCTCTGGCTGTATTGAGGTATAGGACACTTCTACTAATTGAAGATTCAAGAGAATTCAAAATCCAAGAAATTACCAGATCATTGCATCTGTTGCAGAGTTAAATCATCTGAAGTTACTGCATGTCTGGTAAGAGATCCATCAACAAAGCTCAAATTGTTTCTGGCTGACAAAGAAATTATCATTGCACGCTTCCAATCATTGAATCCAGTAGTTCCATCAAACATTGAATTCACTAATTTCGATGAATTAACATCAGAGTTATTCAGAAAATATACTGAATTAGGATCTTGTGTGTTTTGTGTCTTTTCAGTTGACATTGTAACTGAATTTCAAGAAAAGAAGATTGATCAATAGAAGATGATTTCAGAGAGAGAGAGAAGAATTTGCGGAATTTGAACTTGCGATTATCAATTGATAATCTGTAAATGGCAGGATCAAATGATCTGCTCTGATACCATGATGGAATTCATCATTTTGTATGAATTCAAACAATGAAAATAGAGAGAAAAGATAAAGAGAATTATCTGTGTTTTTATTATCTTGAATGAATGAAATGCTTTACACGGTTTGGTATTTATATACAAGAGAGAAGAAGATACAAATGTGTAACTAATCTTCTATTAAGCTGAATCAGTTAGGAAGCTTCTAGGAGTAGCTAACTAACTAACTAACTGCCTAACTAACTGCACAACTAACTGCACAACTAACAGATTAGTTAGTCGTTGAGCTGCTGTCTTGATTAGCTTGGTATACACCAACAGATCTGCAAGACATCCTCCATCAGAATATTCATACACTATTACTGGGTACTTTGTTTCAAGGCAACATCCCAAAAGCTCAAGAGAACTTCTATGCACACTCATTTGCATAGCTATTACAATTTCTCGACAAATGCCTTCTACACCTATGAATCGTATAGATGTATATATGTCGTAAAATATTTTGATGCAAGTAGTTGGGCGCCCTTCATCTATTGAGCCTCGGTATAGTTTGAAGTGACCACACCATTGGAGAATCTCATGGTCAGTGAAGTTGCTCATCTTCATGACTTCTTAGGCTAAGAAAACATGAGTGGGATAGTTTTTCCCATTGCAGAAGGAAACAAGCTCCTCTTGTAGCAAGCTTCCATTCTTGATGAAATTGTTACGACGTTCCTTATTTATATTCTGAGACTTCCAATACTTGAATATTTTCATGTCAAGAGATTATATTTTAAGAAAATAGTTGAATTGAATTATGGGAATATAACATGAGTATTAATTGTTTGGATCCTCTAGAGTTGTAAAATAACTCTACAAGGTAGAGTTTGAGCAATATCAACCATTGAATAAAAAATAAATGATTCATATATCCTCTTTCCAAAATCCCTCCTATTTTATCTCATAAAATTCATCCCTAACCCTTAAAAGAAACTTTTTGAAATCAACTTTGAATGCTTCAAAGTCATCCACATTAGAGTACCAACGTCTTTAATAATGTGACAATGGAAGCATTTAGGAATTTCCTTGTCACATTCTTTTTTTGACTTTTGGACATGGATATAAACTTATATAATGTCTTGGATGGTGTAACAACAAACATCATATTTGTGAAGAAATATGTCCTTAGACATCCCGACAATTACTATACATAAATAGGAATGTTATTATAAAGATAATAAAGTTAATTATTTTAGTAATCGTATTTTCTTGCTAGAGAATAAATATGATTAATAGGACAATATTGATTGGGCCTATCACTAAAATAGATTAATCCTATGAGGTCACACAGTGTATACAAGTTGGACAAAGTAATCCTAATCCAGTTAGGATTAGGATTGGGCCAGTCCAAAAGGGAATAGGCGGTGAATTAGTTCTCCTAACCCGCTTAAGACTCTTCTATTATATATAGGATATAATATTAGGGTTTAGGTGATCAATTAATTAGTCGGTTTTTTTTCACTAGAGAGAGAAAGAGAAACCCTAAATCTATTCCCTAAACCGGCGCCTATTCCATCAAAAGCAAGAGGATTTTCACTCTTCTGTTCTAGCAAACGTTGGTGTTCAACTGGAGCTCGTGGACTAATTAGAGGAGCAACACTTGGGGCTCTTGGATTTTCAAAGCTTGCATACAACAGGAAAATCACACTACAAAGGTTTAATTCTTGATCCCTATTGAATGATTCATGTGTTTGATTATGTCTGCGATCCTATGATAGATGTTACGAAATTGTTTCCTGAAATTCCGCTATGTGCATCTATAAATTCCAACAGTGGTATCAGTTTTGCCAAATTCATAATATTCACATGATCATGTTATTTTATGCAAAGTTATTATTTTTATTCAATTAAGGGAGGATTTATTTATGGCTTGAATTTGCATAATTAATATTTGATATTAATTAATTGGAAAATTATAAATAATTGATTTATTTGTGATATATGCTCAAATAATTTTATAAAGGTTCGAAAATTTTATACCATGGTAGAAATGAAGTGTTTAATTCTCTCTAAAATTTTCGGAATTTTATAAATATATTTGTTGGATTTAAAATTATTTAATGTTGAATTTGATTAATCATTGAAATAACTTGTTAACGATTAAAGATTTGATTTTTAATTTGTTAAATAAATATAATTTTCATCACCCACATAGATCTAAAATATTATGATAGCTGGAAATAATTTTTGAATTTTTCCATAAATTTTCAAAATTTAATCATATTAAATGAATTATGGTTAAATTTTATATTTAATTTGATTATTCATAAATTTTAAAGATAACAATTAAAATATCTGATTTTATTTGTTATGATAATTCAGTAGATCACCTTAAAAGTTATTTTCGAAATTTTCAGATTTTAATTGTTATTTTCTGAATTTTTTGATAAAATTTGTTTTTTGCCTTATCTTGAATTCTTGTTAGATTATTCATTTAAATCTAATCTCAACTACCTTTAAAATTGTTTAAATTTTTTTTGATGGATTCAAAATTTCTGGAAACAATTTTCGGATTTTTCCACTAATTTTCGAATTTTTATCATATTATTAATGATTTTTTGTTAAATTTCATGTTTAATTCCCTTAAATCAAGTACTCGTCTTTTTTAAAAACTTTCCTAAACCCTAAACCTCTGCTGGCGTAGGTTAAGGTGCTTCGCTAACTTGTGCCTTCTTAGATTATGGGCCGGAAAAAGAAGGTGACCACGCCGGTGGCTAGCTCGTCGGCTCAGGGAAAACCTTGTGAGACACCATAGACACAAAATCAACAAACTTTAGAGAGGGAGAGAGAGAAATCTAATGGAACAGTAACCGATGACATTACAATCTCAGAGAGAACTCCGGTGGAGATAGTGAGCAACATGGAGCAAAGTAAGAGTATGGAGGGTGATAAGAACAATTTTAATGATGCAGCGAAGCAAAAATGGAAGTCCTTTACAGCTCAGAGTCGAATATCTGACAAAGGTATGGGTCTCAAGTTCATCCCTCCTGTTTTCATTGATGGAATTCCGACCGCTAAGCCTTATAAAATCGAGGTCGGAAGAATGAGTGAGAGTTGGGTAAATGCTGTTGTGGTTTATGTAGTTGGGCAAAATCCAACTCTGAATGCTATATCTCAATATGTTAAAACTCAGTGGCAATCCCAGGAAGAGCCACAAGTGTTTAAGCATGATGAAGGCTTCTTTATTGTTAGAATGAAGACTAGGGAGGAAAGGGATAATATTTTGTTTTCAGGGCCTCACTTGTTCTATGGTAAAGCCATGATAGTTAAGCAATGGAGTGCTAACTTTAACTTTCATGAGGAAGTATTGAAGGTAATTCTTATTTGGGTAAAGATGCCTAACCTTCCTCTGAATTGCTGGGGAGAGGACTCTTTGAGCAGGATAGGAAGTGTGTTACGTGTCCCACTTTATGCAGATGAATGTACTAGTCAAGGCTTGAGAATTTCTTATGCAAGACGGTTGATTGAAATGGATGTAACACAAGAAATACCTAAAGTGGTGGCAGTAGAAGACCCTAATGGTGTTGTTTTAAACAAAAACTAGAGTATGACTGGGTTCCTACCTTCTGTAAAAAATGTCAAGCAGTGGGTCATAATTGTGGAGGAAAGACTGTAGTTAATAGTAGAGTAGTTCAAAGGTGGATTCCTAAGAAGGTCTTGCCTGTTGAAAAGTCAGTAGTTCAGCTCCCTTCCATAATTGAAGCTGATGCAGAACAAGTAGTGGAGAACATGGTGCAAGATCAATCAGGGGAGGTTAATGTGGTTTCTGAAGAGACTACTGTTACTCCTATCAATACCCCTGTTAACACTCCAGCTGCAGATGAAAAAGAATGGAGATTGGTTACAAGAAAGACAAAAGACAAAGGAAAACAGGTGTATAATCAGAGTGGAATGCAGCTGCTTTTTGGATCAGGTTTACCTAGGAGCTGTCCTGGGGGTGCTAGGGGACCTAATCCCTATTTGTCATAATGAAGGTTACAACATGGAATGTGAGGGGTATGAATGACCCTGTCAAAGTGAAAAGTATCAAAAAAATTCTTCACTCACAAAAAATCTCATTATATAGCCTTTTTGAAACAAGAGTAAGACAACAAAATTGTGTGAAAATACAAAAAAAGTTTGGTAATAGGTGGAGTTGGACTAATAACTATACTTATTCACCAAGAGGTAGAATTTGGGTTGGATGGTTGAATAATGATGTGAAGATTAATGTTCTGCTTGTTACAGAACAAGTTATTACCATGGAGGTTCAGAACAGTTATGGGGTGACCCTATTTAAGATGACTGTTGTTTATGGGCTTCATACAATTGCATATAGAAAGGTGCTCTGGGAGGATCTATACAATTTTGTATCAGTGTGTCAGGAGCCTTGTATACTGATAGGGGATTGTAATGTTGTTTATAATGCCCATGATAGATTGAATGGTAATGATGCAAGTGAAGTTGAGACAGTTGATCTTAGAAATTTTGTCCTGAATGCTCAGTTGATGGAAGCTCCTACTACTGGTCTTTTTTACTCTTGGAATAATAAGAGTATAGGCCCTGACAGAATATCAAGTAGGATTGACAAAAGTTTTGTTAATGTTGCCTGGATTAATCAGTATTCAGATGTGGTTATAGATTACAGTGCAGTTGGGATATCAGATCACTCACCCTTGATTTTTAATGTTGCTAAGCATCAAGATGAAGGTGGTAGACCATTCAAGTTTTTGAACTTTCTTGCTGATCAAAATGGATATATTGAAGTAGTGAAGGAGGCTTGGGGTTCAGCTCAAAATAGATTTAAAATGAAAAATATTTGGGTGAGACTTCAAGCAATTAAAAAAGCTTTGAAAGGTTTTCATTCAAAAAATTTATCTAAAGCTCACTGTCAGGTGGAGGAGTTCAGAAGAAAATTAGCTGCTATTCAAGCTTTGCCAGAGCTGACACAGTCTAGTGAGTTGCAAGAGGAAGAAAAGAAACTGATTGCTCAACTGAGGAAGTGGTCTAGTATAGATGAAAGTATACTGCAACAAAAAGCAAGTATTCAGTGGTTGTCACTAGGTGACTCTAATTCCAAGTTCTTTTTCACTGCAATAAAAGTGAGAAAAGCTAGGAATAAAATTGTGATACTTCAGAATGACAGAGGAGAACAGCTGACAGAAACTTCTGAAATTCAGAATGAAATATGCAACTTTTACAAGAGTTTGCTGGGGACAAGTTCTTATATTGATTTGAATATAGTGAGAGCTGGGGCTAAACTAAGTGCTACTGCTTGTGAGCATCTAGTGCAGCCTATCACTATACAGGAGATAGATCAAGCTCTGGCTGCTATTGATGATGCAAAGGCTCCAGGCTTGGATGGTTTTAACTCAGTTTTCTTCCAGAAAAGTTGGCTGGTGATTAAACATGAGATATATGCAGGTATAATGGATTTCTTTTCTAATGGTTTTATGCATAAGCCTATCAATTGTACTGCTGTAACAATGATACCAAAAATTGATGATGGAAAACATGCTAGAGATTATAGGCCCATTGTCTGCTGCTCTACTCTCTACAAAATAATCTCTAAAATATTAACAAAGAGACTGCAAGCTGTGATTACAGAGGTGGTTGATTGTGCTTAGACAGGATTCATACCAGAGAGAAACATTGGTGATAACATTCTCTTAGCTACTGAGCTTATAAGAGGTTACAATAGAAGACATATCTCTCCTAGGTGTGTGATCAAAGTTGATATCCGAAAAGCCTATGACTCTGTAGAATGGGTTTTTCTTGAAAGTATGCTCAAAGAGTTAAGCTTTCCTAGTATTTTTATTGGGTGGATTATGGCCTGTGTAAAGACAGTGTCTTATTCCATTTTACTAAATGGAGTTCCTTCTGTTCCTTTTGATGCTAAGAATGGTCTAAGACAAGGAGACCCCTTGTCTCCTTTCTTATTTGCTTTGAGCATGGAATATTTGAGTAGGTGCATGGGTGATATGTGCAAGGATCCTGAGTTTAACTTTCATCCCAAATGTGAGAGAATCAAGCTGACTCATCTCATGTTTGCGGACGATTTGCTAATGTTTGCTAGAGCTGATGCAAGTTCCATCACCAAGATCATGAAAGCTTTCAATTTATTCTCAAAGGCTTCAGGTCTTCAGGCAAGTATAGAGAAAAGCTGCATCTATTTTGGTGGTGTTTGTCAGGAAGAGGCAAGTCAATTGGCTGAGAGAATACAGATGCATATTGGCACCCTGCCATTTAGGTACTTTGGAGTCCCTCTAGCATCAAAGAAACTTAACTTCTCACAATGTAAACCCCTCATTGATAAGATTACAGCAAGGGCTCAAGGTTGGGTAGCTCATTTGCTAACTTATGCTGGAAGATTACAGTTGGTGAAAACTATTCTTAGCAGCATGCAAAATTATTGGGCCCAAATATTTTCATTGCCTAAGAAGCTGATAAAGGCAGTTGAAACAATCTTTAGAAAATTTCTATGGACTGGAACAGTGGATACTAGCTCTAAGGCTCCTGTGGCCTGGGATTTCTTGCAACAACCAAAAAGTACTGGTGGCCTAAATGTAACTAATATGGTGTTATGGAACAAAGCAGCAATTCTTAAGCTTCTTTGGGCTCTGGCTTTCAAACAGGATAAATTGTGGGTTAGATGGGTGAATGCCTATTACATCAAGAGACAAAGTCTAGAAAATGTTACTGTTAGCAGTAACACTTCATGGATACTTAGGAAAATTCTTGAAGCTAGAGAATTGTTGGTAAGAACTGGAGGATGGGAGACAGTGAGCACTCAATGGAAATTCAGCATAAAGAAAACCTACAAGCTCCTCCAAGAAGATTATGATAATGTGGTCTGGAAAAGGTTAATTTGCAATAACCAAGCTACTCTAAAAAGCAAGTTTATTCTATGACTAGCCATGCTCAATAGGCTAGCTACAGCTGAAAGAGTGAGTAATTGGAGTAGGGATATGAGTCCCCTTTGCAAAATGTGTGGTAATGAGATAGAAAATGTGCAACATCTGTTTTTCAACTGCTCTTATAGCAAGGAAGTCTGGTGCAAGGTCATGAGGTACTTAAACACTCAGCCTCAGGTTAATGCTCAAAATGAACTAGAGTTGGTTATAAAAAGAGCTCGCAACACTAAGGATAGAAGTAAGTTGTTTGTTATGATGTACACAGAGGCTTTGTATGCCATCTGGTTACAGAGAAATGCTAAAGTGTTTAGAGAGTCAGATGTAAATCCCAATCAAATTGTTAGAAGCATCATTTTTAAAATTGCAGTTAGGTGTAGTGAGAAGCAAAAGCAAATGTTAGTGATGTAAGCACTTGCTTTGGTTTTTAGTTGGCATTAGGAGTAGTCTGTTACTCTAATGTTGTAGATTGTATTTTTGGTTGTCAATAACAATTTTGAATTGCCAAAAAAAAAAAAAAAAAAAAAAAAAAAAAAAAAAAGATAACAATCAAAATATCTTATTTGTAAAGAAAATTCAATAGATCACCCTAAAAATTATTTTCAAATTTTTCGGAATTTAATTGTTAATTTTCTGAATTTCGGAATTAATTTGAATTTTTACCCTAATTTTGAATTCTTGTTAGATTTAATGTTTAGTGGAGATTATTCATTCAAATCTAATTTCAACAATTCTAAAAATTTGTTTAAGATTTGTTGTTTGATTCAAAATTTCTGCCACAAATTTTTCGGAGTTTATAACCTAATTATCTCCTAAATCTTTAATTAATTGTTAAATAAAGATTACTTTAATTTAAATTGTAATTGTTACAAAAAATTGAAGAGAAGGCAACCATGGCTGGGTGGACCATCGGAGAGGGTGGTGCCACGGTGGTTGGCGGGAGAGGAGTGCCGGAATATGAAGGGAAGAAGACGGCACTGGTGGGAAGGCGGGGCGGTGAGCGTACGACGTGCACGACCCTTCCCTCCTCGCGCAACTTGCTGGCGAGTGTCGCCGGCGAGCGTGAAGCATGGTGGTCCAGCTTGGCCGGCCAGAGTCGACGCAACGTGAAAATGGCAGGCGGCGGTGATAACTAGTGATCTTCGCGTGGATGAGCGGAGGTTCAATGGTTTTGCTTGTGTTGGTCGAACTCCAACGTAGGTTCTTGGAACCTTGTTAGCTGTTGACTAACAGCCTTCTGCTGCTGGTCAACAAGTCAACACTATTTTTAAAAAAAAAATTATTTTTAAGAAAATTCAGATTTTCAAATGTTGAGCATAAATCCAAAAGTTTCCCACTTTGCAAATTTGTGAATAATAATGATTATTGCCATATTTAAATAAGTAATTGAATGAAAATAATAAAGTGTCCTAAATAATTTCTAGCTTAAACTTGTTAAGTTTTATAATTATTATGGGAAGTTTTTTTTTTGCTTATTAGTTGTTAATAAGTAGATAGTTTGTGTTTATTTTATTTTGATATTATAAATGCGTGGATGTTTAATATAATATGTGTGATATTATATTTTGCATATTATGACTAGTATGGCCCAAATTAGGATAGTAAATACGATATGCGAATCGATATATTTGAATGTAAATTAAATACGATCTGCGGATCGTTTGTATTTTTGTAACTTTAAATTTTTGTTATTTATTTAATTCAATTATGTAATTAAACATGATCCAAAGAGTTTCAAGGATGGTGATCCATGAAGATTCAAGGGAGGATTCATGAAGATTATTTATTTTCCTAAGTATAGGGGCCATACTAGATCATTTTAATTATTGCTTTTATAATTTTTCTTGCATTTATTTTGTTTAAATGCTTGCTTCTAAGTTTGTTTGTGGTTAATTAATTCATGTGTTCACTATTAATTGACCATATTAGTAAACTTAAGGTCCTCACAAGTAATATTGAGTTTTGATTGCTTTTCCAAACAACACCTACAAAGCCTTAGATAATGAGTGATAGTTTCTGCCAAAGCAGGGTGTTACTCATGATTCCGGGGATAGTAGGTTAGGTTTTTGAAATTTACATGTTAATGTTTGGTTTAACTCAACAAAATCATCAAAAGACAAAGTTTTGGGTTTTGAAGCTAAGAGCACTAGGGGAAAAAACCTTATATGTCACTTAGTATAAAAAACCGCATCCGAAAATCAACAAAAAAAAAATGAGAGGGAAATTTGGCAAACAAAATCTGATGCAGTCCTTAAAAAATCGCATCAGATTTAAAATCTGATGCGATTTTTGAAAATTTGATGCGGTTGTTAGGACCGCATCAGATTTTTTATTTTTTCTAAAATAAAAAATGAAACTCCAGCCCAATTCACCCCAAGCCCAATCCGTTTTCCTTATAATCCCAAATCCTAAAAACGCCTCCACTCTCTCTCTCATCAGCGCCTACCCCCTAACCCTAAAATGCCTCTCCGCTCACATCTCCACTCTCTAGCCCTAACACCCCTCTCTCTCTCTCTTTCCCGTGCACTCAGCGCCTCTCCACTCTCTAACCCTAAAACGCCTCCCTCGCTCTCTCATCAGCACCTACCCCCCTCTCCTTTCCGCCTCTCATCAACTCCCTCATAAAAAATTCGTCAACTTCTTTGAATCAAACGTTGAATGAAATTGATTCTTTTGTAGATATCAAAATCGAAATCGACCGTCGTTTTCATCATCAAATGCATCAAAAATTCGTCAATTTGATCTTCGTCGCTCGTCTCCATCGCTCGTCCCTCGTCACCACCGTCGCTCGACAACACCGTCGTTTTCATTATCAACAACTCATCAAAAATTCGACATCAACAATTTTCAGATTTGAGTTTATTTTTTTCGTTTTGTTATTTTCAGTTTTAGTTTTATTTTATAATTTTCAGTTTTAGTTTTATTTTCGGTTTTTTTTATGACCGCCTTTCTATTCGAACGACAAGTGTCACTTTGTTACAACTGCTCTTCTAGTTAATGTTATGGGCATCGTAATATGTTGTGACCGTAAATTTGTTATGTTCGGAAAAGACATCCCTTCCGTTGTATTAGCCAGTTTACCAATCAAATTAAAAGATCTATGCTTATGAACATGATAACAAGATTATGATAATATTATGATTATGATTTACTCGTTATGTTTACCAAATGATTTTACTATTTCTCTCCTCCGTGTTTGCTAATAAAATGAATTGAAATGCTTTTACGAAGTTAAAGTAGTATGTTACTGATGAGTCTCTGCTCATGATGTTTTGTTTTCTAGTTTTAGGTATCGATGGTGCTAATGGAATGGTGTAGCAGTGAGTTGTTTAGTTTTTAAGCTTTATTAAACACTTATGTTTTAATTTAAGTTAATGTCAGACTATGTTTAGTAACTAAGTTTCAACTTAAGTATAATTAATGGATAATTATGTTTTCAACTTTGGATATGTTCAAGCTCATGAATTCATGTTTGCCTTTTCCTTTCCAGTTTGGAAAGCATGGCGGTAACGCACCGACTGCCTAGATTCCACTGCTAATGAGTACTCTTTAACTAACATAATATTGATGACTAGAAGTTGGGGCGTTACATATTCATTAAAATACAATTAATTATCAAGAATAATTATTTGGGCTTTTCGAAAATAGACTTTAAAAATACAATTAATTATTATGAATGATTAATTGTGCTTTAAAAACTGAAATTGGAAAAATTAAACACTTTTTTGTCCTCCAATTTCACACAAGTTAAAGTAGATAAATAAGAGTTAAAACATGTCACTCTATTTGCCGGGCGTATTTACCAAACATCGTTCATATTTATACCATAATAATTTTCTTCTTTCTCCCTCCTCTACTTCTTCTTCCTCTTTTTTGACCTACCATAACTACCACCACTCCCCAGCCACCACTCTTCAGCCACCACTACCACCACCACCACTCTTCAGCCACCACTGCCGCCACCACCTATAGCCTCCCACCGCAGCCCTTCCCTCCCCCCACCACCGCGCGACCACCTTCTTCTTCATCTTCCCTTCTCCTTCTTCCTCTTCCTCCCTTCTTCTCCTTCTCCTCCCTTGTCAGTTCCCATTGCTACCCCATAGCCCAACACCCCTACCCTTTCTTCTTCCTCCTCCTCTTCCCTTCTTCTCCTTCCTCCTTCCCTGTCCTTCGCCGGAGCTAGAGGTGCCAAAAAGTGGTACGACCCGCTAACTCGACCCGAACCGACACGAAATTAGCAAGTTTAGGTCAAGGTTTTCAACCCATTTTAGTAAGTGAATTGACCGAACATGATCCATTCATTAAACAGGTTGGGTTAAGGAAACTTTTTTATTCCAAATCCGACACGATATCGATGCATACTTTTAGTATTATCATTTTGGGCTGGAAAAGTTTGAATATCTTTCTTAACCATACAAGATTTAGTCTTTAGTTGTTTGATTTAGTTTATTTTGGTAAAATATTAGTAATTAAGAAGTGGGTTAAAAAGATAGATGAGGTTGACTTGTTCGGTTTATGGATATGTTTACGCTTGATAAATGGGTTACATAAACGGATTTGAGCCGGGTAAGAGTTGAGGTTTGCTGACCTGTTTAATAAACGGGCCGAATTAGGATTGAGGGGGTTCGAACCATTTACCGGTGAATTCGACACGAATTTGACACGACACGATCCTTTTACCAGCTCTAGTCGGAGCCCAACACCACTGCTCCTGCTCCTCCTCCTCCCTTTTTTCTTCTTCCTCCTTTGTCTTTCACTATTGTCTTTCAATAATTTCTTTTGTCACTGTTCACATGAAACCAAATCGAGATTTCGTTTTTATTATGATAGAAACAAAAACTTGGTTCGGTTCATGCTAAAAAATTCTTAAGTTTTTATATTTTTTAAGATAAAAAGCATATAATGCATACAAAAATACGGGTAATGTTAATAAATACGAACGATAAAGAGCAAGACCCTAAAACATTTTGGTCCTTTGATATAAAAGATTGTCAATTTCCCAGCATTCTCGTCTTATATTTCACTAGGAAGAAATGAAAGCATTTCGCTGCACCTCTGTTTCCCAAACTAAGCTTGGAACAAGCATACTTAGCGCACAATTCAATCAAACATTAACCAAACAGTATACTTCATCAATCCAACTAAATCCTCCATCTTTACCTTTATCTCATCAAACTTTGACCACACAAAAACTGTTCCACAAAGACTGGTTATCTCCAAATGAAGTTGTTAAAATCTTTTCTACATTACCACCCAATTCAGTTCTTCCTATGTTAGATCACATCTCTAAGCGCAAAGATTATAAACCAAATGAAACCCTTTACACTGTGATCATTAACAAGCTTGCCCAAGTGAAGAACTTTGACGCAATTGATGATACATTGAAAATGATCAAAACCCACAAAAATTGCCGTCTTTCTGATGACTTTTTCTACGATTTGATCAAGGTTTATGGCAATCTGGGTGGTTTAACTAAGAGGGTAATCGAGATACTTCACAATATGCCTGAATATAATTGTTGGCCGACAACAAAAACATTCAATTTTGTGCTGAATTTGCTAGTGAATTCGAATGATTTTGATGTTGTCTATGAGGTTTTTGTAGGTGCTACTTCACTTGGAGTGGAGATTGATGGTTGTACGCTAAATATTATGATCAAAGGGTTGTGTAAATGTGGGCGTTTAGAGGATGCCTTCCAAGTGCTCGACGAATTTCCTAAACAAGGGTGCAAACCAAATAAGCAGACTTTTTCTACCATAATGCATTGTATGTGTGGAAAAGGTATGGTGGATGAAGCATTTGGGTTGATTAAGAGGATGGAAAAGGAAGGGATTTCGCCGGATGCCGTTACATTTAATATATTGATCTCTGGGTTGCAGAAGCAAGGGAGAACTGAGGATTCAATTGAGTTATTAGATAGAATGAGGCTTATGGGTTGTAATCCTAATAAAGGAAGTTATCAAGAAGTTTTGTATGGACTACTTAAATCCAAGAGATATGGTGATGCTAGAAGTTTTGTGCATAGGATGAGATGCAAGTCCTTGATTCCAAGCTTTTTGTCTTACAAGGAATTGGTGTTGGGACTTTGCGAAGAAAATTTGCTTGGAGATGTGGATTGGGTTTTGAAAAGTATGGTTTCGGTTGGGTTTGTTCCAAGGATGGTGATGTGGAGAAATGTCCTTGAAAAGATTTTCACTAGGCATAATGCACCCCATATTGTAACTTTTAGTGAAATTGTAAAGGATTAGCAAATTGATTAATATTATCCTTTTATTATATAGTATGGTATATGGCTCTTAGACTGTGTTTAGTTAGAAAGAAAACATTTTTAATGGACAATGGTTTTCTAAGATACAACTCTAACTTCGTTTTCTTTTTTTTTTGATTTTTCACGAGAAAAGTTAGAGAATTAAGAAAGAATGAAAATGTAAGGGAGGGAAAAGAATGGAAGGGAGTACCTAAGCAAGAAAGTAAGGAATAGTGAGAAAATTATGACATTCCTACTTTTAGGAAGGCGGATTTTTTTTTACTTTGAGAGCATTATTTTCACCCTTTGGCAAGCAATTTGTTGCCAATTACGAATCAAAGAAATGAAAATGCAAAAATCACTTTTTCAACCATTAATCTTTGCCTCCAAACTAAATATTTTCAAGTTTCAGTTCAGCGTTTTAGTTTCTCTATTAAATGTGCATCACCATTGTGGCAATTCGTAGATGGTGCACATGTCCGTATGGTGAGGAAAGTGCGCACATGTACATGGCTAACAAGCCAAATGTACATAACAAGCCAAATGAACACGTGTACATGACTAACAAGCCAAATGAACATGACTGTTAGTATATGTTAATTAGTACTGGTCTTTATATTCATAACCTAGTGCTTGATCTTCACTGTGTACACCTTCATCACCATACGAACGTGTGCACCTACTGATTTGCACCACTGTGGTACTTGTCTATGTAAAATGATATAAGGGAATATCGCTGGCAACAGGGGAAGGCGATTTGATTGTCAATACTGAAATAACGAGTGGTTTCAGAGACTAAAAGGTAAATCAGTAATTAACTTATATGCACTTAAGATTGTTCCAAAACATCAAGTAGATATAGTGAGGTTTTCCTGTCAATCATGTGCTTGAAAATGCATAGCATATTAGCATCCAGAAACAGAAATTTGTTTGCTTTCGGCATGCAAAGTGACGTAGATTCCAAAAATAATCATTTACTCGGAAATTTCAAGAATGCGAATTACTTAAAGTCGCAAACTAACGGGAAAAGTTTTTTGCAATCACTGAAATTTGGACTGAAAAAAACAATCTTCAAAAGATTCCACCTATATGAGTCTGCAATGTACACTAATCCAGAACTTCTATACAACTCGTATGCAGAAGTCGGAACATTATAAAATCTGAACAGCCTGTCAGCCTTTACAGCAAAAGAAGACTATTGTATACACAAAATCATTTCACTGTTTTTAAGCCAGCAAGAAAATGCCCTTCAATATATTTCCTCTATATTTTTCCCAAAGGATTCTCTGTCTGCAACTCTCTATCTCCTTCAGAGCTACTAACACCGTCAACACTAAGAACAGGTGCATCAAGGCTAGCCTTAAGTTCTACCCCGTCGTCACCACATCTTGGTAGGGAGCTTGAAGATATTGGAGTTCCTTCGAGCTGTTGATCGTAAAGAGAGGATGATAACGAGTCTTCATCAGAAGAATCACACTCCAAGAGACTCCCCTCTTCTGAAGTTTTCTGGGATCCTTTCCTTGAAAATGACAGTTTTAGATTACGGGCAGAATCTCTAGCACTCTTGAACATGTTTTTAGCCCTACCTTTGACATGATACTTGCCTGAATTCTCTCCTCCACTTCCCTCATTACTAGAACCTCCTCCAAGTTTTCGATCGGAAGAAAGAGGTCCAGAAAGAGGTCCGGAAAGATCCTTATCCACCACAAGATTGAGCCCAACGTTCTTAATGTGAGAGGCTTTCACATTAGCATGCAACGATGGATCCACAGCCTCAGGCTCACAGCTTGTTGTTTGATCTTCACTCTCGGGATGCCGGTGAAATACCTTGTCAAAGCCCCTTTGAAATATATTACCACGTCTTTTTTTGTGGTCGTCTTTATTATCATCACCACTACTACTACTGTCACTTAGCCGAGATGATTTTGGCGTGTCCGCTGAGAGGATCTCAGTATCAGTTAGCCTGCTCTTTCCTTTCCTAGGTTCCCATGTCTGAGCTACTTCACTTCCAGGATGATGGACCCACATTCCAGTCTCCTTCTGACCCTCAACATCAATTGGTTCAAATGTATCAGCAGTTAATTGGGGGTTTGTAGTCGAGGTAGGTCCTTGCTCAGCCATCTCGTTCTGATGTGATGCGGCTTTCTCTGACAAAAACTTGACCTCTACAGGCGTCTGCTCCTTACCCTGTCAACATCCTTATCAGATCAGAATTGAGTATTTGTTCAACCACTAATAATGTAACAATTCTTTGGACAAGATTGACACTACCTTTTCATTCGCCTCAATAATAGTTATAGCAAGATGTAATCTTCCAATTTTGACATTCTCAAGAGCCAGCCACATGTCATGCCTATGGCCATCCCTAAGCTCGTTGATGTTCACTGAACAATTTCTGAAGGGAATAATCACATATTTAGCATACTTGGGACAAAACAATCAGAAAACCGAAAGCACACAAGCATGGATGGTTATTTGAGCAAGCATATTTGAAACTACAATGCATTAGCAGATAGTATTCTTTTGTCACTAATGGTCAACTTGTAAAAGCAATTTTCAAATGCATAAATTTTTGTTGATTCATGCAACAATATAAATATCAACATCATCCAATGCTTCTATAATGACAGTGCGGGATCATAGGGGTTGCATTACAAAACCTTACCCCTGCAAAAAGAAAGACATAATTACACTTGATCCCCAATCCTTTATTTGAAGACGGTGTAGTATTTAAAACGAGTTCAATGATCAATATTTAGTTAATTCTTTATAATGAAAATTCCAAAAGACCAATGATACTCAGTTGGATACACACAAAATTATCTGATCATGCATGAGAAGGAATTCACTAGCACATCTGGATGTATAAGGCGGATGCTTATCCAGGGAAATGAAGAGCAACAGAACTACAACTGCTCCTGTAGCCATCAACAATAAAATCACATATAAGCCTGAAACCTCTTATTTATTGCTCGTACTTTCTCCACCACACTCGACTCTTGTTACACCAATAATGGTATTGGCCTATCCTCTCAACTTTAATAGAGGGAAGCAGAAAAAAATAGTATAAAAAAATAGCTACAAAAACAGGAAATAGTAAAGGTAATAATAAAAATATTATCTGGCATCCTTTAACATGTGAAAATAATTGCTCACTTCAGATCTCATATTTCTTTGACAATAACATGATACTAAGAATGGATTACAATTTACAAGTGTACAGCAAGAGTGAACATGGAAAGTAAACCGATACATATTTTAATAATTAACACTTGTTTGAAAAGGAGCATAAGAGCTTGAGGACTTGTAATAGACTCATACAAAGGGGGTGGGGAAATTTAGGTATGTTAGTAAAGGGTAGCTTGAGGAGTAAGTTAGAAGTGGGAAACAAACTTTATAAATAGAATAGTTTGGAGAGAGAGAGATTTTGGAAAAATATTGTTAAGAGTTTTAGTTTGTTCTTGGGAGATATTCAAGCATCTCGAATGCTTGAAATTATCTTTTATTCTACTGTCTAGTTTCATATTATCAATCCCAAGTCTATTTTATTTTATAATCATCTCTCTTAATTGGCCGTAGCTATGTCAGTTCATCACAGGACTTACCCAAGAATATCATCATTTGAAAAGCGGTCCTTGTCACGGACTTCAAATTCTAGCACATTTGGTCCATCCCAAGAACAAACTGGAACCTTGAACTCCTCTTGCCATTTTGGAGTTAGTGTCTTCCTATGTACTTGAGTCCTAAATCTGTATTGCTCAAGATGTCCTTTCACATAGGGGTCAGACAAACCTGCAGAATTATCAGAGTTTATAACCCTAAAAACACTTTGTGTATGAAAGGAAAATTGGCCACTGACCATTGAGATCTGATGGCTTCAGTTCTGTTGCTTCAATAACCTCCACATGTGCATATGCAAGAGGTTCCTTCACATCCATGGAGAACCAATTCTCTGTTTCATAGCAGTCAAATAACTTATTCAGTATCGAAAGAGTTTGCATCAACACATACAATTGCTTACTTTTAAAACTCATCTTCAAAATCCAAAAATCTCAGCAAGTCCATTCCATTTTTGGTGTTAACCCCCCCCCCCCTTCCCCCCAAAATTCAGGCCTTGTTTAGCAACAATCTCGAATTCTTGATCATTCCCCCACGCCTTCTGAGGGCTTAAGAACTCAAGGAAACTCTTTCTTTCTATGTTATTTAACTCCTGCCCCCTCCCCCCAACCATTTGTCTGCACATTTGTTCCACATTCCAAACAGAAACAGACATTGACATTGGTCAAATTTTCCATAAAGTAATATGTGATTAAGCACCGCAAGACGCAATTTCAAAAACAAAAACAAAAAGAAAAAAGCACTATTAGACTTATTTAGGGCGTGTTCGGCAACAATAGTTGTGGTCAGTGGCGGAGCCAAGATTTTCAATCAGGGGTAGCATAATGTAACTAACCAAATAACAGTTCATAATACTAGAATATAATTCACGTCAACCTACAGTTATAACCCTTTTAAAAATACGACACTGTGTTATTATATGGTTCATAATACTATATTCTTTAGACTTATATTATGAGAGACTTCTTCTCGTAAAAACTCTATGTACTGCGCTATCATATCCAACCCTTTTAAAGCCGAAGAATTTTCTCTCCCTTATAACGTAAGTTTGAAGAACTAAAAATAGAAACTAATGAAAAACTTAACGTTAATTTAACAAAGGGGGACAATATAGATTTAAAAAAGCTCAAAGCTACAATTTGAAAAGAAAAAAAATATATTCGAATATAGCGTATAAAATGAAAAATACATGGATACTTCATCAAAAAAAATTCAAGAAGATTCTCTTTATAATATGTGATTTATAACAGGATGAACCTTTTTATTCGAAATTAGGAGAGTGATGTATTTATAATACGCTGAAAGGAAGCTATAATTAGAATAAAGTTTGTTGTATGAAGTACTATATTGTTTAAATTTACAAATGTATTGTGGAAGATGGAAAAGATTAGGGCATAGAAAACGATAAAGGAAAAAAGATAAAGGAAAAAAGATAAAGGAAAAGGAAAAAAGAGAATGAACAAGAGTAGATGACTAAAAACAACAAAATATTTCACTAAGTAATCAAACCTGAGACTTGCATGTCTTCAGGAAAGTGAAACTACCACTACGGCAAGCGAAATTCATCTGTAACATATTGCTAGATTTTATCTATATCTTGTTTCTTAATTTTTTCTCCCACCCTATTTTTTTAAATTTTTTTAGGGGTGGCATATACTACCCCTCGTTACTTAGTAGATCCGCCCGTGGTTGTGGTAGTAGCTTTTAGCTGTGAGGGTAGCTGGTAGATGGTAGTTGTTAGTGTATAGCTGTTAGTTGTTAACTATCCAAGTAGTACTATAAGATATTGATGTTCGGTAAAAGAAGCTATTAAAGTAGTTGTTTACAAATAACAAGTTAAAAACTCAAAGTGAACTTTAATATATAATTTATAAACCATTAAACGCTACCCCAAAAGCTACAAAGCTTTTGACAAACACTGCTCAAACACTACTATTTTTTTTAATTAATGTTTTGACTCAGTCGAGACACTAAAAGCTACTTAAAAAGCTTTTGCTGAACAAGGCCTTAGTCAGTTGCTCTTACTCATGCGTTATGCCATTCTCAACCACCCTTCACATGCCTGGTGGGATGGATGTAAATAGCCTAGTTAGTTTACGAAGATTTCACCATGCACGTCTCAAAGCTAGACTTTGGAAGTTCCCATATTTGTAATAATTTGATAGGATTTAGGTACTTCATATTGTTAAGGCATCAAAAAATTCAAGAATATAATAGGGCATTTGTTCTATTACAGAACCTATCATTTTCGGCAGATTGTGATTTAAGTAAATACATAGCAGTCTATTATATAATCACTTATAAGCTATATTTGAAGTTCAATTGTTGCTAGGATGTCATTGGTGGTAATGTCATAAATAATAAGGAAAATGTTATCTTACTTTAATACATAAGCTATAAGTGCGTATCAGAAAAGGAATCCTCCAAATAAGTAGGGGTGAGTGAAAATTGGGGTACCTAATTAGGAACAGAAACATGTTACAACCTGGCAGGTTCTGGGTAACAAAATTAGGAACCAATTGTAACTGGTTCCAGTTCCCCCATTTTTCAGTGAGTCGGGTGCCCGGTTATCCAACCAAAACTAACATATATTATGTGTGCGTTTGTGTGTGTATGTAAGTGTATATGTGCGTGTGTATATGTGCGTGTGCGTGTGCGTGTGCGTGTGCGTGTGCGTGTGCGTGTGCGTGTGCGTGTGCGTGTGCGTGTGCGTGTGCGTGTGCGTGTGCGTGTGCGTGTGCGTGTGCGTGTGCGTGTGCGTGTGCGTGTGCGTGTGCGTGTGGTGCGTGTGTGTGGTGCGTGTGTGTGTATATATATGCATATTATATATACAGTTTTTTTTTTTTTTGCATATTGTGAATATTTTTAGCATATACATTATTTTAACTAAATATGCATCTATTTTCTCAAGATGTACTTTCACTTCAAAAAAAAATATGCATATCTATCTGTGTGTGTGTGTAAAAATTGGATACCAAAATAGGAGGTTGAAAGGGAAGCAAATAAGACCCTATGAGATGCAAGAGCAAAAGTCAATCAGGACCTTTTATGCAAGATTCAATACAAAAGAAGGGGAAAAGGACATATATAGACTTGCTCATATGAAAGAGGAAAACACAAGGTATCAAGGTATTAGAAGAAATAAGTGTGAAAGATGCCGAAATTCGAATAAAGAGTTTTGGTGGGACTGGGGAGATAAGGTGGTAAAGGATAGGTGGATACTTCGGTAAGCTATTCAACAGCGATCAAGGGCAAGATAGTGGACATATAAGTATCCCTGATAATTCAAACTAGGACACGCCAAAGCGGGCATTGAATAAGACAGGATTGAAGAGAGTAGTGGGACCTACCCGTTGAGGTTCAGAGATGTTTGAGAGAAAGAGGGGTCGAATTGTTAACTAGATTCTTCAATAAGATTTGGTAAAGTAATTAAGTGATTGAAGAGGAGGAAAATAACTCCAATCCGTTTCCTTTGTACAAGTACAAAGATGAAGTCCAGGATGGTGCCAACTGACGAGGGATCAGCGAGTGGTTAGGAAAGGTTAAGGGGAAGTGTGAAGATCTCGGTGAACCAATTTGACTTTATGCCGAGAAGATCGACTTAAGCAGACAATCCATCTTAGAAAGAAGACAGCCAATGGAGAAATATCAGAATAAAAAGAATGATTTACATATGGTTTTCGTTGATTTGCAAAAGGCATATGATAAGCTACCGAGGGAAGTACTTTGGTGAGCCTGAGTAGAAAAAATATTTCACGGAAACATACTGATATCATCAAGTGTGCCATGTTAGGAAGACAGAAGAATTCCCTATCAGATTGGGGCACATCAACCTTTCGCACTCAGCCTTTTTCTCTTTGCTATAGTTATGGATGAATTGATCTTTCAAGATCATATACCATGGTTCATGATGTTTGTATATAATATTATATTGATTGACCGTTGATGGGTCGAAAAGAAGGCGTAGAAGGTAAGCTGGAATTGTGGTTACAAACTTTGGAATCTCAAGCGTTAAGGTTGAGAATATTTAAGACATTATATTTGGAGATTAAGTTTAGTGGTTAGAAGCAGGGCCGCTGAGGCGATTACTTTAGATGAGCACCCTCGCCCAACCACCCCCATGAGCAATGACCTTGATAAGCGAAAATAAGGTGGAAGTCTAAGCAGCGCCAGAAACTTCGTCCTTATCGACACGCGTATATACTAGTGACATGATCCCTTTTCTCTGTACGTACCCATGACCACAGTCAATATGTTATGAACTTGGTGGCTTGTCAACAATAGCAGGGGCCAGGGAGTACTCGGAACCTGTGATATTCATGTATTTTTTCCTCTGTCCCTAAATGATCTGCTACCAATTCATACCACCTCAAACTCATGAAGAGAAGCCAGATTAGGGTTTTCCGTATAATAAACATATAGAATCAATTTTATAACTAGGCCACTACACATGAGGACTGAGGTAATGCACACAAATTATGCTGAAACATACCAGACTCAGGTGATACAAATTTCTCCAGATCAACAACCAGCATGTTGGGCTGACAAAGTAAGTATATGTACATTTTAGAACACATACACATAACTCAAATCAGAAAGAAAAAAAAAAAAAATATATATATATATATATATATATATATATAGCCGAAGAAGGTGCGCCCTAAATAGAAGAAAATTGTAAAAACTACCTCAACAAGCGTCTCCTCAAATGCAACAGCCAACAGCTTATCCTGACACCGAAAAATAAATCATAAGGCAGAGTCCATGCGTGAGAATGATTGACAATAACTGAGAGTAAACAGACTGAAACACAGAACACACTTCATTGAAAATTTACCAGCCAGCCAGCAATTCCAGGAAGTTCCGTGACATCCAGACCATGATTGAAAAGTGGTTTGACAGTCATCTGAAAGTATGGAGGTTCAGCGAAACATACACGCAATCGTCCTATGAACGGCCAAGAGCGTAGGAACTTCACACCAACCAGCACCTAAAAACAATCAACAATGCACGAGGACATTTGTACTCATTAACTGCGAATTCAATTTCCAAAATCCTCCAATGTACCTTTTCCAATAAATGTCAAACTCATACAACTTTTAACCTAACTTAAGAAGAACAAGATCCCCTTGTGAGAGGTTTACAGCTTAAAGGACTTAGAAACTGCTCAACAGAACTCTCTGCACCAACAGCTCGTCAAGTTCTTTTCAGTTTTGACCAGGTAGAAACTCTACCGAATTTTAAAAAAATTAAGTTGTAAAATACTTCATCTGTTTTCTTTTAGTTGCCCATTTGCTTTTTCACGTATGACCAGATGCTTCTTTGAGCATTAATATCTCTAATTGTGTATAAATAATAATTATAAAAAGTTGATATTTGGAATCCTCGCATTGAGACGAATTTGACAAGACATCGCTTAATTATGTTTTTTCTTATACGACGGTGAGATAAAGCTTGTCAAAGTTGGTTGATGAATAGTGCCCAAATGTCAAATGGTGCAACTAAAAAAACAGATGAAATATACTATTATAAAACCCGGTTAAGTAGTGGATAAAGGTAGGTTTTAGATATTGAGTAAGTGTTTTTAAAGCACCTAAAGAAAGTAACGTTTGGAGTAGAGGGGGTCCTTTTCTCTCTTTCTCCCGCCAAGCCCTAGTTTTCTTATCGGCCTAGGGGCCCGCTAACTCTTTCGTTGATGCTCATCCCCAATGTTCTTAATTTTTTCTAGTTTTTATTTCAGGCCAATAATAATCTCCGTTCTCTTATTTGGAGAACTTTACTACTCAATTATTGGGTTATTTTTACCCATGTATTGGGTTTTATTTCTCTCTTTGTGAGCACTTGGGCTATTTTCTTAGTTTTGGGAAAATTTATTGATTGGTAAAGATTTGTGCAGTGCCGCGGCAAATATCAATTATACACCTATAAGCAATTGAATTAGATTCAGCTCTATCTCAAAACTACAATGCATCGAAAAATCCCCTCAAAGAAGGTTGTATAAAGCAGCAATGTAAAATAGGGTATATGTAAGTGTCAGTCCTCATCTACATCCACCGTTGTTATGCCAATATAGACTTTTATTTAATGGAGATTGTTAATTATTTGTTAGTTATGATTTATGACGTAGATGTCTTTGGATTATTGTATTAATGAATCAACTTTACAATCAAAAACAAAAAGTTTTGTACTTTATTTGGTATTTTTTTAGTAAAGGAAGGGAAAAGAAAGGAAGAGAAAGGAAAGAAAGAGAAAGGAAAAAAAGAGAAAAGAAGGTAGTTGAAGTTTCCAATGTTTGGTATAATTGGTGGATTTGAGAGGAATTACATGTTTGCTTGTCATTAGTAAAGGAAAGGAAATGAAGGAAATAAAGAAAACATATGTAAAAGCTTGTTAGCTTTCTATCCTGTCAAATTCCTCCGATTTTAGGAGGAAAGGAAAGCAAGGATTTAAGAGTATTCTTTTCCTTCCACTTCCTCTCCTTTCCAATCAAACCCCTCTTATTTTCTTTTACCAAACATGAGAAAGTTTGTTTTTACCTTTCCTTTCTTTTCTTTTCCATCCAAATCCTGGCTACCAAACAAAGCCTTGAAGTAGAGGTAGAGGTGGCTTGCACAGGTAGAATGTAGTTCGTTTTTGTCAATTTATACAATCCAATAACTAATTATACCGAACACTAATTACTTTAGAAACTATATTGACCAAATAGCTATTAGGAGAGTTTAAACACTTCTACTGGACATATTTCTACTCTCACCACGAAATCTCATTAATAATTTGAAGCACAATAAAAAGTTATTGGAAAAAATAATAAGGAAATAAATACATATTTGATCCTAAACCTCTGTAAGAACACCATCTACACTGATCAAACAAAAAGATCATCTCATTCTCTCTCTATAGAGATCATCCTATAATATTTTCCCAACAAATCATCCCTTTCTCTCTCTCTCTCTCTTACGTATTTACCTTAACCCACTACATTTTGTCTCTCAAAATCCAATCACCAATACACAAAATATTTATTATTTATTTCTTAATAATATGAAATATCCGTCAATAACTGATATTAAGCATTAATAGAGTAAATAGTTTAATTAAATACATATTTATTCTTTTAATTATTAGATAAGGCATGTTGGAAAGGTTAAAATTACATTAACTCAATGACATGAATAAGTGGTGCGAAAATCATTGAAGAGATTAAGAAGGTATACAAAGAGGACTTTGATTAGCATGACAGCCAAACTTCCGCCATATAATGGCAACCAAATCATGTTTTAAGGATTAATGCATATGCTAATCTTCAACCTTATCTTTATTCCCCACATAAATGTTGATATCTATCCGTTCATTGTAATATTGAAATATGTCGTCATTATTTCTCGTGCTTCTAGTGAATTACCTGAAACTTTTGTAGTATGCATATATATTTCGTTTCTTATTAAGGTTGTGCATGATTTTGTAGGACAACCTTATATCATAAGTATTTCTTTGTCCCATGCAAGGGATGAATTCTGAATTATAGTAAACCGAGCTTGCATTTCCCCAAACGCTCTCTGAACATCATTTAAAGAGGCTTTTTCGTCTTTACCAAATAACTTGTCCTTACGAGTATGAAGACATGCAATTGGTTGCACAAACATAGCTTATGTCTGATATATACCACCCACCCATAGGCCATAAGATAATAGCCCATGTTATATTAGTTACCACTTATCGTACAATTCACGGCTGGTGTACGACCTCCCAACCATCTAAAAAACTTGGTATCTCAAAAAATGAGTGCGAAATCCCTAAGTCATGATCAAACGTTGATAATGTTAGATCTACTTCATATTACTTTGATGTACTTTCAAAAATCCGATATAAAATCCCACCCTGGCATAATTAAATATCCTACCCAACCAGGGAATTAAAACTCTCCCGTTCTCTGTAACGGATTTTGGATTTGCCGTTCTGCGAAATACCGTTACGGAACGCCATGATAAAATTCACATACTTCTCGCCGCGTTGTCCGTTCCGTAACGCGAACTCGCCGCGTTAGAACACTTTTATCCCTGTTACATCCATTCTTTTCAAACATTGGTCAATTTTTTTTATGATTTAATTATATAGTTGCGGAAACATGATATTCTATTAGATTTGATTATATTATGTTGTAATAATGCTTCATAAACTAAAAAAATGCAAATAAGGTTAAAACATATTAATGTGAATTTTTGAAAAAATTCATGCCGCGTCGGCCGCGAAACCTTCTATTTCGGCGTTACAAGACAAGGCAATCGCGTTTTTTTTCCCTGTACCCAACCCAATTGATATTGCTCTTTTAGTCATAAGTATTACGTTTGCGCTTCATATTACTTATTTAATTACAATATTGTGACTTTCACTGTAGTAAATAATTTGACTATTACTTCTCAATTAGGTATATACTCCCTGCGATTCCGAAAGATCCTCCTTGTTACTGTTACTATTGATACCAAGGAGGAATCATTTTTGTGGGGTCTGGGATGGGTAAAGTATGAAAGAGGAAAGGATTAAGGAAATTAAACAAATGAAAGGGAGTAAAATTGAATAAATAGTGTAATGGTGGACTATATGATAGGGACATGAAAGGGTAAAAAGAGAAAAAAAAAATTGTCAAATAAGGAATAAAGTAAAAGAGGGCGAATCTTTTGGAAACGCGCTTAAACGGAAAGATGGAAGTCTTTAGGAACCGGAGGGGGTAACAATTAAATGGTTACAATTACATATATATATATATATATATATATATATATATATTATATATATTTATATATATATATTATATATATATATATATATATATATATATAAGTGAGTTCATATGAGAATGCATACTTACATGAGAAATGAGAAATGAGAATGAACTTTACAAGCTATAAGTCTAATGAACAAGTGATGTAACTCTAATGAAAGAGTGATGTAACTCCAAAAAAACAAAAAATAGAAAAAATATTTCGAAAAAAAAAAACTTTTTTTTGGGTTTGAATTTTTTTCCAGGGTATAACTCTAATGAACAAGTGTTGTAACTCTAATCCAATCGTATGGTTGAGATTCATTCTCATTTTCATGTAAGGAGCATTCTCATGTGATCCTGCCTCTATATATATATATATATTATATAAATATATATATTATATATATATAGAGAGAGAGAGAGGCGAGATCACATGAGAATGCTCCTTACGTGAAAAATGAGAATGAATCTCAACCACACGATTGGTTTAGAGTTACAACACTTATTCATTAGAGTTGTATCCCTCTAAAAAATTTTGAATTCAAAAAAAAAATTGTTTTTTTTTTAAAATTTTTTTTCAAATATTTTGTTTTTGGAGTTACATCACTTTTTCATTAGAGTTACATCACTTATTCATAAGAGTTATAGCGTGTAAAATTCATTCTCATTTCTCATATAAGTATGCATTCTCATATGAACTCACTTCTATATATATATATATATTATATATATATATATATATATATATATATATATATATATATATATAGAGAGAGAGAGAGAGAGAGAGAAAGTGGCTGGATACGGACTTTTTGCTCATTTTACAACTTTTTATTCATTTTATGTAATTTGCTTATTTTATACTTTTGCTCATCTTTAAGAAACTTCTACTCATTTCATAAACTTTTGTTCATTATATGTTTTTTGCTCATTATATTGTCTTGCTCATTTTAAAACCTTTTGCTGCTCATTTTATGTTTTTGCTTTTTTTTTAAGAATTTTTTGCTTATGTTATGTTTTTGCTCAATTTAAAAACTTTTTGCTCATTTTATGTTCCCATTTTCATCTTTTAGCACAAGGAATAGTTTTCTCCTTGTGTTGAAAACTGGAAACAAAAAATAAAATGAACAAAAGTTTCTTAAAATAAGCAAAAATTTGTAAAATGAGCAAAAAAATATCTTAAAATAAGCAAAAATTTGTAAGATGAGCAAAAACATAACGTGCAAAAAATATAAAATGAACAAAAACTCTGTAGAATGAGCCAAAGTTCCTTAAAATGAGCAAAAAACGTAAAATAAACAAAAAATTGTAAAATGAGCAGAAGTTTCTTAAAATAAGCAAAAAGTCCATTTTTCAGTTTTCAACTTAAGCCTTGGTTTCACTTGATTCAACCAAAAGGATCGGATGTCAGAGGAAAAAGTTGGATCGAAGTTGGAGGATTTAGATTGGAGTTAGAGTTAGAGGTGGAGGCGCATTGGAAGTTTGAGTACAAGTCGTGTCGGAGTTGGATTATGCAATATCCGATCTGAATCCAGCCAATTGTCATCCATAGATGGGAGCCACCTTCAGAGCATTGCAGTAACATCAGAATGTTCACGTGACTGCTCACGAGAATAGTATTACCACCATGATATAAGGATTGTGTTTATTTCCTTGTATAATGATACACATGAGATGTCACCACAAGTTGTGTTGAACTCATGGCCAAAAGAGGGCAGATAGGGTGGGTAAGGGTGGGTCTGGCATATTTAGGTTGCTATGAGTAGCCTCGGGAAGAAGAGAGTTAGTAAATTAGAGTAAAAAGAGGGAAAGAGAATCAGTTTGACTAGAAACATAGAAAAGCAAAGCAGAGAAAACATGTTGAAAATTGACAACAAATTCATTTCATTTTGTGATTTGGAAAAGAACAAGCTTCTCGAAAGCTTGCCTTTATCCTGTAATTCTCCATACTACCCGTCTTATTCCTTATTACCAATCTTAATCTTTTTCTTCTTCCTTTAATTTTTTCTCAGCTATGGAAGTTTATAACACAAGTTAGCATGCATCTCTTGTTGAACCCATAACATCTACATAGCCACAAATAAGAAGTCTAACCACACAAACCTCACACCCTCCCCCCTTTTTCTCTCCCTTTCCTTGAAATTTCCATTTCCCACTGCAGTCAAAGATGTCCACCTAGAATGCCAAGTTTGTACTTCATATCATAAGAATATGCAAAGCAACACCAACACTAATAGAATGTTTGAAATTTGAATGGAAGGAAATGGAAAGATTGTGGGAGGTGGGAGGGAAAGAGAGGGAAATGGAGTGTGGATTTTTCTTGTTCTCTTTGATCCTAATAATGTCCCTCAAGTTCCAGTTCATTATCGTGAATGAAGGAAACAGGTGGTGGTCACTAATCATCCCTATTTAGGGAGCCATTTTACTGATAAAAAACAAATGATACAGCTGGAGTCTGAGATAGTTCATTGGAAGGGCTAACGGCTATGCAAGATCAATGTCGAATGATGGCACATGAGACTTAAGAGGAAAGTGTTTTCTTTTCCATCTTTATAATTCCGGAAGGATCTGATTTGTTGAAGAAAGAAACAAATGTTTCCCTCCCAATTCTCCCTCACATTCCCCACCCATTTATTGTTATCCCAATAAGGGATCATAGATCACTCACACTCCGTCCCTTCACTTTCCTCGAATATAAGAGTATGTTCTCTCCCATTACCTTCGTCCTTTCTTTTCACTCTAATTTTGCCATCCAAACAAAGTGTAAAAGTTCTTCTGATAGTAGCAACAAACTGAATTTCCTTCACTCATAGCTGGCGGTTATAATGCACTTAATGCTCAGTAACGAAACTTAGCCGTCATTGGAAATGAGACCACCTCTCTTCTAAATTATCCAAGACGTATGTAGGTGTGTAAGAGTGTTAAATTTTCTATATCAGGAAACAGAAAGGAAGATAATAAGATCGCGGATAAGTTAAAGTAAACAAGATAAAAGTCAAAGTAAAATAGAATTTTAGAATTTGAATTTGGCACCAATGAGGACCTAGATCAAGAGATTGTGAAACTGATGGGACAAAGATACCTATTGGTGAGTATCATAAGTATTTGGAGTCCATATGCATAGGCAGAAAATGTGCAGATCAAAATGTTCTGTGCAGCACGGATTAGAGTGCGTCAAATGGACAGAAGCATCCGGAATAGTTATCATAATGTACCTTCAAAGGTGGACAGAAAATTTTGCCGAGTTGTTGTTCGCAGCTTTGCTTTACAAGTCAAAACCTCAGCTTTTCAGTAAAGATCACGTTTGAAGACAAATGTGTTAGATAAGTCTAAGTTGATATTGAACCCTATTGACACGAGCAGAAAGAGAAACAATGATGAGGTGTATCCCACTAGGGTCAGAATAGTCAGTAGTGAGGATAAAATGAAGAAAACCAAGCACAGTGGTTACATTCATATCTTCAGAACAGCTTTTAGGTTACACATACTCTTATATACTATGTTACTATCAGAACTTTTGATGGAAAAATGATCAAGTTTCGTGAAACTTATCTCTAATAAATAATACATCAGATTCTCACCTTCCCAACACATAAAATTATACTGCAAATATCTCCAACAAGCATGTCTTAGTTCTCTGAGATACTTATGCCTAGTGTCTTCCACAATTAATTTTTCTTCTTTTCTTTTTATTTTGGGGTGGGTGGTGGGGGTAGCTTAACTGACGTACCTTCCCTTCAACATGCATGCCTGTCAGGTGCATCTTCGCCCCCATTCCAAATCCAAGTCTCTTCCTCAGTTTAGCAACAAGTATTGCGCTCATATCTTCTGCTGTTAGGAAATTCAAGCCAAGCTCCAAAACCTATATACACAAACAAGTCTTTAATTTTTTCTTCTCATAAAATAAATTCATCTTCCTAAAAAAAGGACAATTCAAGACTTTAACTGAAAAATACGAGCTGACTCCGAAACAGAAGCAGGCTTATGACACCTACCAGATGGTCATCCTCAGTAGTATCACGACGAACACGCATATCAGTGAACAAAGGTGGGGTCCTTCCCATGTAAAGATGTTGAACTTCAGCTCTTTTCTAGAATTAACAAGATGAACTTATCAGTATGGAGATTACTACCGATGAGCACTCATCCATTTGAAACAGCAGAAACAATCATATTTATATGTCAAGCAGGCTACATGTGCCTCCTCAAAAGTGTTACTGAAGCAAGCACAAGAAGATCCTGTATTTCTTATTTTATAAAGCATAATATTTCCTTGTAAGATTTATGCTCGAACAATCCAATTAAACTCCATCACATAAAAAGTTTGAAGAGAGACATTCTGCTGGAGAAGTGACCTAAATTTTATAAAGTTGGCTACATGGTATCTCAAAAGAATGAGAAATTTAAACTAGATCATCATGGAATATGAGAAGCTCCAACACAAAATTTACTATACTAATGCGCAAAAATGTGAGACAATCTCCTAAAAAAAAAAAAAAGAGACACAATCTAAGTACAAATCTAACCAAATCTGTAATTACAACAAAAATTCCAGAAATTTTTTATGCACACTAAACATTGTGCATGTATATGAGTATATTACTGTTATATTTTCACTTAAAATGAGACATGTAATCCCAAACTCTAAATAAAGTACTATAGTGTAAACACCACATACACACTTTCCTAAAGTACTAATCCCAACCCATCAAAATGAATCTTCAGCTGATTGACCCATATGAAGTGATTTTATCCCGAATATTCTAGCCCCGAGATTTTATCCCCAATAGTCTAACCACGAGCTATCAAATCGCTCCCATGTCTAGAGCAACTTAACACTGAACTAGGGCCTTGAGGCCACCATTTGCAACCAATATAGGGGTTCATATGTACGCATTACTATTTAATAGACCAACAATCATAGAGACGATGGTTGCTCCAGCAAAACATTGTCATAATCAAGGAACGAAAATTAAACAAATATTGAATCATACTACAGTCCATGGTTTGTACTTCTGCAGGAACCAGGGCATAATAGGAAGAAAAATCCTCTGGGAAATAAGCGGCTCCAAACAAATTGGCCACATTTTTTCAACTGCATAGTTCAGCCACCTTACTGTTTCGGAATCTGTTAGTATCTGAAACAAACAAAACCAGATAACCAATTATGCAAAATCAAAAGGCAGTTAAAAAAGGGCCTTTACTATAAATCATCTACCAATTAATTACAACTTTTTTCTATAAAAAAAAAAAGCACAAATTCCATGAACATAAAAGGTAAGCTTATAATTAAAGGAAATGAAAACTATACCCTTCTTTGATTGGCTGCTTTTCTTTCTCCAAATTCCAACTTTTTCCTTAATCTCATAAAATATCTTTCATGAATCTAATCACAAAAAGAAAGGCCCACATCTTTATTTTGCCAAATAAATATCAAATTGAGAAGAACATGATTATTGAACAAAAACCCAACAAAAATTTAAACAGATTTTGTAAATAAAATGAAAGTTGAATATGATCCAAACCTGGTACAAGTAAATCAAAGAGATGAAGTAAACAACTGGGTGGCAGCAATTGTATGAATTCAACAACCAAAGTAAAACCAGCACAATGGTGACGTGATGGATCATCGAAACCTCTGTTACATCCATTTATTTTTCTTATTTCTGACCCAATAAAACCACTCTAAAGTACCCACACACACACACAAAAAGAAAAAAACCAAGATTTTTGTGTAGTGATGATAGAATCAAACTTCAGGTGGATTTTGATAACAGAAATGATTTACATGACAGATTCATGTTAGCAGATCCTAAATCATTTTGGACTATAGCTTTGTTCAGATGGATCAATTTCTGAACTTGTAATAATTCAGTAGAACACGACAAGTAAAGAAGAAAATGTGCAATTATAAGGAAATAAAATAAAAGATGGTTTTTTTATATAAGTGTATAATTTGTGAAGGAAAGTTTGAATGCTGACTGATGGTCGGATAATGGGTGGCTTTAGGTAGAATAATTTCAACGATGAGAGAATGAATCGAGAAAGAAAACGACAAAAAGAAAATTTCTTTTGAGATTTTTAGGATTATGTTTAACTAAACAGGGTAGATGAAGGTCGATGGTTTATGTTACATTTCTAAATTAATTATTGGTACAGTCGTCGGCAGTTGGCTGGAATTTGGATTGTTGGACACGTGACTACGTGAGCAGGTGTGTGAGGCTAGTTGACTACGACGTGAATCGTGATAGTTTTTTTTTTTTTTTTATCCATATGAGCCACGAAGGCGGTACAAAGTACAAAGAAGGGGAGGGGGGATTCGAACCTGTGACCTATCGTTCACAGTACCTCAATCTTTACCACTAGGCCAAGACATCCTTGGTACGTGAATCGTGATAGTGACTCTTTATAAAATAATTATTTGTAAAACTAACTAAACACTCTAAGCTTAGAGCCAGCTAAGCTGCGCTCAATCTTTAATCACAACTTATTATTAAAAGAGACGGTCTAATTTTAATATTAAAGCAGACCGAATCACCAAATGAATTAAACTAATCACCGAATGAAATCAAACTAGTAGCTAATGGGTTAAACCTGTTTTTGATATAGAAATTGTCATCGCCTAATTTTAATTTAAAAATAGACGGTCTTTTACAAGACCAACTCATCTTTAATTACCAGTAAATCTAAAAGTGATCCTATTTGATTCGAATCAAACTTAAAAATAAAGATTTGAGGTGATTAAGTTTGAGTTACCAATTACTCCCTCTGTTTTATTTTAATCTACACACTACACTTTTTAGGCATGTTAATACAAAACTTTGAGGACATACTATCTATGTTTATATTTAGTTGCAACATTCACTTTGTTGCACAAACTTTAAGAAATGAGAAAAGAGAGTATAATTGATCCACTTACCCCTACTACTAGTACTATAATTAAATGGGGAAAGAGTAGGTGAAGTAAGGGTAATATAGTCAAATTATCCCAAAAGCTTTCCTAAAAAGGGAAATGTTGCAACTAATAAAAAACACCTAAAAGTACAAATTGTTGCAACTAAATAAAAACAGAGGTAGTATATCTTTAGTTTTATATTTGTAAAAATTATAAAAAGTATGTTATGATGAATCTAAAAAGATCCCACCATGACTATATTTTTATCCGCGTATAAATCACAAATGATGGTCAAAGTGAAATTTGTAAATAGTGTAAGATGTCAAAGTGTGTAGATTAAAATGAAACGGATGGAGTAGTATTTATTGAATCGACTCTCTCTTTATTAGATTTTTCTCTTGCCTCTCTCTACCTTCTTCCTTCAACCAAGGGTTTGCTTTTTGGGGAGCTCACTGCCGCGGTTGTTCCCGACCACTAGCCAGCTCCCCTCCTGTCTTTAACACATTAAGTTTTTTTTTTTTTGATCCATATGAGCCACGAAGGCGGTACAAAGTACAAAGAAGGGGAGGGGGATTCGAACCTGTGACCTATCGTTCACAGCACCTCAATCTTAACCACTAGGCCAAGACATCCTTGGTTTAATACAGTAAGTTTGATGGCTCTTCTTCCTTGTTGGAGCGGGTTGGTAGTGGTGAATTCGTTTGCTCTATGTCTAAGTGTACCGTCTTCCGTTGGTTTTTTTGTTTTTTCACTAGTTTTTTTTTCAATAAGGTCCATCTTTATGAGCTTTAGTCTCCTATATGGGGTGTGCTGATACCCCTCTTCTGGTGGGTTTGTTAGCTCTAGTTTGTGTGTGTTTGTTGTGTCTAGTTCCCAGGACACAAATTTGAAAATTTTGTCTCACATATTTGTGGAACTGGTGGAGCGTCGGTCTAGGGGTGTTGGTCTGGTCTGGAAAACTAATCATTTATCACCATTCCAAATATTATACCAAAATGTATCTGTGATGTGGTGGATGTATTAAAGACATATTATTACAGGATCTTGGAGTAGTTCATCAATGGAGATAATATGTTTAGGGTTCTTAATATTTGCATTGTTTTCCGAGTCTATGTACGGATTGATTGTACACTTTCAATGTTTTATTATCAAGGCAGAATTTCGAAAAAAAAAACTAGCTTTTATAACCAACTTTTTTAAAAAAAATAACCTTTTAAAAATCTCTTTCAAAATACTACCTTACATAACAAATTTATTTCAATATACTATTATTTTACTGTATTTATTAAATACTAATCAATAAATGACAATTGTCGTAGGTGTTGCCGGTAGGGTAGCGAGAAAAGAAGAGAGAAACGAGAAGGGAAGAAAGAAAAACAATTCACGGTGACTCAATTATTAGTTATCAAACCCCGTTAATGGCAAAATAATAGTAGTATATTGAAAGAAATTTGTTATATAAGGTAGTGTTGTTAAAGAAAATTTTTAAAGGTAGTTTTGTGGGAAAGATGGCTGGTTTTTCCCTGCTTTTCTTCTTCTCTTAAACGGATGCAATTGGTGCCAATGGTAACTTCTTTTCTAATCCTTTGAACAGCCAAAAAGGGTCGATTTAAAAGGGGTGATTAGACGCTACAATAATGGATTGAATGACTAATAAATGGGGGGGTTTACAAAAAAGGGTTACAAGATGCTCACAAATCACCTCCAACACTTCAAAAAGTCTGATTTTTGGGACAACATTAGAATGGGTTTTAGTTCCACGATTTAAAAATCGTTACAACAGTCCAAACGCGCTACAACGATAAAATAAAAATACTAGCTCAAATGCGTAATTTAAATACTAGAAAATAGTTATTTCACAAGGTACCCCTGAGTTCTTGTAAAATTCACGTGGTACCCACAAAATTTTCAAAATTCACGAGGTACACCTCAGTTTCCGTACATTAACACCGCATACCCTATTTCCTAACAGACGTCAACTCTCCGTTACTGTGTTATGACTTTTTTGCCCTTGTTGTATTAAATCCACTATTCCGCCAACTAACCCCATCGAATATCAACAGACTGAAAAAAATTCGACCCTTCATCTTGTTCTCCTCCCCTGTTCTGAGCTATCACCATTGTCAACAGTACCCTAAATTTCTTCCCAAAATATCTGCAGCATCGTGCAATCAGCGTTAAAAGGAGGTAATTTCGTCGCAACAGTACCCAAAATTTCAGCGTCGTGCAATTGAAACGTCGTGCAATTGAAGCGTCGTGCAATCTGCAACAGTACCCTAAATTTCAGCGTCGTGCAATTGAGTTAAAAGAAGGTAATTTCGTCGCTTTCGATTTTGTTTTTGAAGTGCAAAGATGAAATCTTTAGAATGAAATAGGGTTTTTCGCAATTTTCATAAAATCGAAAGTAATTAAGCAATTTTGATGATTTTAATGCTGTATAAAATGTGTGTTTGTGAATGTGATTATGGGTATGCATGTTGTACTGTGAATTGTGGATTGATTATTATGATTTTGGTTAGAAATAGGATTTTCTGAAATTTGTTTATTTGAAACAACTGAATTGTGGTCTTTAATAAAGTATTGGAATGTGATTATGTTGTATTTTTTGTTGTTTAGGATGTTCTCATTCTGGCTGTTGGTGCATAGTAAGGGTGGAGACTTTGATGTATGGGTGGAGGATATTGACTTGTGTCATGTGATGGGTTTATATGAGATGATGTTTGAGGACTCTGTAAAACAGAATGTGTTTCTCCCCAAATATTTCATTTTGACTGTCAATAAACCTACGACGAATAGGAGGATGGAGTTGGATGATGATTATGCTATGTTGAAAATGTGGGAATGGAATCAGGGCAAGGAAACTATAGAGGTGTGGCTTGAGGAAGTTGAAAAGCCAGGGATTGTATTCTGTTCTGCTAAGGCTAGTTGGGAGAAGTTGGATGAATGTTTCCCTGGTAATTCCCAACCCCAACCATCACAGTGTGACACCCAACCCACCCCTCCTGGAAACCAACATGCCAATCCACCTCCACCACAGCCCACTCCACCTCCAGAACAACCCAATCCACCTCCACCACAGTCCACTCCACCCCCAACACAGCCCAATCCACCACATCCACCAAAAAAATCAACTAGAGAGAAGCTAAAAGAGTGGAGAGTTCCTAAGACTACAGCCTTGAGACATGGGACTTTTATTAAAGGACAGACATGAGGTACTGGTGGAGGTAAGAGGGTCAGAATGCAACAGGCAGAAGTGAGGGAAGTTGATGATGATGATTTGACAGGGGATGACAATGATGATTCTGATTATGTGTTCTCTGATTTGGATGATGATGATGATGACAACATTGATGATGTTGACTTGGTTGATGAGGATGACTTGGTAGTTTCTGATGAGATTCATGAAAAAAGGTTTGAAGATTACTTAGATGGGAGTCATAATTTGGATAAGATGTACTTGAATGGCAAAATTTGGAGCAATTACCATTTGGGTCTATTGCACTTGAAGAGTGGTTAATTTTTGAAAGCAAGACTGAGTTTCTACAAGTATTTAGGGATTTTTGCATTCAAGAAGGCTTTGCTGTCACTGTTGAAAGAGCTGACAGTGCAAGGTACACAGCATATTGTCTGGTGCAGTCATGCAGCTGGAGGATCCATGCTACTGGGTTGAAAGATAATGTAAGCTGGGTAATCAAGAGTATAACTGGGAAGCATAACACTTGTGGCAGACTTGAAGAAAATCCAATGGTGTCTTCTGAGTGGTTGTGTAGACACCTTTTGCAAGACCTTGAGGCAAATCCAGAGATACCTGTAGATGCATTACAGAAGCTATGTATGGAGAGGTACAGGCTCAATGTGACAATAAGGTTGTTGTACAAGGTCAGAAGCATAGCAAGGGAACAGATTTATGGTTCTTTTGCTGAGTCATATGCCTTATTGCCAAGGTATGCTGAGATGATTAAGACAACTAATCCTGGCTCTTATGCACTAATTACATGGACAGGAGACAGCGCAAACCAAGATCATCAATTCACATCATGTTTTTTTTCTTTTGCTGCTTCTGTGAAAGGGTTTTTAGGTGGATGTAGACCAATCATAGGATAGATGGTGCACATTTATCGGGTTATTACAAAGGTGTGATGCTCACTGTTGTTGCCATTGATGGTAACAATGAAATATTTGTCGTTGCATTTGGTGTTGTAGCCTCTGAGAGCATAGATAGCTGGACCTATTTTTTCAGAAACTTAAGGTTGTTGTTTGAAAAAGAGGGATGTCAGAAGGATGATTGGACATTCATAAGTGACAGAATGAGGGTAATATTTTATTAAGGCATCATTGGTTTCATTTATGCAATTATTAAATTCATAACTAATTAATATTTCTTTTTTTTGCCTTGATTGTTAGGGAGTTGAATCAGCACTTTCTGAGGTCTTTCCTAGGGCCACGAGGAGGATTTGCTGCCAGCATTTGTACTCCAACTGCAAGAATGCAGGTTGGAGTGGATCAGCCTTTCACAAGCTGTTCTGGATTGCTGCAGATGCATATAATGAGTATGTTTTTGAGAAGGCAATGTCAAAGATTAAAAAACATGATGCAGCAGCTGAAGAATACCTAAGAAATGTTGGTGAGGAATGGTCTAGGCACTCCTTTGACAACAAAGTTTGTTGTGGCCACAACACAACAAACTTTGTTGAGTCTTTCAATGCTTGCACAAAAGACAACAGGGACTTGCCTGTTCTCACACTATTAGAAGGTGAAATTGCACTGACAATATAATTTGAAATTACTTAATGTTGCAATATGATATATGTGTAAACTAATTTTTTTTTTGTGTTGTATGGATTGTATGTAATAGCTGTTAGGACATGGATAATGAAAAGAATGGGATCAAGGTTTGATATGGCGGTTGATATGGACCCCAATTCCCTTACTGAATATGCAGAGAACATTTTGAAGACAAGAAGTGATGATTCAAGGTTATGCCATGTCACTGTATGTGGAGGGGGTGAGTTTGAGGTGAGGGATGGTCATGTCAAGTTCCCTGTCACACTCACTAGAATGAGTTGTGGATGTGGGACATGGCAGGGGTCTGGCATACCATGCAAGCATGGATTGAGGGTCATATACAACCAAAGATTGAACCCTGCCAATATGTGTCTGCATACTTCAAGGGGGCAGCTTATAAGGCCACTTATGCTCACCATGTCCATCCAATGGCTGACCATACACAATGGCCTTCATTCAATGTCCCTCAAATCAACCCTCCAACTATCAAGAGAAGTGCAGGGAGGCCTGCCAAGCAGAGGAAGAGGGGTCCAAGTGAAGCAAGAAAGGGTAAGAGGCATAAGAACAACAAATGCAGCATCTGTAAAGAGTTGGGTCACAATGTGAAGACTTGCAAAAGTAAGAGCCAAGCTGGAAGTTTATCTGCAAGCCAACAAGGCAGGGGAAGAAAAGAAAGGCTGCTCAGGAAGCTCTTTCCAACAAGCTGAGGGAAGAAAAACCAGGAGGTCAACAAAGGCTAACTAGGAAAAATAGCAAAAATTGCATTTTTTTGGAAATCTTGCACCTGTACCAAGCTGGTTGCTTTTTTTTGAACATGACAATTAGTGGCAGTAGTGCTTCTAAATTCACCTGTTAGATTTTTATTGCAGTTGACTATCTTAGTGGCATAAGCTGCTTTTTTTAACATATGTGTTAGTGTGTATTTATTTAGAACAACATTATGTAATTAACTTGCTTGTGGTATTTAAATGAAAACATATATTATTGCACGAAATATTTAGGTAACATTACATTACTTTGCTTCATCTCCCCAACATTACATAAATCTAATGTATGTAGATTCAAATGAAGAGGAGGTTATGGAATGTGAAGACATGTTATGGAGGTTAACACACAAAGAAACACACCAGCTCTCACATATATATATGCAAGGAAAACATAACTAGCCTTTATAGCTTGGCAACGGCTAGTTTTTTCATTTTAAAAAAATTGGGTATTTTGTGAAATAAGTTCAATATCTTGGGTACCATGTGAATTTTGAAAATACACTAACGGAGAGTTGACGAAATAGGGTATGCGGTGTTAATGTACGGAAACTGAGGTGTACCTCGTGAATTTTGAAAATTTTGTGGGTACCACGTGAATTTTACAAGAACTCAGGGGTACCTTGTGAAATAACCGTAGAAAATATATAATTAGTAATTAAATAAACTATATAAATAGAACCTTTTAAAAGTTGAAAAAAATGTATATGATAAAATATTTGTAAGGAGTAACATCTTCTAATTTAAGTAAGGGAAAATAACTCAAAGAAATTATGAGCGGAACTCCGTGGTGTTACACTATTGATTAGGAAGCTTTCAGAAGGACAAAGTGCAAGCCCCCCTCCCCCAAGGGTGACCTCACTCATAAATATGAGTTAATGAGGCAAGGAAGATTGCGCTTATGGTGGCTTAAAAAATAGTCATGCATATGCAAAACTGTAATGTTATTTAAAAGCATAAAATAAGTATGAATCGTATTTTTCGAGTTTCACCCACTCATTTAAAAAATGACTTTTTAACTACAATAATACAATTTTTTAACCGTTCTCTCGCAATAATACAAACTTTTGATTATTTTTAAATAATACAAACTTTTTTACAAAATTCCTCCACTAGGACAATGTGATCTTTAACCTGTAGAACAGGTAAAATAAAAATTTTTAAAAATCGAAATCTCTTTCTCTCTCCTCCCCTCCCCTTACCAACTGAAAGCCACCACAAAACCACTGGACTCATCCCCTTTCCTCCTCCTCCCCCTCCTCCACCACCCTAACCACTAGCAACACCACGTTTCCCCTCCTCCACCCTAGAAAGCACCACTGCTCCCCCCCACCCCACCCCCACACACACACAACTCGTTCACCCCCGAAAACCACCCCCTCCAATCCTTCACTCCGAAAACCACTAAAACCAACCACCTCACCCCGAAAACCACCAATCCCAGCCACCCTAGCCTCGAAAATCACCCCCTCCACTCCCTCACCCCCGAAATACACAAAAGCCAGCCACAACCACCATGAACCCCACCCACCAAATCCTATCAACACAACACTGACGACCATGAACCCCAAATCACCTACAAAATAAAACCCTAAATCACCTAAATAAACCGCCAAAGAAAAACATCACCAATCATTTATGAGTGGGGCAGATTTTGGGGTAAGGCAGTGGGTTTTAGATAAGGGGCTAATTTCTTATGGGTGAAGGGTTGTTACGGGGGTGGGAGATGGGTAATGGGTACAGGGTCTGATTTTGGGTAGGTTAGGGGTTGTTTTGGGTGTTGCGGTTGTTTATAGGTGGGTGAGGGGCTATTTTAGGGATGGAGGGGAGCTGATTCGACTAGGTGAGTTGCGATTTTGGTGTTGGTGGTGGTTAAAGGGTAGGTGGCAGTGGGGGAGGGGCGGCAATTGTCTGGGGGAAAGGGGCGACTATGTCAGGGGAAAAGGGCATTGGAGGGGGTGGGGTGGGTGGGGTGGGGTGGGGTGGGGTGGGGGTGGGGTCAGGGGTGGGCAAGGGAGGAAGACGGTGGAGGGGAAGCAGGAGAGAAGAATGAAATGAAAAAAATGGAGGAAGAAGTAAGTGCCATGTAAGCAATTTACCTGCACCAACAAGTGACTAACCGATCATGTCCTACTGGAGGAATTTTGGGCAAAAGTTTGTATTATTTAAAAATAATCAAAAGTTTGTATTACTGCGAGAGAATGGGTAAAAGTTTGTATTATTCTAGTTAAAAAATCCTTTAAAAAATTGTTTTTTTTAAATCATCCCTAGTGAAGTCGCCAAATTGTAGGCGTGTTTTTATTCGTCTACGAGTGATGAGCACGTATTTGACTATTTCATTGTAAATGTTTTATTGAAATTAAAGAAGTCGGATGACTCATAAACCTAATTGAATATTGAGAAATCAAAGGGACGACTTAGGGACTTATCCAATGTAGATTTTCCCGTCATGACTCCATTAATGGTCAATGACTCCATTAACAGTTTAACACGGTAAGGAACCACATTCGTCCATTAATGGCCTCTAATTAATATCGATTCATGTCAAATTTTATGCAATATAATAACCAGAGAATATTTTCAAGCACCCTAAAAATATTAGTCTAAGTTGGTTAAATATTAGACACATTAAAAAGACTATTTTTAGTGATGACAAGTTATTAAATAATCAAAATTACAGGGTTCCTAAAAGGTTGTTCAAATTATTTAGTCTGATTAATATTAGAATAACTCCTTAGGTATTGATTAACAATAATAACATGTGGCTGATGTAACACAAACATGACAATCATAACAACGTATATATGAAAAGAGAAGGAAAGGTTAGAATATACAAAAGAACGTTTTTATAAAAGATCTACATCATGAAAGAAATAGTTAGTAAGTTCAACAAATAAATAAAAAGAAATTATTCTAGGACCCTCATGAGTATACCGATGCGACTTAGGTATTGAGAGAGTAACAACCGTCGGGGAGAGCAATCGTGAAGCCTAAAGATCGATCAAAATATGAGTGTGTATGGGTTTGAATGTATGAGTTTGTTTATGTTTCAAGGGTATGAAAGTATGGGAGAGTTCGTAAATATTCGAGTGCAAAGTGCGTATGAAAAAGTGTTTTTTGATCAGGAAAACTCATGGCTTATTTATAGCAAAATATTTAAAAAAAGATAGAAAAGCAAACTAAGTGTCACGCAAAGAGTGCGCTAGGTGCACGTCTCTGTGTGACCCACAGAGACACGTGCCAGGCGCAAATTGGTGCACCTGATGCGGCACCACCAGTGCGTTGAGCGCACATGGTGCTCCAGATGCACCACCTGCTTCCGACACACTAGCCTTTTCTTCAACGCGTTTTTAAATGATTTTCTTTTATCCTTTAAATTCATAAATCAATTTTACGGGATAAAATCTTATTTCAAATTTAAAAATATCTTTGAAAATGTTTTATTTATTTCTGGAAATATATATTTAATTAATTATCAATGAATAATTAATTGGGTTTTTTCAAAGGATCGGTTATAATATATTTTAAATGAGATCAAATCATTTTTTATGGGCTCAAAATACAATTAATTATAAGGAATAATTAATTGAGTTTTTAAAATAGGATTTGGATCATTAAAATAAGCTTTTACCCTTTAAAACGATTTGGGTCGGGCTATTCAGACTGCTTTCCCTTAAGTCGGAGTGATTAAAATTGTGGTATGTTTCATCAGTGGGTCCTTAAATGGGAAGACACGATTATGTGTCTACAAAAATCTCTATGGTGAATGCATGAAACTACTGTTATCCCCCATAAGTTTGTGAATTTACAACTATATATATATATATATATATATATATATATATATATATATATATATATATATATATATATATATATATATATATATTATATATATATTATATATATATATATATATATATATATTAGTATTAAAATAATTTATTTCTTAATATGTTGACTATTTGAAAGTCAAAAGAATTATCTAATAATTTTAAATCATCAAATATTTTATTTAGTCATACTTTAAAAATTATTTAAATAGTTTAAATATTTTTGAGTTTAGTAAAAAAAGTTAAAAAGGGTTAGAGGAACCCAATTATATTAAAGAACCCAATCATTAAATGATTATTGAGCCCAAATACAATTCGCTAAGCCCACAAGGGTTAACTATATGAACCCCGCAAAATTCGAAATCCCCACACTTTAAACACTCACCCTAAAATTTCTCTCCTCTCTTTTCTCCTTCTCTCTCCTCTCTCTTTTCCTTCGGCTCTCCTCTTCTTCGGCCCATCACTCTCTAGCAGCCAACGTCGCCCAACCATGCCTCCTTTGCCGTCGGTGGTCCCTCCTCCTCGGGCCGCGTGCCTCCCTCCTCTCGTCTTTTTGGTTTATTTCTTCCTCCTCTATTTTATTTAATGTTAAGTTTATGTTTTAAGGATTGATTCAATATTTTCATGATTTAAATTTATAGTTTGATGATTTAAATATAAGTTCTACATTATGTAATTTATATAGTGAAGTAGTTAAATTACAAAAAAAAAAATATTGTGTTTTAACTAAGGTTTTAAGTAGCAAAATATGGATTTTAAGGGTTTTATATGAGTTAGAAATTGTAGTACTATATTATAGTTTATGAAATTGAATACTCTTATGATTATGATTATGTTTAAGCATGTTTTAAAGGGTTCTAAACACATTATAAGTTGCTGAAATTTTTATTAGTATGCATATGATAGAGTTTAGTTGTCAAAGTTTGAGTTTTTGAAGATTGTTAATGACTGTATGGTAGTACTATACTAGGAGACATTAATAGTTGAAGTTTTAATGATTAAAAAGGTTTTTAAACATTTTTAAAGAGGGTTTAAAATATTTTAAAGTTGTTGGAGTTTTATTTGAGTATTGATTAGTCGTTGTATTCATATTTGGTAGGTAGAGAATTCTCTTTAGGCGACTTCTAAGATTGTTAAAGTGGCTTCGTATATTGTGTTGGAAGATTTATAGTGTAATGAGTTTTCATGCTCTTATGATCATATACTAGAAGAGGAGGAGGTCTACTATGTTAAAGATTAGAGTACGCAAAAACGCAAAGGCACGTGGAAAACCAAGCAAAAATAGAAGGTTGGTCGCGGGTCACGACCAGTGCGTTGTCGTGACTCGCGAATCGCGACGGGTCTTCTGTTTTGGCGACGTGAAAAGGTGCGTTGATGGTTTCCAACTGTTGTATTGTGTATGTTATCCGTTTAATGACTATTAGGATTCTTATTCAGTGGATTAAAGGTCCTTAATTAGTTATTAAGGGGGGATTATGAAAGTAACAACTCTAATCTATGAAGGGAATATTTCTATATAACCTTTGTGATTCTTAGGAGGAGAGAGAAGAAAAAAAATTAGTTTTTCACACTCTAATCTACTTGCTTTGCTTGGGAGAAACTTTGCTAATTTCTCTTGAGTGTTCTTCACAAACTCTAAAATACAAAGTTCTTGTTGATTCACTTAGAAGATCATCTAGTGAATTGTTCTCTCCATTGTATCTCATTAGTTGTTTCGTGTTAACCCGGTGATCCTAGAGGGGCAAAATTAAACTAATTGGAAAGCGTAGTTTCCGTGCCTTGGAGTGGTATATTCGGTTCTCTTGTTGATCACACCTAACAATCTATTAGTTTAATTTTCTTTTTCTTTTCGGATATGGCTCAATCACTCATGGACATGACTATGAAGTTCCAAAAGTTGGACAAGTTTGAGGGGGTGGGTTATCGAAGATGGCAAAAGAAGATGCACTTCTTGTTGACTACTTTGAATGTGGTGTATGTTCTTTCAACACCCATACCACCATTCCCGAAAGATGGAGAGGAAGAGTTTATTGAGACTACAAGGAAGAGGATAAAGTGGGAGAATGATGACTACATTTGTCGGGGTCATATTCTCAACTCTCTTACCGACCCTTTGTTCGATCTCTACCAAAACGTGGAGAGTGCAAAGGAACTTTAGGATGCTCTTGAGGCCAAGTATATTTCGGAAGATGCTTTAAGTAAGAAATTTCTTGGTAGTAATTCTAATTCATTTAAAATGACTAATGATCAGCCTATTGTAGAGCAATTTCATGGAGTTCATCACTTTTTGAACCAAATAAGATCACATGGTATGGTGATGGATGAGGCGATTGCATGCGGTTGCCTCAGTCATCGATAAATTACTACACTCTTGGAAAGATACTAAACATTCCTTGAAACATTAAGGAAGATATGTCCATGGAGCAATTAGGAACTCATCTTCGTATTGAAGAGGGAATCTGGGCTCAAGATGGGGTTAAGGATACTACTCCTAGTATTCCTAAGTCTACCGTGAATATGGTAGAGGTTGGTGGGTCTAGTAAGACCAAGAAATCCAACAATAACAATTCTAAAACCAATTTTGCAAACAAGAAGAGGAAGACCCTCACTTGTTGGATATGCGATGGTCCTCATCTCAAGAGGGATTGTCCTTCTGTTGTACTCGCCAAGTAACCAAAGGAAGAATTCTGATAATTGATATGATATAATAATGAGGAATGACAATGCGTATCTTTCTTTTAAATTCCTGATATGAATTATGAAATGGTTTAACTACATTCTCTTCTCCCTGTTTTCAAATAAAATGAGTTGAAATGAATTTACGTTGTTAGAGTAGTATGTTACTGGGTCTCGGCTCATGAAGTTTCATTTTTTGTTTTAGGTACCGATGGGGATGACATAATGGCTTAGGAGTGAGGAATTGTTATTAAAATGACTCAAACACTTATAGTTTTTGTAACCTAAGCTATCCGTTAGTTTAATTAACATTAACTCTGTTTTACTTTAAAATTTTATATAATCTAGCATGTTTAAGTTTTCACATTATTATATGTTAGAATTCTGAAAGTATGTTGCCTTGTATTTTCTTAACGAGAAGTACAGTAGTAGCGCACCGACCAAAGGCTATGTCTTCTGCTGCTAATAATCAAGATTAATTAAACTAATAAAGATGCTTAGAGGTCGGGGTGTTACAAACTGTTCATTATTTACAAAGCAAAATTTACTCTTGATTTTTAACTTTTCACCTTTTAAATAATATTATTTATTTAAAATGTGACTTTTTGTTTGACTTTGGTTAATAGTTATTACTAAAGTTTTACACCTTGGTTTTATTTGTGGGATATTATATCAAGTGACTAACTTTAGGTAGTATTATTTGTTTGTAGACGAAAACTACGTAGAAGGCGGACTTTAGGCGCTATTGCAATACTTGGACGCATTCGAGGTAATTCACAATGTCCATCAACACTTAAAATCCCGTTAGGAATTGTATGTGCTATAAGTAATTGATGTTACTGTGTGATTATATCTTAAGTTTGATATATATTATATGACATGAATGATAATAGTACTTGTATGACTAAAGTTATGATTATTACTATTAGTACTATTTCCCTACGTATGATGTGTATATATATATAATATCATATCATATCATATTAAAACTATACTAATATGGATAATGTAATTTAATGGGTACAACTAGGGGTGCTTATCGAGCGAGCCGAGCCCGAATAGCACTGGGCTCGACTCGTTTAACTTTTGATGGGCTCGGCTCGGTTCTTGAGCTCGCCGAGCTCGAGCTGGTGATTAGAATTTGCGGCTCGAGCTCGACTCGTGAGCTCGTTTAGGCTCGGCTCGTGAGCTCGTTTAGGCTCGGCTCGTGTTCTCGATTAGGCTCAGGCTTGACTTTTAATTGTTTTTACCTTTTCTTTTTATCTTTCTTCTATTATATACCTTAGTTAATATCTTAAAAGAAATACTTAATATAATTTTTTAATATGTATAAATAATTTTTTAATATATAAACAATTTTTTAATATAAAATATATTTTTAGTATAAAAAAATAATCGAACTGTTCATGAGCTTTATGAGCCGAGCTTTGCCTAGCTCGGTTGTGCTCGTTTAAGGCTCGTGCCGAGCTTTGACTGAGTTTTGACCGAGCCAAGCCCGAGTTGCTCGCGAGCTTGTCAGACTCATTATCACCCCTAGGTATAACTAATGAATTAATGATGTTACGAACGATATTATAAGTTGATATTGTGACTCTATAAGGCTCTAATGATGGACATATTGGTTACTATGAATTATGAAAGTTGATTATCTATACTAATATATTAAAAGGCGTGCATAAACCAGGAACGGTGCCACGTGGCGCTCTTCCTAGGGAGTTTTAGGTCACGTAATCCATGTACAATAAAAAAAATTAGAGATTGCATGGTATAGGTTTTGATCCCGTGACCTCAAGTTCATGTACTAAAGTTTTAACCACTAGACCAAGTTGTATTTAGTGATATTATATCAAAGTACAATATTAATAAATGAAAATTTTCTTACCCGGGGCATATCCCGGGCCTAATAACTAGTTATAATTCTATAAAGTGATTAAGTTGTGAAAAATATTTATTGAACTAAAGACGTTCCTGTTAATGTTAATGTGATGTTTGATGTGTCATAACTTTTAAAATCTATATATTAATCACGTAAAGTTGAAACATTATTGCGGGAATTGTCCTATGGACTTGGATCCTCCATCAGGTGGTGAACATTACTTAATTTTTATTCTGTTACAACTATTTTATCGTCTTCCTCCTAATACTATTGGTGCATGTTGCGGATACCCATTAGATTAGTGAGGGGTGTCCACACTAGGGACGTTATGCAAAACAATATTGGCCATTACTTTTAATTTATTTAGGTGATGACCCATGTTGAAGTAGGTGGTTACTGAGATTAGTCCTGGCCTACTGACGTTTGATTTCCTTTTAATAATTAAATTTGTTGTTGTATGACTCATATAAACTTGAAATAATTAAAATGGTTAAGCATATTATATACTTGTTTGTACTACGTTATACTTGTCTGTATTATGATATAAAAATTATTTTTAAAATATGACTATTATTTTTTTACGGGATGGAGTTGTAATTACTTAGTTTTTGCTAATTTTTGTGTATTTATATTCCTTTGTTCTTTTTCTATTTATATTGTACAGGTCAGTGAAAGGGACTATGTTGCAGAAATGAGCGAATCTATAGTTTTTAAGTTCACCTAGTTTAATAAATATTACATTATTGTTATTTGGGATTGTTTAGTTTTAGATTGGTTTTAAATTAGACCACTTAGATTGGTTTATTTTGATAATTTGGATTGTATGTTAAATTTTTATTTTAATAATTAGCCTTGCATTTATTTTTAACAATAAATGCGGCAATAACACCCTAAAGGTTTGGTTAGATATTTTAATGAAAAGTGAATGTTTTATAAAGTTTTGAAATCAAAATTTTGGGGTACGGTGTTACAAAACTTCAACCAAAATTTTAGCCCATATATATACTTTTAACCAATACGAATGTCAATTTAAAATTTATTTAAAACCTTAATAATCAAGAACTAATTGTTCAAATTCATGTTAGAGTCGATCCCGATTTTTAAACGTTTTATAATAACCTAAAGTGACCTCAACTTGACCAAAACCAAACATAAGGGCATGTTCTCTCCAGCTTCAGTTCAGCTCAGTTCAGTTCAGCTCCATTCTTTTATAACCATTTTGTTAAATATTATTATTATGTTGGTCTGATTTATTTTACTAATTACTCTTATTATTATTATTATTATTATTATTATTATTATTATTATTATTATTATTATTATTTAGCTTTATATCGTTATTATTAAGTATTATTATTATTATTATTATTATTATTATTATTATTTCTATATATTATTTTGTTTATTATAGCTTTACTCATTATTATTACTATTATTATTAGGAAGAACATGGTTTAGGTTAAAAGTACAAATAAACCCACGTTTTTTAGCCCAAAAACCATTCAAATCGCGTCAAAACGGTTTATGATGCAATTTTGTGCGGTCCGATCCAATCATTATTTTTATTACTAAATATTATAAAATCTAATTATTAAAATAGTAATATTAATTTACTTCTAAGATATTATTGATATTATATAATCATCATCAAGTATTAATATATTAATACAAATAATTTAAAATAATAATTATTAATTATCATATTGTCATTAATTATTATTATTATTATTATTATTAATTTATGATTATTAATATTATTTATTTATAACTATCATTTAAAAATATCCAAAATACTATTATTATTATTATTCATTATTAATTATTCATTATTATTACTTATCATTATAATGATTATTTAATATTTATATTATTATTGCTTAAATATTATTTATATATTTATTACATTCAATTTAATTTAATTCAGTTTAATTCAATTCAATTTAATTCAATTTAGTTTAGTTTAGTTTAGTTCAGCTCAGTTCAGTTTAGTTCAGCTGTTTTATGTCGAAGAGAATAGGCCCTAAGTCTATTCAAACTTGACTAGTTCCGAAGTATTGATCTAGACTTAATTCAACCCAAACTTTACCAAACCCAAACTTCAATCGGTCCGATGATAAACCCTACTACAACACAACACAAAATTTCCATTTGCATACCTAAATCGATTCAACTCAAAAAAAAATTAATCCAATTTAAATTTGACTTGACTCGAAATCAAACTAAATACGAAAGAATAAATAACTAGAGTTAACTCGACCTGAATATAACTCAAACCATCAATAATAACACAAACTGACTGAATCCGAACCAAGATGATTCAATCAACCCCAATCTAAATTCTAACCCCCCAACCCCCGAACCGAACACCGAAATCCACAGATCTAGAGGAAAGAATATGGGCGCCCTTGGAAACGATACAGTATGGGACTCTGACATCACTTACATTCTACATGATCAACAAAGTTCGCCATTCACGCCTTGTCATTAAAGAACCAAACACAAAATCAACTAACGTTTCTCTTCTTCCTCAATCATTTGACTTGATTTATAGCAGAAATTAGTACTATAAAAAGGGCGAAAAAAATGCTAAAATTCCGTCAACTTAGAGTTTCTCTCATCTCTCCAAACAAACTCTGCAATTTCCCTCCCAAACATATCTCTTCTCTGATCACCTTAACCAAAAAACCCAGAATTCAAATGGGTTTCCATACGACGCCGTCTCATTCCTCAAAGTATCTGTTTCGGCAGCTTTTCGAGAAAGAGTCTTCTACTTACACTTATCTTCTTGCTGATGTTTCTCACCCAGAAAAGCCTGCTCTGGTTTGACTTTCTATCTCTTCAGTTTTTGCATAATTTATTGTATGCTGTTTTATTTTCCCCGTGTTTAAGTTGGGTGTAATTGATGTACTGTATTTGATCAGATTATTCACAATTTAGTTGACTTTCTTACCGAAATTTGGGAACATTTTGGTGGATAATTGTGTTGTAGGAATGTCAAAATTATGTTTTGTTATGAAGTAGAGAATTACCTCTACTAGAGGTGATCATGTCATACTCATGGGAAATTGCCTGTGCCATCTCCGAGATGTACAAAATATGTACATTAAGTGGCATCTTTGTGACTAAAATGCCATTAATTTACGGTTGTAAGAGGAATGCCTAAATTACAACTGTTGTGAACACTTGGTGGTATATGACTATATTCAGCAAAATATATATTAGTATATTAAGTAAAAAAGGTAATATATATTATTATAAATAATGACATTATTCATATGAGATCTTGTCAAGTTCATGTCAATATGTAGTTTCAAAACATAATTTTTTTGATAATTTATATTAATGCATAATTAAAGATTTATGGTCAAAGTTGTGCATAGAGACCGTGAAAACTCTAAATGTTGCATACTTGCATTCTTTGTGGAGCGGAGGAAGTGTTAATAATATTATCATAATGATGTTATTGGCTCTAATATGCTACTTTATTGATTCAATGTGCTACTTCTTTTACTAGATATACTTCTTATGTTGTTGATGATTTGAACAATAAATATTTAGAACAGTTCTGAATTGGCCAAAGCTCCCGTCCTAGAGCTTAAATATCCAGTTGTGATAGTGTTTTTCTTTTTGTAGAAAATCTAGTTACTTTAATATTCTTTACTAAATCCATTTTTGGAATTTAAATATCCCATCATAAAATATGCAGTCACAATTTTTGAGATATATTTTGGTTGGTGCATCTAAGAGATTTACTCGACGCCGCTCCTCATATGGTGGGTGGCCTTGAGGATAATTTAGTACCTATTTTACTTAATCATCCTCATAGTTGCACACAACTTGAAATCTCTAGTTCTTTCTTAGTCGTGAAATCGAGAAGTGTGAGGACTGGTTTTGAAAGAAATATTTACATTTGGACCTTCTATGCATGGTTGGTCCTATTGCCTAAAGGGGAAGAAAAACCCAAAAGAGATGTCATCTGAGGAAGCCAAAATGAAGGGATACACTGATTGTTTTTTAAGTTCTAGGTATTACAGATACATTTGCTACTGTGTACGCAAGCTCGCCTTTTAAACTTAGCTTTAGAGTGTTAAAGTAGGTTTTTATCCATGTGTTATGGACTGCATTCCTATTGCTCTATAACAAATGGTATCAGAGCCAAACCTCGGAGTGGTGGCCCACGGAGTGGTGGCTTGGAACCAGCCAGCCGTGACCAACGTGGCCGTGACCAACGAGGACGTTGGTCCTTATGGGGGGACGAATGTTATGCACTGACCCAGGGAAAGGATCCCACATCGACCGTATGAGAGGTTGGTGTGTGGTTTATATTGGACAATGGGCTCTCCTCCTCTTGAGCTCGCTTTTGGGAAGTGCATTCCTATTGTTCTATAACACCATGTGTATACTTTCCGTTTCATTACTTCATGGAAAAGTTTCTAGTGTTAAACGCGAATTATTGGATGATGTTTCCATGCCTATGTTGGGGTGCTGAGTATCCATAGTGGTACATAGAGTGAAATAAAAATGTACACATAAGCATCAAATGGTATGTGTGATGCCGAGATTACGAGATATCTTGTGTTTGGTTTGGAAGAATGTTGGTTATGGTAAATGTAGAGACTTCTGCATAGATAGAGAACGTGTTTGATACTTTATGACATGGATGTTTAGTTCTTTATCTGTCTATTGCAATGTGAGGAGTTCCTCTTATATTACAAACAAATTTTACAAAACTGTCATATGATAATTTGAATCAAGGCAGCCATATACACCCTCCGTTCCAATTTAGCTGCTACATTTTGACCTTAAGCACTATTCACGTCATAACTTTGACTATCTTTTAATCCATATACATAAGAAAAAACATAGTCATGTTGGATCTTGTTTGATTCGTCCCAATTTGTATTTTCCAAATATATAATTTTTATAATTTTTTCATATATGTAACTCAAGATATTGGTGTTTGAAGTTGCTTCTCGTAAATTGTGAAAAAGCAAATGTAGCAATTAAATTGGGACGGAGGGAGTAGCTGAGTATAAAACATTGTATCTTTTCTGGCCGGAGAACTTTCACGTGATTCTCTCCGAGTAAGGCTCTCCAATTTGGGAGTGATTTTTGTTGCCATGCCCACTTATCCATTCCCTGGTCTTTTGTGAACCACAAATGTTAAGAATTAAGCACCAACGTATTTTCAACATAGTAATGGACTTTTGGTGTGTATTTCTCTACCCTCTAGCTTGTTTCTGGTTAATTGCTTATAAGTTATACTTTCCAAGACTTCTGTGTGTCTGAAGAAAGCTATATATGGGTTGGATCCCTTCACCATGTTCTGCTAAATATGCATGTGAGGTCACTCATCCCTCTAAAGCCTCCTATATGTGAGAATCTATCAATTTATTAGCCATTATTCTCTAGAAGACCTTAAAATCCTCCATCTTTAACCTAAGTGTTACATGGAAACTGGAAACCTTCCAAAATTTTACATCTTTACGACCTATGAATTATGGAGTAAATTATCTTGTCATTCAACAATTGACAAATAGTAGGGCCTATCTAGAACTTGTTTTCTTCTTCTTATTGCCTTTAGGTGTAAAGATTGCCTATTCCAAAGCGGAAAATTTTACTAGTAAACTCCAGTTAATCTTTCTGCTTGTCCTTCTAATCACAACAAATTTCATTTATTTTTCAAACGTTTTACTTCTTTATTTATTTATAATAAATGCTGTTCATATATCGCTGACACAAGCTTTCTCCTTGCAGTTAATTGATCCAGTGGACAAGACAGTGGACAGGGATCTTTCTCTTATTCATGAGCTTGGACTGAAACTTGTATATGCGATGAACACCCATGTACATGCTGATCATGTCACTGGAACTGGAATGCTGAAGGTATATGTTTTTTATACGTTTACCCTCTACAGTCACTTGTTAAAAGTACTCTTTGTGTTGGAGACTCGATTAGAGATTTGAATCTCTTTGATAAATTATGAATTCCTTTGATCATAGTCGTTAAAACAACCCTACTTGTGCATAAGTATCTACCTGTACCATAATCATAGTTAGTAATTAAAATTTAGAACCATCTTCCCTACTCAAAAACTAGATCAATGTGCATATCAATGATTAGACTGAATTTTGTGAAGAAGTTATGGAGAGGCCAAGCATGTCTTGGAAGGAGGAGTCCAAAATTATATGAACAAAGTGGAATTGCTGAAGCATATAACATAGTTAGAAGCAAAGGGAGGACTATGATATTTGTTGACAATCATCAGAGCTCGGAGGTGTATATTCTTAAGGCAACCCGATCCTTTGGGATAAAAGCCTTTGATATTGTTGTTGTTATATTGAATTTCACGAGCTTTTGGCTTTCTCATTTGAACCTTTAAAGACAAGTGAACATAACTCGATGATTATATCTTTTCTGAAAATGGTTAGAACAATTCGCGGACTTTACATTAAGTCATCTTCGTGGTTGCTCTGCTGCTGTTCACTTAGAATGTTAGTGGAGGTCTGGAGGAAGATTCGGAATATGGGGCTCTGGAGCCAATAATGTAGCGTAAATATGAATAGGCTGTTGTTTTTGAGAAATCATAGTTATGTCTGCAAAGTCCCCTTTTAGAGTTATTGATTCACACTTATTCTTTGCAGAGTAAGGTTCCTGGGATTAGATCTGTCATTTCTAAAGCAAGTAGTGCTAAAGCTGATCTTCTGGTGGAACCTGGTGACAAAATCTTTGTTGGTGATCTCTTTCTTGAGGTAGGTGTGCATATCTTCTGCAAATTTAATCTCATTTACCCTTCTGCTTAATGTTCTCTGATGTTCTTCTATTGCCACTGGCTGAGACAATATGATATGGCTCTAATACCTATCAGTTTGTACTAAGAAATGTGAATAATAAGTAGGATTGGGCACTGAATTGTCTTAGGCTGTTAGGCAATGTTAAGCATACTGTTGACTAAGGAGCAAGCAAGTAAACTTTGTTTTTACTTGGAAAAGAGGGAGAAGGAACTGTGATTCTGGGGGAAATGGAATACTGAGAAAGGCTCAGTCAACTATTAAGCTAAATATCACATATATCCCTCTATTGATTTTCCCTTTTTTAGATCTGAGTATTTCATCCATTTTCTATGTTCCTACCTGTATATCAAGCTATTTTTATGAAGACAGTCTGCAACCTTAACCTGGCTCAAATTGATCTTTTGAGATTCTATTTTTTGTCCTTGGTACAAGAAGCATAACTTTAACTGAAATTTTCTCCTGATAGTCCTCTAAAGCAACAGTCATGACTCTGTACTTGAGTATATGTTTGATGTCTTCTTAATGCCTTGTTCGTCTCCTGTACATTAGATCTCCAAAATATCTATGGCTTCTTACTCAGGCCAGGCAATAGCTTAGTACTTAAGTCTCAATTCTAAAATTTCAGAGCAAATCAAATAGATTTGGAGGTGGCAGTTCCATATTCTTGCACAAATAAGTGCAGGACTTCTGTTTCAGGATTGCGCAAGGAGGTTCTGAATATTCGCTTGTGTAAATAATGCATCAGAGGTTGGTCCGGGCTTCGGGGTACAGTTTTCTCAGGTTTTCATTAATCTCTGGCGGTTACAGAAAGTCACTAATCCCTATTAGTTACCGTTATGTATTTGAAATGGGGTAACAGTTGCAAGCTGGTACTTAACACTGAGGTCAATTCACATTTTAGGAAATTACAGTTTTGGACTTTTGTTTAAGTAGGTTTGGGATGAAATGTGTCAATAGAACTTCATAAACTTTGCACTGGATTTCCTTTTGTGTTGAAGGTTAAATTTTATTTGCAAGCATTTGGTCGTAATAATCAGAAGGCACTTTAGCATGGCACCTAATGTGCATGGACTAAATGCTCAACAGTACTCCTATAACTTTGAAGGGATTGTTTACTGGAATCAATTCCATCTTTGCAAAGTTTTCTCTCTATGTTAGTCTTCATAGTTACTAGCATGCTATAGTTAATTAAACATAGAGCACGGGAAACTGCAGAAAAAGACTCAAAAAATGTCATATCCTTTCTACAATGACATTTATTGAACTGAGCATCCTAGATAATACTCAAAAGTTACGAGATGTATGTGCCTCCGTACTTCCAATGCATCCAACAAAGACTAATGCCATAAAATTTAAAAATGGAAGACCAAATGTCTAGATCCTTTTGTTGATCTGATGCTTCTAATTGAATATGCGGAACACAGTTTGGTACATGTATTAAAAATTCTGTTCTCCTATTGATGGCCTTTGGTTCAAGGTCTGAGTGTTCTGACACCAGATCGTGCGGCTCACTCTTACATATTAGGCAGCAAGGGCGCAAGCCTTATGCAAAAAGGGTCTCGGAAGCTCATAGAAGTACGAGCAACGTTGTATCTCGAAGGGGCGCAAGCCTTAACGTAAATAGAAATACCAAACGTAAATGGGGAAATACATGGCAACTCAGTTAAAACTTGGTAGGAAGCTTGATTTCGTTCATTCAGTGATGCTCCCTAAAGAGGGTTCATTGTGAGATAGTTATTCTACCCATTGAACACAATACTTGCAGTAACCCAATAATAGAAGATATAACTTGAACAAAGAGCTAAGAACATAAAGTAAACTACTAGAAAGCATTAGATAATCAAAATACTAGTAAAGGAATGCTGGATTCTAACACTTGGCTTATCTTTTTAACCTTTCCTTTGCATGGGCTGTATGGATTTGCCAGTAAACTCGAAACTACAATGTTCCATTGAGTTACATCTTCTTGCCCTCGAAGTTACTACTTGTAATGTCTGGTGTTTAATATTTTCTTGTTTACCTTTTCTAATAATAAGTTTTTTTTTCTTATGTGAACTGTTACAATCATTGAAGATTTACAATGACATAGTGGGGCTTATTTGTGTCGATAAAGGAACCTTCAGGTTTTAGCCTCAGGGATCTTATTTACTAATATATGTTGAGATTTTCAACTCATGCTGGTGAATGTGGAACATTGTTTCAGGTTCGTCCTACTCCAGGTCATACAGTAGGCTGTGTTACATATGTTACAGGAGATGGTCCTGATCAGCCACAGCCAAGGATGGCATTTACAGGTGATGTTTTGCTGATACGTGGATGTGGACGAACAGATTTCCAGGTAACCTATATGTGCATGCATGTTTTTGTGCTTGCGTGCGTGCAATTGTATCTGCTTGAGTGGATGGGCGGATAGGGTGTGTAGGGGATGAGGGGAAGAGGGAGGGAGAGAGAACTTGCATATTCATATGGCTACTGTTCAAACACAGTGTTTGATCATATATCTATCATATTGCTTAAGAAGACTAGGGTAGGAAACTCAATGATGTTCAAATGGCTACTGTGCAAACATGTTGCAAACTGAAAAGTCATATTTGCTAAGATTAGGGAGGGGAACTCATCTTGATATTTATATTGCTAGGATGCAACCACACTGTAAGATCATAATGGTTAAGTAACTGACTATGGGAGTATCTTGTTTCACACACTACAGGATTCCATGCATATGTTTTCGTATTATTTTAAACCTATGTGTTACCTTCGTGTGATATATATAACAAAAGAAAATAGCTCAGGTATTTGACTTTACCCTACACCACTTTTGTCATATTGCAATGAAGCAAGCCCCTCTTGAAAAAGGAAACTTGTAATAGACATACCTTAGTGTTTGAAAAGGCGGTGCTGCTGCCCAAGCACTTAAAAAGGGCAGGGCAAGTCATTTTCGATGAGGCACACTTCGGAGCAGTGGCTGCATTAACTTCACTGTAGTACAAATGTCTGCAACTTCTTTTGGCACACAGAATCATTAATTTTGAAAAGTTTGCCTCACTATAAGGTGGATGCCTCAATCGATCTGCACTTTGTGCTTACTGAACAGACTCTAGGATCCCGGTGTTCCTTGAGCCTTCTGCTTGGCACTTATGTTTGCTCTAATCACACTTAGGTAGCTAATGTTTGTATAATTTGAGATAGCCTTTTGAATGAAATTCTCTTTTGTAATGAATCCTAAAGGAGGCGCTATTGCCCTCTCATTTACGAAATAGAAAATAGTTGAACTAATGTTCATAAGTCCATTTATCTTTGTTTCATATTCCTCCGTCTCTTCGTTTCATTTGATATTTACATGAGCATATACATGTTTGCATTAAATGCTCAAGCATTATCTCATGAATCTGAATGTGCTTTATCCCATAATTACATGAAATACAAATTTATGCTTAGGATAGCAATAGAACAATATTATTGTTCATGCTAGTTTCATCTTTGTTGGGAAATGAAATAAAGATGATTCAAGGAAGGGCTAACAAAATTAAACTTAATTTCTTTTTATCATTGGGGCCCAATTAGATATCTAATTTCTTTCATTTCTAAAATGAAAAAAGATATTTATATATTATTATTTTTTTGTCTTTCCATATGGTTGTTTGAATTTTAGTTGATCTATCAATATAGATAATCAAGTTAGTTACTCTTTTCTATTGGAGTGCAAATTGTGGGTTTATGCATATGAAGAAATTACGTAATTGCACTTTTGTGTTGGTGGTATTTTTTCCCATATATAATTAGCTGGTTAAAAGTATGGGACCATGTTGACTTACTGACGTGCACTAAAAATCAAGAGTGTTATTCAAAGCTGCCATCTCGCTGTAATTATTGAAAAGTGATACACAAACTACCTCTGTGTAATTAGATCAACTTTCATGGTACCTCTTCAAATTGTCAAAATTGCGAAGGAATATTGAAGGAAGTCGAATTCCTTCCTTTAGGTAGATGACTGACAATGAAAAGGAACCTTTGGAATTAACAAACACGCTAACATATAAGGTTCTTAATTGCTCATCCTCATAATCGAAATGATGTTCTCTCTATGATTCATCAAATGAATTCCTTGTGGATAAAATGAAAGTGCAAGTGGGTAATCAAGGAGTTCAATATATTAAAAAACGTGAACTAATAATGCAATTTGGAACCAACTATCTGGTTCTTTTTGGTTTAATTATGTGGTACAATCACTCTAAATTGTCTATTCTTTTCTCTGTATTTTGTATTCTTGATACATAAGGAGAGGGAGAAAAGAAGGGGTTTGGGGAAGAACATGCCTAAAAGTGATTCATATAGTTTTCAAGTGAATCTCTATTATCTTAATTACATCCTAACAGGTTCAAGAGTAATAGTATACTCAATCAGCATGTTCCAATCTTGCTTTCTAGGGTGGAAGTTCAGCGGAGCTCTATAAGTCGGTGCATTCACAGGTAAGAACCTAAATTTTTTCCATTCTCTTTAACTGGCAATGAAAAGAAGCAGGATTTTACCCCTATATTTGGACTTGTCTACATTAAGTTGCACTTAATGTGTAAATCTCATGTAAGCAGATTTTTACCTTGCCGCCAGAGACATTGGTTTATCCAGCTCATGATTATAAGGGTTTTATGGTAAGAAACATTGATAAGCTTTCATATTTGTTTGTATTCATCAATGATCAATGCCCTTTGTAATTTTGCTTGCTTAACAAGTACTTCCAATAGCCACTTTACTTAGCTTATCTAACCTTCAGGTTAGTACTGTGGGAGAGGAAAAGCAATACAATCCTCGCTTGACAAAAGATGAGGTAATATAGCTAAAACGATTTTGTTTTGCTTTGTCTTCCATGTATCTAAAAATAGATTAGTTCTTGACTGAAGTATGGTATCTTTGTGCAGGAAACATTCAAATGCATAATGGAAAGTAAGTGCAGTTTTAATAGCATCAATGCATCGTATCAAATGTATATTCTCTAGAAGATTCCTAAGTGGTAGACAGTGATGATCATCCTAACATGTTATGACAGACTTAAAGCTGGCATATCCGAAGATGATAGATGTAGCGGTACCAGCAAACATGGTTTGTGGCTTGCAAGATCCAGTTCCAGCTACGCTCTGATTTCCCTGGATGAAACGGCATAGCTAATAATCCTCGATAGTTGGAGGAGAGGATACATGTATAGATCACATATTTACATTGGTGTTGGGAAGGTTGGGAGAAAATGAACTGCTAACTACATATATGTTCGCAACCGTGCTAATTTCTTTGCAAGTCTTGAACAATAATGGCTGATCAATAATCTTATAATTGTTGAAGAGAAAGAGTTGCACGTTTATGGTTTCTAAATACATCTGGCTCAACCCGATTTATTTGATCCAAGACCTGATATTTACCCAAGAATGATAACATGAATTAACTATGAAGCAACATGAAGTTGACTTGAGTCAGCTAATTCAGAAACAAAAAGAACTAGAATGAACTGAAACCAATATTATTGAACTGAACAATAGTACTCTCTGCATATTACAATATATTACAATATACATACTGGAATAGGAATCATTGAAAGTCGTCGGCAGTTCCATATAGTGGATAGAATATTCACACTATTTAGAAATAAAGAAAACCTTTAGGTAGCGTTTGGGAACCCGGATTTTATTTTAATTATTGTATTCTAATTCTAAAATTTGAAATCATGTATTTGAATTTCAATTCCAATTTCTCAAACTTGTTTGGGGAAAATGGGAATTGAATTCCAATATTTCAAATCTATGTATGTGTTTGGAAAACATTGGAATTGAATTCCGGAATTCTAATTCCATGCTATTGTTTGGATAATCTTGTAATTGCATTCAACAAAAAATATTAAATCCTTAGCAAACAAAAGACATTTGACATTCCAACAATCCAAAATTGTTATAACAAAAGTTATCTCAACATCGAGAGCAACATTTAAGAGTAGTATTTGATAAAGTAACGGAAAAAACCTACAATGACATGAAAGTGAGTCAAACTACTCAGCAAGGCACAAGAGTACCCAATCAAGTTTCTCATCTTCCGGTAGCTCTTTCAACATTAGAAATTCGTCGGGATTACCATTCATAAACCTTTTTACTGCCCTCATAATCTGATTCCTAGAAATGCCATATACTTCAGACACAACGTTATATATATCTTGACAAGTGGGTTTCGGGGTGTCGTTCATTTTGCTTTGCACATATTCTCTGAAGGACTCGGCAAAACTGTTGACCGCATCAGCTACACTATCTTTTTTGCGCTTGCGAGAGCCCGAAACAGTTGGATCCTTGGATGAGCTCTTTCCTTCACTTATCATTTCCTCCTCCATGGCGTCCGCTGCCTCATCATGTTGTTCTGAACCATCCCCAACAACTCTATCTGCACCGAATAAAGTGCATATATCTTCCCAATTCTCTATGCACTTGTTGCGATAAGAGGCTGCATTTTTGTTGTCCTGAAAATGATAGTAGAACATGATTGCACAAGAAAACATGATGAGGCATACTACAATCTGTTTAGCAAAGAGGAACTTAACAATATTCTTTGAAGTGTACAGTTTGGGATAAATTGTTGGGAGATCTGAAAAAAAAGGAATGCTACGAATTACTCTACAAACAGGTCTATAAGGGATACTACAAATAGGTCTCAAAAAGACTCAAGCCCCTGATGCTACTACTGCAGAATTCATGGCTATATAACAAGCCCTAGATTGGATAGTGGAACAAAATTTATCTAATGTTCACTTGTTTTCTGACTCTAAAATAACAGTGGAACATATACCGCATCCAACTCTTATTAAAGACTGGTATTACAACCTGGCTAATACATGCACAGCCAACAGGAACATATACTACAATCTGAAGTCAATAAACTGACTTTTTTCTTCCACTGAAAAACAATCATATTATTAAGTAGTTAGTACTTACTACATGTGTAGAAAATTATATGAAAATAGAAGAGATATTTCTCGACTCCAGATATTTTCTTAGTTCATGAATTGAATGTAAAGAAGTACAAGTGTACTCACAACACTTAAAATATAAATAGCTCAGAGTTTAACCAGTTTACATGAAATGCATCAGGTGATGAGAATGCAGTTCATTACTTAATTTGTACTTTTTGGACATTGTAAGAAGGTACTTCATGTGACCATTAAGTAACATCTCCAGACCACCAATAATAATAATAATAATTAATAATATACTGTAACTAATAGCCCTGGAAAATACTTTATACAGAAGTCCTTAACAATTGTAAGCTAAGCAGTAAAAGATAAGTCTGATTTCCACACCAAGTAGACGTCCCAAACGGAGAGCCATAAAGAACACTACTTGTGACTTGTGAGCATAGGCACAATACTGCAATTAAAGAGACTATAATGAAACTATCTCACTTTGATTTCCACACCAAGTAGACGTCCTTAACAATCATATTATTAAGTAGTTAGTACTTACTACATGTGTAGAAAAATCAAGATAACATTGTCAAGAATAATGTTAGTAGTCATGGCAAATGGCAATAATTCATATGAAAAAACATATTTGTGCCTTATCTATTTTAGAACTGGTGCTGAGATACAGGAGGGATGACCATTATCTATTTTAGATACGTAGATAGTATATACCTATGAATCAGACCACTAGCAAGTTGAGGAATGGGGTAACAAAACAATATTTTGTATGCATATAATGGACCTAAGTCATTCGAAAAAATCAGATTAGAACACCCAAGATAATGCAAAGTTTGTTGAAATAGATACCTTAATATATTCCTCCCATTGCCTTACATCTTCAATTGTGATGACGATCATTTTTCTTTCATCATCCCACTTAAACTTTGTATAAGTCTTAATGTCGGTGATGCTGTAACGCCCCGACCTCTAAGCATCTTTATTAGGTTAATAAATCTTGTTTATTAGCAGCGGAAGTCCTAGCTTTTGATCGGTGCGTTACTGCCGTACTTTCCATTAGGAAAATACAAGGCAACATACTTGCATAAACATATAATAACATGGAAACTTAAACGTACTAGGTTATATTAAAGTAAAACAGAGTTAATGTTAATTAAACTAAGTAAGTACTTAAGTTACAAAAGCTTTAATTGTTTGAGTTATTCTAATAACATTTCCTCACTGCTAAGCCATGGCGTCATCCCCATCGGTACCTAAAACAGAAAAGCAAAACGTCATGAGCCGAGGCTCAGTAACATACTACTCTAACAACGTAAATTCATTTCAACTCATTTTATTTGAAAACAGGGAGAAGAGAATATCGCAAACATCATTTCACAAACATATAACTTGATAATAGAATTCCGACCATTTTGAGATATTATCCTTTATAATCTTACATCATTTTTAATGGTAACTTGGCAAGTACAACATATATTAACAATCAATAATCATTTAATACCGAAAGGCGGTCACAACAAAGGTGACACTTGCGGTGCCCATAACATATATCCGAAAAGCGGTCACAACAAAGGTGACACTTGCGGTGCCCATAACATATCATATCGAAAGGCGGTCACAACAAAGGTGACACTTGCGGTGCCCATATCCGAAAGGCGGTCACAACAAAGGTGACACTTGCGGTGCCCATAAAGTACTGCCAAGAACCGTCTTTCACTTTCATTTATCATGTTTCGTTATTTTTATATTTATGTCGTAAAACATCTCTTAAGTATCATAAAAAAAAAACCAATTCATCAGCATCATAAACATCATTTAGCAAAACATTTCGTATCCCGCAATCCATAAACACATATCATAAAATATTATGTAAAAGCGTCATAAAACGTAGTTGGAAGGGGAGTGCGGGTGTTAGCAGTAGACGTTACCTCGAGTCGCGATTATTATACTTGATAGCCGGGTGAGGCTTGTAATATCCCTTTTCCTTTCTAATCTATTCAAGGATTAATAAAGACGACTTATTAATATTTTATTCTAGTTTAAACTCTACGATCCATTTCCATCATGTGTCTATGAATTACTAGAGTGTTTATAAAATTAATAGTTATGGAACCTTATTACAACATTTATTACTAAACTATACTTCTTGAATTTAGTAACTTGATTACTAGCTTATGTAAACTATTTAATTAATGATAACCATTTCTTCTAAGATTCATGGAAATTCATGTTTAATGACTTGAAGGTATGATTAGAGAACTTTCATACTTTAGTTAAACTTTTAATAGTAAAGTGATATTTAACTAATTGTTAAACTCTGACTTGTATTAGTGATATTTCTTACTAGTTAGTGACTTACTTAATTAACAACTTAAAAGTGATACTCATTTAATCAAGCTAAAAGTGGGATTATAATTATAGATTAAGGTTATTAATATTATACTTAAAAATCCAAGTGTACTTAATTAGTATTACTTTATACTACATAAACTTAAGTTAATATCTATGTGAACATGAAACTATAACTTAATTAACCAAAGATACCCATTATATATAGTAAAGGTGTAATATTAGTGATTATGTCATAATCTATATTATACTATAATTAGGTTGTATAATTATTTCATAAAATGGAATTTATAATATTAAATTAATTAACTAAGTCCAATCAACTTGATTTATTAACCATACTAAGTTTCTATATTTTAACTTGAGAGGTTAGAAGTACACTTATGCATAAACAAAAAGATAATAATTCAAGGTAGTTTAGTTAATTAGTCCAACTTACTATATGGGTTATGTTAATTAATCACTAAGCCCAACTAACATAACTCAAGTTTTTTTTTTTCAAATTTATAAAAGGAGGGAAAGGTATGTAATATACCTTCACTAAGTGAAGTAACAAGGAGAAGACGGGCAGTGCAGTGGGGGTCGGAGCTCCGGCGAGCAGGTGGCGGTGCAGCAGCGAGACGGACGGCAGGACGGCGGTGCGGCGCGGCTGGCGGCAGGTGCGGCGCGGCAGCAAGGAGGCTGCAGCGAGATGGGGGAGGGAAAGAGTGCAGCGAGAAGGAGAGGAAGAGGAAGAGGAGGGGTGCAGCGTGGGGGAGGGAGAAGGAGGTGGCGGTGCTGGCGGGGTGGCTGGCTGGTGGTGCGAGTCTGGCGCGCAGTGAGGGAGGCCGACAGGTGGTGGTGGTCGGAGAGTGGCCGGAAAATAAGGAGGTGTGGGTGGTGTGTTGAAAGTTTTCTGATTTTTGGATGGAGATGAATAGTAAAATCAGCATACATTTATAGTAATTTTAGGAACAAAGCTCAATTAAAATAATGGTGGATTAATGGTGAAGTATACTTGGGGAGGAAGGAGTTCTAGAAGCCTTGGGGAGCAAGGTCATGGAGCTTGAGGAAGAAGATGGATTGTGTGGATGGTGAATTTCCTTTTTTTGGAAATTTTCTAATTCCTTTACTAATACTAAAATAGTGATTTTTCCTACTTCCTTTTTAATGTATTACCAATCTAACTTAGCTTATATTATTGAATACTCGATTTTATTTTATTTTCAAATATATTAGAGAAGTGATTAAGTAAATAAATAAATTTTAAATAATTTATTTAAGCTAAGTATTAATGTCAATCAAGTTTGAATTTTCGGGATATTACAGATGCAACCATAGTGCTTCTTCCAAAGTCTAGTTCGATTTCTCACATGCTCCACGTTGATTGGGATGCCCAACTCTTTCTTTAGTTCATCGACAACAGCTTGGTAGGCTTGGGGCTTAAAATCTCCATCTCTTTTTTCTTGTGGAGTTGTTCCAACAAAACTCGGGTGAGAATATCATCCATCTGTTTATTCCAAGCCACATAGCCTCTTTTAAGAGCTTGCATAGGTTCCTTCCGTTTGTTGCTCATTACTAATGATTTGTGACAATCCACATACAGTTAAAGCAGAGGTTATTATTGCAACAATAAAACAATGAAAAAGAAGGCTGTAATTAAGCAAGTGTTACAAAGAGTCAGTGTATGCATAACCGCCACGCTAGCAACATTGCAACAATAAAACAATGAAAAACACACAAATAAGGAGCAAATATTATGGAAAGAGTTCTAAAAAGTGTTGCTCTTAAACAAAAAAAGCTGACCCTTTAGTCTATAGGTCCAATAATATTCTTTTACAATATTAAAACTTTACTAGAATAACTAAGGTAGAGGATGTGAGGTAGCTCCCTTCGAGCTTGATACTCCCGAAACAGTTTTTTTGCCAATTCATCTCTAAAATCGTTCCATTGAGGTGAGGCTTGTGTCGTTGATACGAAATCCTCCCCTTCATCCTCCAAGGTATCTACAGCTTCAACATTTGATAGATCCTCATCCACCTCGTATAACAAATTCTCCTCATCCATATTCTTCTCTAACAAAGTTATGGAGAACAAAACATGCATTTATGATTCTTACTTGTGTTTGCTTCTCATAAAAACTACTTTTCCTCAATATAGCCCACCTTTTTTTTCAATAACCCAAATGCTTTTTCAATAGTATTACGTGCAGATGAATGACGCAAGTTGAACAATTCTTTATAGTTTGTAGGAGTAGTTCCTCTCCACAAGTTCAAATGGTAACGAGTGCCTTTATATGGAGCCAAGAACCCTTGTGCATTAGAATATCCCAAATCGACAAGAAGATACTTATCTGTGACATTAAAAAGATTATAAGGAACTAAATTAACTATTATTATTATAAGGAGAGAGATGAAAAATCTTGAGGTTTTCTCACTTTTGGGAACTTTGTGACCATTAGGTCTTCGGAGAGGGCATCCCCTAGAATGCGAGGATCGGAAGCCGATCCTTCCCAACCTGGCAAAACATAATTGAACCGAAGACTAGGATCACATGTAGCTAGTACATTAGTAGTAATATCTCCTTTCCTATCTCTATATCTAGGCCGATCTTCAACTCGAACTGTCATCTTAATAAGTGTCCCATCAAGTGCCCCCTCGAACCACTTCCACTTATTGTCTCCATCATATGTCACACTAGAATCTACTTGCTTAATATATAACTTGCCTATCTTCATCACAGCTTTGAGCACGGTATGGAACTGACGACTTACCGTTTTTCCCGAACGAGTGAACACATCACCAATCGTTCTGTTCTTAAGATCATGTGCAAGAGTATGTAGAAAGAAAGCAACAATTTCTAAGACTGTTACATTCCTAGTAGTAACTAGACCTCCTTTAGCCACTAAAACATGACATAACTTATCAAAACAACTCCGATCCATACGCAACTGCTCCTTACAAATTCTATCATTCATGAGGGAATCCAACCAATACGCTCTTTTCATTGCACGTTCATGTTCATTCCAAGGCATGTCCTTATGCTTAAACCTATTATGCCATGCACCCACTGCTACCATAATAAAGCCACTAACTATTGTAATAAGTTCCATTTCATCATCATTGTCATATCTAGTTCGCTTTCTAATAGTAGAAACTTGTTGATCATGAGACATATTGTATCTTGTTATATACTGAGACATAAAAATAGCCAAAGATTAATAAAAATAGCAAACCCATCACTATCTCATAGCAACAAAAAACATGGAATTGAAAATATTGCACAGCCAACAGGAATTATTATTCTAGAAATTATTTTAACAGAAAAAAGAGGTAATATTATTAAAACAGAAGATAAAACAATGAGGGTGAAAGAAGTTACAGTCAACATAATATTAGTATGTCAGATATTCATACGAGCTATACCATATAACTGAGGTTCAGAATCTAATTTTATTGGCTTGAGTCTTCCCTTTTTGCAAAAGGAATATACCTAGAGGACACCTGGTATGAAGTGAAGTTGAGGACACCTACATGACCATTGAAGTGTTGTGTTTTTACAGAACCCATGTGTAATTAATTAATAGTGCACATTATAGAGAATTGATAAACGTATGGCAGAAGTGTAACTTTGAAGAATGTCCACTAAATCCAACCAACACATACACAAATCACTGTACATGCAAAAGAAAATCCCCAGACATAAAACCATAAGTGAATAACCCAATACATCGAATCAATTTTTCATCTACTAGAGCTCTACGCCTCTACCAACCAACTTAACTCATAAACCACCAAAGTTCAAACCAACAATTTGAATTTTATAGAATTAATAAATCAAACCATTGAAAAACAAGATGTTATCATCTATCTAACAGTACATAAATATGATTATAGCCAAAGAATATCAAAATCGCAAACCTATTTCCGCAAAATCCGAAACCAAACCCTAATTCCGCAAAATCCGATCTAAATAAGTAAAACGCAATATGATTATAGCCAAAGAAATATCAAATTCACAAATTTAATCTTGAAAAAAGCAAAAAAAATCATAAACTCGACTATATTAGAAAAAACGATTTTTTCACCAAATACCCCCAAGTTTTCATGAAATTCACCGGGTACCCCCGCACTTATGAAAATACACGGGGTACCCCTAAGTTTCTGAACAATACACCCAAATGCCCTTAATGACTAACGGCGGTTAACTCCGTTAACCACCGTTAGTCATTAACTGTTATTTTGTTGTTTTCAGCCATAATTAACTACTAACCTAACCTTAAACCTAACCCTAACCATAACTTAACTTAACCTAACTTCTAACATTAAACCTTGTACCCTAACCTTAAACCCTAACCACCCTCGCTCCCCACCCTCCCCACCACCCCATCCACCCACCACCCAGCAGACCCCCCTCCCCAACCCCCTACCACCACCTCAGCAGACCGCCCTTCCCCAACCACCGGTCGCGCCCCACCCCACCCTCGCAGCCCCTACCTCCACCCCCTCGCAGCCGCTCACCCCACCAAGCCCCCACTCAAATTTCGCTCCCTCCCCTCACCTCCGATGAGTTTCAGTCCCCTCCTCCCACCCCCTCCACCGTGTCGATTGTCGCGCACCCTTCCCCCAACCCCAGTCGATTTCGGCACCAAACCTCCACCTTCGTTGATGAACAACCCAGAAACCCTAACCATTTGAACAAAATCCGGCAGGGGTGGGGGGGAGGGTGTCGAAATCAACTGCGGTTGCGGGGGAAGGTACCGAAATAGACTGGGGTTAGGAGGGAGGTGTGAAAATCAACGAGGGTTAACCGTCGGGAATGGGGAAAACGTCGGGAGTGGGGGGATTAGGGAGGGGGGCTGCTGGGCGGTGATGGAAGGGGGGCTGGTTAGCGGTGGTGGGAGGGGGATGTTGGCCGGTGGTGGGAGGGGGTTGTTGGCCGGTGGTGGGAAGGGGGCTGGTTGGCGGTGGTGAGAGGGGGAACTGTTAGCCGGTGGTGGGAGAGGGGACTGTTGGGAGGGTGGGGGAGGAGGTGGTGGGATAGGTTTAGGGTTTAGGGTTAGGGTTAGAGTTTAGAGTTAAGGTTAGGATTAGAGTTACGATTAGGGGTCAATTAGGGTTTAAAATAAAAAATTAGGGTTAATGACTAACGGCGGTTAACACCGTTAGTCATTAAGGGCATTTGGGTGTATTGTTCAGAAACTGAGGGGTACCCCGTGTATTTTCAAAAGTGCAGGGGTACCCGGTGAATTTCATGAAAACTCGGGGGTATTTGGTGAAAAAACCGTAGAAAAAACCTAATTACAAAAGTAGGAAAAACACGGAAAAAGAAATTGTACCTTCAGATTTAAAATTTTTCCTCAATCTTTGATATCAACTGCAAATTAGTTCTTTAAATTTTTGAGATCAACCGGAAATTCTTGCAAGAATCCGCAGGAACTGAAAATTCATCTTGGAGAAGTCGATCGTTGAGGGAGGAGAGAGAGAGAATCGTGGTTTTTTTAGGGGAAGGGTGAGATTTGGTCTGGGCCAGAATTTGAAATCACATGGGGAGGGGGTCTGATTTGAAAATAGCTTTTTCTAACATGGTTTGGAATTGAGGTGTAATTGGCCCAATTCCAAATCCAATTCTATTGAGTACCCAAACACTTGATTTGGGCCAAATTCAGAATTTCAAATGAAATCCTAGTTCTCAAACAAGCCCTTAAATTCTTTTCAATATAGAAGACACGATATAGATATATGAGATATTATTTGATTCGTCTCAATAAGCACATAATAAATACTTATTTTGTCCCAAAAAGATCTGAATACTTGTTGTAACATTTGTTGTCAATAACTATGAGCAATCTCTTTTACTGTGTATGAGGTTGTTAGCTTATTATGTAAATGCTTGATTGGTTAAGTACCTGCTTGTTTGAAATACATTAATGATCCATGATATCAATTTGATTAGTCCCTAGTCTGGTTGGATGGTTTAGTGTTGTAGTTGAGAGTCCTTGATTACCACCTAATCCAAATGATGAAGGAACACATTGACCGCAAAACAATATTTGATTTGCTCCAGAATTAACTTTGTTGAGGTATCAAACCTTGTTTTCAACGAGTTACAGCAAGAAAACCCTAAGTGATTCATAAAGACATAGAGGACCACATTTGACCATAAGTATTGGTCCATTAAACTTGAGTGCATCTACAAACCAAAGTTGATATGCAACTCATTAATTTATACAAAAGTTCCTTTACTTACCTAAGTTTATATTCATACCAAATGACTACACAAAAATTGGTATGTATCTACATATACCATCTCAATACACAAAAAATTATTGTCCATCCAATTTAACTTCACAAAAAAGAGAATGCATATCAATTGACACTATGAAGATAAGGTTTGTGCAACAATCAAACTTGTGTTGTAGCAGTGAAAATAAAAGGTTAAAGTTATCATCTTGTTTTATTCATCAAGACCTCTGGAAACCACTAGTTTACATCCACCTCAAAAAACTCCATCGAATAATCTTCAACTAACTTTAAGTTGTCAAACAAATAGTCCACTGAATCATCAATGAGTTCCTAATCAAGTGTGATATTTTTGAGAAAATCCCAACCTTTCTAATCTTATCTTCCTATGGTGAGGGTTCTTGTAGTTGTTTTCCCCTTTTGACTTTTAAAATTTCAACCATCACATATTGTAGTTGTAACCAAGTATACTTAAAAACATATGGATCAAAGAATTCATAAGATGTTTGTACTTTTCTCAATCAAGTAATTAATGTTCTTAAAAAATGATCTATACTGCAAAGCTTGTATGGCACTAAAGAAACCTAGATCTAAAATGTTGAGATCAGGGGATTGGGGGGGTGGGCTTAACATACCAGTTTTATGTTGAACCCATTCCTTGTTGCTGCTTCCTTGAAAACTGGATCATTTGGATGAATTTGTGGCCTTACATTATCTTATTGCATCACAATGTCTTTTGGTAGATGAGCATACCATTTTTGCATGATTGTTGGTATGGCCTTGTTGACAATGACATCTCTGATGACTTCTTTGATGATTTTCTCTATTGGTTTGGTCTCAATAGTGCCTACAACTCTGCTTTTGCATATTTTCTTTGCTGCAACCCTTTCGACAAAAGGGTAAATACCAAATTTCTCATCATGATCATGTTCCCTTATGTGTCATACAAAGTCGTGATCTTGAACCTCTTTGACTATGTGCAAAGGGTCATCTTCCTTTGGTAGTAATATATGTAGAATCTTCTCATGTGTGGATTTAAATAAAATTATTTTTGATTGATGTGAACATCATTTTCCATGCTTTGAACCACTACTGGTCCAGTTTCTGTGGCTGGTATAATGTGAGAAAGAACCCATTTCATCATTTCAAGTTGATATGCCTCTATGAGGGATGGGTGGTTGCTGGCAGTGTGACTTCTAAGCTTGTCTTTCTTAATTATGTTTGTATATAGTGCAATGAGGAACCTTAAGATATCTTGCAAATTCCCTTACAGTTGACCTATAGCTTAATAGACACGATTGAAGCCACTCTTCAGCATACTCTAGGGGTTTTCTTCCAACTTTCCCATGTTTCTTTGTACTAACATCCATTGTAACACCTTCTTCCTTGCACTTTTTTTGCAAGTTTCCAAATACTATCAAGAGTGGTTTTGTAAATACCAAACTCTCTTGACATTTTCCTTTTTGTGCCCATAGTAATTTATTAGCATGCTCTAATTGAAAAAGCTTCTCCCCTAACTTCCTTCTCTCTTATATACGTATTTCTATTTTGAATGCTGACCCTCTAACTCTTTTCTCTGTTGTTTTTTGTTCTGCATCTTCTTGTAAACCCGTTGCCACATCATCTGGAACACATCCTTCATCTAACTCAGAGCTCTCATCAAGCATATTAACATGCCATCATCATGCAAATTCTGCATTTTGCCCCAAGTAGAGCTAGAAATGAAGAAGATGATTTTTTTATTTTATTTTTTTGGGATGGAAATGAACAATTTAAGTGCTGTGTATGTTGTGTAATTTTGCTAATTATTGGTTGCTTCTACTAACTCGTCTTATTGTTGCTGATTTTTGGTGGTTAAACATTTATGATTGTTTCCTTTGTTTTGGGTATAAATAGGGGGTGTTTACTTGGATGGCAAGGGTATGAATTGTTGGTCTCAAGTGTGAAAACTAATTGGGTAAATTAATTTTTGGAGGTGAAAATTCCCTCCCATTTTCAGTAAAAAATGTCATTTGTTTTTGTTCTTGTTAATTTGTCAAAATTTTAAGTTTGTGAGAGAAATATTGCCTCTCATATTTGCTACGTAAAATATGGTCAAAAGGGAAACTGTACAATTTCGAGTTTGTTGTTTTGGACGGTTCCTCCCTCCCAGTGTTGGCAACAATTTTTGGAGGCTAAAAAGTAGCACCACGTGGTCAGCCTCCAATATTTCCCCTCGAAAAATTATGTGGTCTCAAAAAATCTCCCTCAAACTTTACCACTATTTTGTTCTCCGCCACTTTATTAACAATATCCCAAACTTCTAATCACTCTTTAAGAAAAGTTGCATTTGAGTTTGTGAAACCAAAAGTGTAACATCTTAATTAATAGGGAGAAAGTAATTCAATCTTGCTTCCTATCTCCTTAGATATCAATTAGAGAATAATATCCTTAATTAACTATGTCATAGTTATCAGTTTTGTTGAATAAATGTAGAAACAAATTGCTAAACCTATACACAACTTGATGCAGATGGTAAAAATAACCTAAACAAAAATATGGATATCAAAAGTTTATAGCTTACTGTTGTCAATTTTCATAATTGACACGAGTACAAATTTAATTAATTTTAAGTTTATTATAACTCTTGTATCATACTCCCTCCGTTTCTTAAAGATCTTCCCACTTACTGTTCCTACAGATACCAAGGAAAATCAAGTTGTGTGGGGCATGGTGTGAGTAAAGTAGGAGAGAGAAAGGGGTTAAGATAAATAAACAAATAAAAAGGTGTTAAAGTAGGAGAGAGAAAGGGAGTAAAATTGAATTAATAATGTAATGGTAGACCATATGATAGTGACATGAGAGGGTAAATAGGGAAATTTGTTTTGCCAAATAAGGAATAAAGCAAAAGAGGGAAGATCTTTTGGAAACACCCTTAAACGGAAAGAGGGAAGATCTTTAGGAAACGGAGGGAGTATTTCATTTACATTGATAAAACCAAAAATCAAAAACTGAAAATAATTCCAAACAAGGCCTAAATTTTTCCCAAATTACACATTTGTAGGATGAGTCATATGCACAATGAACATCAAACACTAGATTATCAACATAAAGACCAATGCCAATGAACATGTACTATCCTAAATATATATATGTTCATTTGGCTTGTAAGCCAAGTACATGTTTTTATTTGACTTATTATTCATGTACATTTAATTTATTAACCGTGCACATGTGTGCACCATGCTGCACGTACAAACATGCGCATCATTTAAGCGTTGTAAATTCTTGATACGCATAAAAGTAGTTTTATTACAATTAGTTTCTAACTACTCCCTCCGTCGTACAATATAGTGCTTCATTTTCTTTTCGAGTGTCCCAAAATATAGTGCTTGGTTATATTTTTGGTCATAGATTCTACCTAAAATGCCCTCATTAGCTTTTTTTTATTTACACTTTTGTCCTCAATTCAGCATGTGGAAATGTACCCTCATTAATGCCAGATGGTGGAATCTTTATACACCATTTCTTCTCTCACTAAGCCTCACTACATGGAAACCGTTGTTTACTTTCTCTCTCCTCTACATCTTTGACATTTCCTCTCTTCTTTTCTCTGTTCATACACAAACCCTAAAAATTTCGGTCAATATCTCTTTTCAATTGTTCACATCTGGGTTTCGTTCAATGAATTTGAAATTTACATACTTGGAAATTGTTTCGATCCAAAATAAATTCATCTCATTCACTGTAACTTCACTATATAATGCATCTTTCTCTTCGTAAATTTTGCATCTGTCCCCTTCTTGATTCCAGATTTAAAAAACTATTTTATTTGGAATTTTTTTTCCATTCAAAATTTTCAGATCCTCACCCTTTTTCAGATAAATTTGGTTTGGATTTTTTTTTTCCGTTCAAATTTTTCAGATCGTGACCTTTTTTCAGATCAATTTGGTTTGGATTTTTTTTCTTTCAAATTTTTTAGAACATGACCCTTTTTCAGATCAATTTGGTTTGGATTTTTTTTTCAAATCAAACTTTTCATAAGTCCCCTTTTCAGTCCCTTGTAAATTTTAAAGACGAGTTTCGGTTTTTCACATTCTTCAAAAGATGATGTTCCAAGTGATACCTACTCTTGTTCGGAATATCCATACTGTGAATTGGGCAACAACTGTGAAGGAATTCACGGTTTCAGCCCTAATTCTAGAAAGATTCGTGGCCAAATCCTTTCTTCTACATCTGAGAAGACCGAAGTTCTTGAGGATCATGATAATGGTTCAGAAGAAAATAAACCAGCAAAAACCCTAGTTTTGGATGTTCCAAAATCTGAAAATACTAAAAAGGATGTAAGTGACGATGATGGTGATGAATATTGTAACAGCCCGCTCTTCCGAGCTGCTAACTAAACACACTTAAGATCCATAAACAAGAATTAACTCTCAAATAAATTACTTCGCAGCGGAAAAATATCCTTAAATACACCAATAACTCGACTAAAATTCCCAAATAATATACACAATGAAATATAAATAACTTTTCTCAAACCAACTATCTAAAATACAAGCTTAATCCTTAAGCCACTATGACACCTTGATCTTGCTCCACTTCGAATTCCGAGCTCTGAATATCAAACCTGCAAATTCAGGGGAAAAATACAAAACAAACACAATTCCAAAATGAGTGGAAAACTCGTAACCTTTACTTCAGCCCGTTATAAATATTTTATTTCTCAAATCATTTCCTTTTCATTACAACGCTGGCATAGCTCATTCTCTTAAACAACCAGTGGCAAGTACAGGCTTTGGACAAAGGACAAACACTGCCTCCAAGATTCATTATGGAGCCCAGCAATACTACCCCCAAGGTTCGTTATGGAGCGTAGCCGACCGTATCAGATCAAAGAGTAACCGTCCTCCACCCATACCTTGCCCACTTTCTATTTTCAGTTCATAAACTAAGCCAGCAAAACAGTTTTCGTATTCATAATCAATCAATGACATTTCATCATCACATTCATATCTATGGCCATAGTACGAACTTATATATGAAAATAAAACACTCCACACACACATGGGCATAAGTAATACATTTTACTGAACATAAAAGTTACCTGAACGCAATCCAATTCCTTAGCTCCGACAATAAGAACTTTGAGAACTTCACAACTCCATCAACTCTATTGAAATTAATAACAATCCTCCAACATTGACCTCAAAATAATAACAATAATCAATTGCTTTCCAATCTCACTATGTTTCGGATAAAGGAACTAATCCAAATAAATTTTAAACTAAAAGACTCATTGGACTAAATCTTCTCTAATATAAATCCTTTCACTAATTGAAACATTCCAATAGAACCTAACTAACTAGCCAATTCCATAAACCAACCTCACATACACGATTCAACTATAATTTAACAACACTAGCTAAACTTGGCTCACAACAACAAACAACCGCTACCCAAGCACACCACTACAACAACCACCACCACAAGTAACTACAACAATTCAGTTTACCATTTTATAAATAAACTACCACACTAACACCACAGCAACTCCACAACTACAACAACTCCACCACCACCAACAACCAATAACAACCAACAGCACGCAGCAACAACAAGAACAGAAGAACAACAACCTATAACAACTACAACCAACAACACGACAACACCAATCAACAATAACAAACCAAAACCGTGGCACATCACCACCATAACAATATAACAACAACAACAACAACAACTGACAGAAACAATAACAACAACAACTTGGGCTTTAATTTACAAAGAAAAGGGTTTGAATTAATGATAAAGAGGAAATTTACCTCTGCTCTACTTGGAGCAGCGAGGAATAAAGAAGAACCGAGAAACAGAGATATTGAGGGGGATTTTCGAAGCTTTAGTGCAGAGCAGCGGAGCTTCGGCGAAGCTAGCGGTCGTGGTGTGACGCGGGTCCGCCAAGGCGGCGAACTAGCAACGCGATGCAAGGCAGTAGCGACACGAACAACAACACAGCACACGAGGGAGATGAACAGGGCTGCGAGGTCGAGTCTCCGACTATCTGAAAACGGCGGACGGCGGCGCCCACGAAAAGAGCTTCGCGAGCAGCGCCGGCGAACAAGAGAGAGAGGGGGTCTGGTTCGCCGGGGTTTCGTGGGGAGGAGAGAGTGAATGTGGGGTGGGGTTTTGGGTCTCGAAATAGAAGACACGGAAAAGAGAGTGTGTGGGGTTTTGCTTTGTTTCATTAACCGACAAAAGGGAAATATTTGGGCTCACCTATCTAATTGACAACAAAAAGAAAAGAAATGACTTTGGTTTTCTAATTTGTGAACTAATTGCATGAAACCCACAATATAAAATAATAATAATAATCTCATAAAATTAGATAAATAAATACATTACAACACGACAATATAATTCACATTCCACATCACAAATAAAATAAGAATTTTTGGAACATAATTAACTTAATGAATATAATCATCTTTCAATTAAACGCTTTTAAAAACAGGGCTATTACAAATATGCTCCAAATGGTGAAATTAGTGATGCCGAGTCTGCTAGCTAAGTATCTTGGCACTATTCTTGGCTTAATTATGATTAATAAGATGTGATTTAGTGTTATATGTATGATAATCATGAATAATTTGGAGATGTTTGTTGTTTTATTTGGTGATTGAGATGATGTTTGTTGGTTAGTGTTCTATGTTCTACTTATGTTGTTTTAGTTGGGAAATCATGAATAATAAGATGTGGAGTGTTCTAAGTAGTTTTGCACTCTTCTGGCTTAATTATGTTTGTCGTTTTACTTGGTGACTTTTGGAGGCATTTGTTGCCTTACTTGGTGATTGAGATGATGTTTGTTGTTCTATGTTGTTTTAGTTGGTAAATCATGAATACTTAATGTGGTTTAGTGTTCTAAGTAGTCTTGCACTCTTATGGCTTAATTATGTTTGTTGTTTTACTTGGTGATTAAGATGATGTTTGTTGTTCTATGTTGTTTTAGTTGGTAAATCATGAATACCAGTCCCCTTTTTTTTGGTGTTCTAAATATCTTGACACTCTTCTATTATTTTATTTGGTGATTGAGATGATGTTTTTTGTTTAGTGTTCTATGTTCTACTTATGTTGTTTTAGTTGGTAAATTATGAATAATAAAATGTTGTTTAGTGTTCTAAGTAGTTTTGCACTCTTCTGGCTTAATTATGTTTGTTGTTTTACTTGGTGATTGAGATGATGTTTGTTGTTCTTTGTTGTTTTAGTTGGTAAATGTTGAATACCAGTCCCCTTTTTTTTGGTGTTCTAAGTATCTTGGCACTCTTCTAGTGTTCAAATTCTAGTACCCTTTTTTTTAAACATATCACAAACTGAACGCCAAATTTGCCACCAGTCATGAATGACTTTTGGAGGCATTTGGTTGTTTGGTCATGTGATGATAAATTGAACTTGCAAAATTCAATGATGAAAAACCAATTGTGAGACACATTTAACATTGTTAAGACAAACTAAAACACCAATTTTGCCACCAGTCATCTTGACTTTTTGGAGGCATTTGGTAGTTTATAGTTTGTGCTAAATGTGTCAATGATGCTTGGGAACTTCTGAGAATCTTTCTACTTTATGTTTTCAATCTTTTTTTTGTTACTTTATTTGGTAAGAACATGTTTCGAACTTCATATTTCTAACTTAACCAAACCTTTTGGAGCCTTTTTGATTGTTTTGTCATGAGATTTACATGTTGCAAAGTTGCTGCAAATTTTTTCACTAAAGATAATTTTTCATTCAATAGATGAACTCAAAACATCAACTTGTCCACTTGCTTTAACAAAATTAACATGTTCAAAACATAAACTTAAAAATGCAAAAAAATTGCAAAATAAAGAGCTTATGTTCTTCCCTTGTTTTAATACTCCATCTCCTCTCCTGCCCCTATATCTGCCCCTGCTGCTATCCCTAATGTTGATGCTCCACCTCTTATCTTCTCCCATGCTTCTTCAACAGCCCACATGGGTGCGTGCACTCACTTGTTCTTCTAACTTCCCCCGTGCTTCCAGTTTTTTCTTATTGACATGTGGAAGGGCATACTCATTTCCACCACCACATTTGAGTACTTCATTCATGACATATTGTAATGTCAACCACACATTGTTTAGTGTTTTTGGGCTTAATTCATGGAATGCATCATGGACTGCCTCCAACATTTTGTCCACATCACATGACATTTTTTATGCATTAAGGATTGTATACTCCTAAAAAAATCCAAGATCCAATTTATCGAGATCTGGACTATTAGGAGGTTGTTGTAACAGAATAAAAGTGAATCCATCTTGCTGGCACACTTGCTGCCATTGCAGATCTTCTTGGGTGATGTGAGCCTTAGCATTGTCTTGTTGAATAAAGATGGTTTTTGGTCCTTCATCTCACTAAATAATTGCTTATCGCTGCGGTGATATTGCTGCGGTTTTGCCCATACGCAACAATATATCACGTAAAAAGAAAAGAAAAAATATAAAACAACCATTTTGCTGCGGTTTCGGCCAAAAATCGCAACAATATGGTTTTAATTTTTTTTTTTTACTATTTGACTAAACATATTGTTGCGGTTTTCGACAAGAACCGCAGCAATATATTAAAATAATATAAAAAATATTATTTGAAGCTATTGCTGCGGTTCTTAAAAGAACCGCAGCAATAGGGTTTTGAAATTAATATTAAAAGGCCCAACTAGGGTTTCACTCATCTCGCTCCTCTCCCTCCTATTTCAGACTCTCTCTCTCCTCCTTCAGACTCTCTTTCCTCTTCGAAACTCCCCCTCTCTCTCGTAGTAGACCCTCGATCTCGTCGAACCCCCCCCCCCCCCCCCCCCGTCGACCCTTCTCTCTCACCGGTCGACCTTGGCTCCACCAACACCCTGTCGACCCCCTCTCTGTCTGACCCGTCGACCCCTCTCTCTCTCTCACCGGTCGACCTTGGCTCCACCAACACCCTGTCGACCCCCTCTCTGTCTCACCCGTCGACCCCTCTCTCTCTCTCACCGGTCGACCTTGGCTCCACCAACACCCTGTCGACCCCCTCTCTGTCTGACCCGTCGACCCCTCTCTCTCTCTCACCGGTCGACCTTGGCTCCACCAACACCCTGTCGACCCCCTCTCTGTCTGACCCGTCGACCCCTCTCTCTCTCTCACCGGTCGACCATGGCTCCACCAACACCCGTCGACCCCCCTCTCTCTCTGACCCGTCGACCCTTTCTCTCGTCCTCACCGAGACATCATGACTGCACCTCTCCATCAACACCCGTCGACCCTCTCTCTCTCTGACCGTCGACCCCTTTATCTCTCACCGGTCGACTTTTTCATCCGTCCTCACTGAGACATCGTGGCTGCACCCGATCAATCGCAACTCTCCACCAACACCCGTTCGCAGATGGATTTAGTCAACCATGGCCAAACCACCGTGACATTAACTGCTTGATTATTGTTTTCTGTTTTTTCTATTTTTTCTCGTTTTCTTTTTCATTTTTTAGATCTAGATTTTTTGTTTTAGGATTTTTTTAATTTCAGTTTCTTAATTTTTATAATATATTTTTAGGTTTTATTATATTTTGTGTGATTAGTCATTTATTTGTAACCGTTTTTTTTTTATTTTTGCTTTTTCATTTTACTTTTTGTTTTTTTGTAATATTTATGTAACTATTTTTATGTTTATATATTAATGAGATTCATTGTTATTTCATATTAAGTTCAATTTGGTGGATAGTGGATGGGTCAGTTGTTGGTTTCATTCTTTCAAATTTAATTGAAAAATGCAAAAAAAAAAAAAAAAAATTTTTTACCTGTACCATGATCTATTGCTGCGGTTTTGAGCAACAACAGCAGCAATAGGCCAACATATTGCTGCGGTTCGTAGCTAAAACCGCAGCAATACATTGTACTTTTTTAATAAAAAATAAACATATTGCTGCGGTTTTGGCTCGCAGCAATATCTTGGCCTATTGTTGCGGTTGGTTCTCAAAACTGCAGCAATAGATCATGGTACAGGTAAAAAATCGCAGTAATAGGCCACTTTTTGACCGTAGTAATATCACCTATTGCTGCGCTCCCAAAACCGCAGTAATAGGCCACTTTTTGACCGCAACAATAAGCATTTATTCTACTAGTGTCTTGTGGCCATTTTACTTTAATGGCAGGGATTATTTGTTGATTAACGTCTCTTGTGACTTTTTGATTGACTGACTCCACTACTTCTGTGACCGTAGTCCCCTTACATCTGTTTTTTGAGGATCTCTTGGCTGCTTCTTGGTATGTGAATGGAAATATACAATTTTCCAATAAAAGTGAACTCCTGCGCACTGTTATACCTAGGTCTTGCCACACAAGCAGTGAACATCACCTTAGGTATAAATTTGCTTGAACTTGCTGCACTATACTTCCCTTTCTCATTCTGTGCTAAATAAACTCTTTGTGTTTTGTTGGTCAAATAAAACCACTTCTCATCTAAGACGACAAAATCGTACATTGGATAATATTTTCTCATGGTTTGTGGTGTGTTTGCAATTAATAAATTCAATATCCATTGCAATCTTATTACTTTGTTTGCATCTTTTAATCCTGGATGAAGAGCATTAGTATGTGGCCTTGTTAACCTCATTTTTATCATTCTATGTACTACACTCTTTGACAGGGCCGGCTATGGGCCTGTGCAAACAGACCCATAGCACAGGGCCTCGGATTTTTTGGGGCCCCGCATTCTACAGCCTATTCATTAAGTTCCTTGTTTTTCTCTCTTTCTTACTAATCGGTGTCTTGTACTTTCCTTATTTTTCATTTGATTTTCAAGGCTACATAGAAACTTTTGATCTTCCCTTCCCCTGATTACTCTTTCTATCTTAGAATTCCACAAATCAATGGAACTTCCGGATTAATTCTTGTTTTTCTTATTTATTAATTAATTTTCTCTCATAACCAAAGTTCCAGTTCACCATCTCACCTTCCTCTCTTTTTTTTTTTTTTTAATCCGAATCTCACCTTCCTCTCTGAATTAACAACCAAATACATTTTCATCAATTGATTATTTCGTTATCGATTAAGAATCTAAGATTACAGTTATCGATTATTTTGTTCTGGGACAAAAAAAACAAATTCATTTGGGAAAAGGAGTAATGAGGGCTGATGTGAAGATTTGAAGAATTTTCTCCGCAAGCGGCTGCCAAACAACTAACAAGTGCAATCTATAAGTTCATAAGATTGTTTTCTTTTTGCTAATCTTATTTTTTAGATTACTAATGTTATTTTTTGTAGTTGTCAAACATATAGGATATGTTTAGATATACTGAATTTTCGTTAGTCGTGCTGTTTTCCTTTTTTTTTTTTTTGGTGTGTATTGAATCAGAATGGTAAAATTTCATTTATAAGCTAACATATCTTAACAATTTGTTGTAGGTTAGACTTAGACACTTAGTTAATACTGTAACCAATTGTTTGTTTTATATTATCATCCTTTTTCTTCTCTTATATTTATATTGCTGAGTTATCTATTAAAAAAAAGTGTTCAGATAGTTTCTTTCAAAAAAAAAAAAAAAAAGTGTTCAGATAGTTTGATAATTGATTATAATTGCATAGTTTTCTTTTTCTTTACAAAAAAAGCATGTATTAATGGCTAATCTAACTATTATGAAAATGAATTATGGTTAAGGTTAAAATTACGAAGAAAAATGTTAGCTGAAGAAAAAATGGCACCTATTGATAGTTGATATTAAGGGCCTAATTTTTCATATTAGAACAGGGCCTCTAAAGTATTTAAGACGGCCCTGCTCTTTGATACACCTAACATAGATGAGAGGTCTCTAATGCATAATCTTTGTCCCATGGACAGTTGTGTGATATCTGTGTTTGTTACATGGATCCTCTTCCTTCCACTATGATGTAATCTGGTTGCCACACTGAACCTTCTGAATGCATCTGTGAACTTCCTTACTGTGTTCCAAATGTTGCTTACACATCTCTTTGATAGGTTGAATTCAGTTGCCCTTGTTTGATAGAACCGTATTTGAGTTTCCCCTCTTTGGCTCTATTAAGAAGCCAACAAAGGACCTGAAACTTGTCTTCACTGCTGAGCCAGCGACGGTTGTGATGACCATTTCCTTGTGTTCCCTGTGGTGGTTGGTTAATGCCACCTAGTTGGTCACTGCCCTCTTGTTGCTCAGTTCCCTCTGGTTGCTCATTAAGATCAACATTGAGTACATGAGGCTCAATGTTCAGATCAATTGCAAAGACTTCACCTTACAAGTCCCCTCCAATATTCTGAGCTAAATCTTCAGTCACTGCCATCATCATCAGGACACCATGCATCATTCACATTCCACTCTGAAGCCATTGAAAAATCAAAGGCAATGATGCAGCAGAGAACAAGTTAAATTTTTTTTTAATTATGTTTAGGTTGTGTTTGATTTACCATAATCACTTGCAAACCCCTATATTTATAGTGAGGTTAAGAGTATGAACAATCCCCTTTTTCGAATTTGGAGGGAAATTTTTTTCCTTCCAAATTTTCGGGATTTGAGGCATAATCCGTGTGAACACTAATTCTGAAATTCTATGGTTGTCAAAAACAATAAAAAGTTCTCTCATTGGTCAGTTTGTATGTACAAGGATCGCTGTCAATTATTTTAAATGTAAATAGGCTGTACAAAGTTAATGAATGAACAACCTTTCTAATGACTCTTTAGTTTTCATTTTATTTTATGCGTGTACAATACATTAATTTGTTTTTTTTTCCATTAAGCTTAACTAACTAATCCTTGTACTCTCCTACGCTGCTATGCATATCCAAGATTTCCTTTGTCTTAAGTCCCATGAAAAAAAGAAATCAAATACTATATTGTGAGACGGAAATAGTATTTCTTTTTAAAAAAGCATGATAATACCTGTACTACCCCCACTCTCAAATCTCATTACTCCTGGGCCCTTCAACCTCATCCCACTTTCCAGTTTTCACTTTCCTCTCTCTTTCACCCTCTCTCTCTTCATCAAACTGATCGATACAACTTTGGAAAAAAAAAAAACAAAGCAATAAAAAACTTTGACTTTCAGAATTCACAATTTACAAACAATCATCAGCATTAAAACCAGCTAAAATCTTCCCTACATTCAATTGAAGAGTGAACAAAACTAGAATTACAACCAAATACTAGTATGAGTGAAGAAGGCAAGATAGTTTATCATCATCATGAGCAACACCAACCACATCATCATCATCAAGAAGATGAATCTCCTCCACCTCCACCTCCTGTTGTACCTCATTATGGCACATTTCAGGGTGTTCCTTCTTCTCCTGCCATGGGTTTTCCTCAGCCTGCCCCGCCTCCTGGCTCCATGGATCCACCCCCAGAATACTATTCCCGCGGTTATCAAGCAGTTCCAGGTCTTTTCCTCGCTCTCGCTTTTACACGTTTACCAACGCACAGCTTTGACCATTAATATTCGAATTATGTTTAAGTAAAATTTATAAAAAGTTGATATTACCAAAAGATTACTTTGTAAATAGTGTCAAAAGTCGATTTATCGTGATTGTTGCTGCTGCTGCTGTTATTAATGATGTTGATCATGTAAGTTCTATCTCTGGGTTGTACTGGATGTCTTTTATCATTTGAGGGGAATAAGGGATAGATGGGTTTTCTTGCAATTTGTGATTTAAAGTATGCGTTGACTTTTACACTTGAGTAATTCTGCTTATGTGACTGAAGATCTTAGGAAATATTTGACTCTATATGATTATGAAATTCGATTTAATTTGTTCTAAAGCTATATTTCTTCGAATTATATGTTACTGGTTGAGGGGACTAGATCAATTTTCAATCTTGTTTGATATTTTGTGATGATGATGATCATGGAGTGCAACAATTTAGTCTCGTTCTGCCATGGGTGAAGATGATATGTAATTTGGGTATGTGGCATACCGATAAACAACTTGTTATAGACCTCAAAATGGATTAAGGAGTTGATTTGATCATATAGACTTCTCAACTTATCAAAATTTACAAAATAAAATAAAAATTGTGAGCCATACACAATCATGGTCTCTAAAATCCTTCAAGCTTTTTGGCTCATAATCAACACTCTCAAATACCATTGAAACAGCTTGATTGACCGACTATCTTTCACCTATCGAGTCTAATGGAAACTTTCTATTGCATCAGAATCTTCTTAGAGAAAATAAACACCTTTAATTTCAGATACATAGTATACTACCTTTATTAGGACTGTCTTTGTATTTATAAAGTAGGAGTTCTATTGAACAGGTTGGTTAGAGACAGCCAAAGAGTCAGAAAAAACTTAAGTCCAAGGATTATCCCATACTACCCCCTCAAAATAAGTTTTATGCTTGAAACCTGGATAATGATACTCGAAGAAAGAACAAGTCAACTTAGTGAACATGTGATATACATTGGCAATAAGAACTTGATTACGTTGGATTATGGGATTGGAGGTTGCACCATAGTAGTAAATCTCGGTCACATCATTGCTTTTGTAATGGTTTTCTGAGCTTACAATGACTGTGATATAAGGCTGTGACATCCTGCAGCACAGATTTTCTGTATTGCCCGTGTAATTGGTTCCACGATCGTTGATTTCTTATTGGTTAATCTTTTGAAGAAAATCATTCCAATAGATCTTGTAGTTGTTGCATTTGATGTTATTATTTTTAGTAAATATTAGGAATTTGAGAGCAGTAGAGCACGTGCCTCTAAATTGTCATATGAGCCCCATGAATTCTATAATATCAACAGGGATAGGTGTGGAAGATACCATAATAGTTACTTAACTTAGCAGCACTTTTGAATGTTTATAATGAGACTATATGCAGCTAGTTCCCTGCTATCTTTTGTTTTCCGCCTTTTCCTTACAATCGTAATTATGTTTGATCATAAGCTAGATTTACATACTTTCAGTTATCATTGTATAAGCCTACTTGATATAAGTTTGCTCATAAAACTTTGATGTTTACACTTGATACACTGACTTGGATATCTTTGAACATGAATAGGCTATGTGGTTGCTGAAGGAAGGCCAATGAGTGAGCATCGCCTTCCTTGCTGTGGTATTGGTTATGGCTGGCTCTTGTAATCTCCCTATTCCTTTCCTTCTCTTCCTTCTCATTTCATTTTTTAATTTGAGTATGTTTCAAAAGAGAGAGATTAACTCATACGAGTTGAGGCTAATGAGAGCCTAAAAGTGGGTATAATGGGGAAAAAAGAGAAGTGCAACATATATTCATGTGAATGACCCAAGAATGAAACCAAATGTTGTCTCACTGATACAAGGACAGTCCTCCAAGTGCATGATTGGTCATTCCGGAAAAAATGCCTTAATTTGATCGAATATTTTTTCGGAACAAGAAGAAACGATGCATTAACAAATTTATAGTCAGTAAGCAATTAGCAATCTCAACATATGCTAAGTACTATCCAATGTTAGAAAGGGAAAGAATAAAAAACATATACGGAGAAAATCCTGAATGTATATAATAGAGACTACAACTATTAAATTTAAGATACAAGTTTCCTCTATTTATATCAATGTTTTAATTTCTCCAATTGCTGGAGAATAGGCTTCTTGAGGCCACTATCTCAGTTGTGCTTCTTGATTTTATGCTTTTGTTTCCAAGGTTCATAATGGGATTCTTCCTGGCTGGTTTCCCTTGGTATTTTGCGGCAATTATTCTAATATTTTGCGGTAATGTGGATCAAAGAGAGAAGCCAGCATACATTCTCTGCACAATTGCTGTAAGTTGCGCCTCTCTTGCCTTGACTCATTTCTATCATATTTCTCGTCTTTATCATTTCATGGTATTAGGTAAATGATGATTATTGTTGATATGGGGGAAGAATTATAGCTGTTGTTGCTTCTGGGGAAAAACTCGCAACTATGGTAGATAATTTGCATTGAAGAACTAAAGGAATAAAGTGTGTTAATTACACTCCAAAGGGAAACAAAATGTTACTTGCTCATGTAGTTGACTTTGGATGATATGAAAAGCTTGATACTTCTCCCTCAGTTTGTTTCTTGGCCTGTTAGCCAGTTTTACACATTGAAGGGACAATAAGAAAGTAGCTTCTCTCTTTTTTTTTTAACAATTAGCCGAATTACATATTATAGTTTGCGTTCTTTTTTTTTTTTTGCTGCAAACTCATTGCTATGCTCCTTATAATGAAGAAAAGAACTCAACTAGAAATTTAATAATTGTTTCTCCTAATGTAAGGACTTGAGTTGAGTCTGGTTAGGGCCATATCCATGTGGTAGTCTTCGTTGAGAAAATGGAAATGCATTGTTTGGAGCTCTTTTTAAAGGAAATGAAACTCATTGTTCTCTAAGTTTTATTTGGACCATGCTCATGTTAAAGTGGAATTATGTGGTTGAAAAACCCTACACTACCTTCAATATTTAGTCAGCTGCTCTTGTTGTGTGGTACGCTTGCACAAAGTTGGTATCATGGTTTCACTTTGTTCCATCTTTTAAGTTGACACTGGGACAAACGGTAAGGGGAATTCATTCCTGGATGGAAGGCTGATTTATGAAGAGAATAAGATATGGCCATGTTGCTTGTTTAGGCGATTATATATTTGTCCGCTTCTTTTTGTGCTGTCTGCTGAAATTCAATTCTTTCTCCAATGAGATCGACATCATTTGGGCGTGATAGATTTTGTTAATATTGCCAAGTCATGTTAGCTTTATGGTGTCATTGGTCTTTTGATGTGTGTACAATTTCATACTTTCTTCATAGTGCAACGTTACTATCACATACTTCCTCTGGATGCATCATATTTACGGGGCACACTTGCTAATACACATGTTTGACCATTAATATCTTTAGTGATATATTAGTAAAAATTACAAAAAAAATAATATTTTGAAAATGTACATTGGAATTAGCCCAATAACACTTGAATAATTGATTTTAATTATATATGTTAGTAATTAGATATGATCAAAGTTAGAATTTAAATAGTGTAAAATCACGCAAGAAAACACAGGAAGTATTTCTCCATTGGAATCACACTAAGTTTCTTAGATTCTGTAAATAGTGTTATGAGTAGGGATCTAATGATTCTACTCTTGACTTTTAAATTTGTAAGGAACTTGGATACAATCAAATGAGTGACCTGAATTGTTTTCAGGATACTGATACGACACATCTAAAGTGTCTTGACCTTACTCATTCAAGTAAGCAAGTAGTCGAGTACCTTCGTCCTTCGCCTTACGAGTCTACAAGCCTTTCTCATTTCAGTGCTCGAGCTTGAGCTGATGTCAGCTCAAGGGGCCTTTAGTCTTTGATCAAAGTAGAGGTTTTAGCAAGAAGAACTTACCACTGTCGCAACTCGCAAGTCTGTTTATAGTTGCAACTGTTGTCATAGTCAACAAAGGCGTTTAGACTTCAAGGAAAAAACTTTGTTTTGGTAGGGTGACCCTCCCGGTGAACTGGCCGTACCCCAAACTGAAACAGGTTGACGAGTAGAGCATACTAGCGCTTAAGAGAATCATGTTGAAGGAAGTCGGTAAAAGACCCCGTAACTTCAGGAGAAGGGGGCTATCGTATCTTGTGATTAAGGAAGCGGCACATACCTGGGGGTATCTATTTTTCATAAAATCACTGGATTCTGCTGTGTGGCAACATGATGTATAGAGTATTGACACCTCGCAGAAGGTCGGCCAGAAAAGTGTTAAACCACATGTAAGAGAGGGAGGCACATTATGATATTTATAAACATAATTTAGAGTCTTACCTAACATTAGCAAAAGGAACATAGCAATTACTCGATGAATTCCAAAACTCAGCAATATAAGGAAGTAAGGATGTAGACTAAGTTGTGTCATTGCTTTGATGGTTTACTCTTTTTTTTTTTTTGACAAGTGTTAGTGTCGTTTCAGAATGTGGAGTATCTTGCATGGTGTGTGTCTTGTTACCAACGTTGATTTGTTTGCGGATATTAAAATTAAGAACAGTACTCCAAACACTCTAATCTCACTTGAAATTATGTAAAGATTCGAACTTAAGGTGATTTATAATGTAAAGATTGTAACTTTATGTAGGATAGGCTCTATTTGCCTCAAGAACTAGAAGATCTTTCTCTACCCTCAATTAGGAGATGCACACAAATCTTAGTTTATGTGTTTGGTTCAACAAAACCGAATCAATGCTCAAAGCACTCGAAATTTTTAAGCTCAAAGCACTCGAAATTTTTAAGCTCAAAGTCTTACGTTTTTTTAATTATTGCTGTTGTTCGAATTATATAACAACCTAAAGATATCCTAAGCACACTCAACTAGCTAAAAAGATAAAACATTAACACTCCTAGTTAAATTAAATAACTTAACAAACCAGCACACGTCTAATAAGATAAACAATCCTATCTAAGTTAGGATACCAATGCTATCACATGCCTAGTCTACTCCTAATCCAAGAAGGAATTAACAAGACTCTATGATTAAGGGTATTAGACTCCTAAACATAATATGATCCCTTTCATCACAAAACAATCAAAAATAAGAGTTATAAAGCAAATAAAATACATAATTTCCTAACAGAACTAGGGAACTACATAGATAGTGATGTGATTCTATGGATTTACTCGAACTCTTTTTGTGATTTTACGAATTTATGGACGAAAACAATAACAATAAAATGGATAGGCTCTATATGTTCCCTCAAGAACTAGAGGATCTCTACCTAACCTCAATTAGGAGATTCACATAAACCACGATCTATGTGTTCTTGATGCAACGATCAAAATCAATGCAAACATGCACTTGATAACTTTTCTCAAAGTAAACGAAAACTCTCTCAACTACTTTATTATGATGGCCGAAATAGCCTATATATACTACAAAAGATTTCCTAAACCTACTAGGACTAATAAAACTTAAAGATAACAACTAATAACCTTATCTATCTTTAGCTTAAGGATAAAGATAAATAACAAACTAACATTATCACACGCCTAACATAATCACACTAATATAGATAATTATTAAGACTCAATGATAAGGAATTAGACTCCTAAGTATAATAGGATTCCTTTTATCACTCAAACACTTACTTAAAATAAACACCTAATAAGACTAAATTACATAGTCTCCTAATAGAACTAGGACACTACGTATGAATCCTAACAGAACTAGGATTTGTAGAAAATGACCATATCCCATATGCATCAGATAGTCCTAACAGAACTAGAACTTGTGGAAATGATGCCTTCACACACGCATAAAAGTTGAATTGTAACGTAAAAACACATACAGCTTTATGAATGTATAACATTTAAAATACAAAAATCAATGACTGCTAACCAGCAATACCAGTCGTATGTTTTAAGAGAAAAAGTACCTTTGGCAGCCTGCATGAATAGCTGTTCTGTGGGTTGACCAGAATACTAAAGAAATTATGATCATAATTATTGGTTGGAGCTCTTCTAGAGGAAAAGTATATTTCAGATGGAGTTAATAGATTACACCACCAAGCTAGCAACCACTAATATCATCTCAACATATATACCCCTTAGTTCTGCCCTTCTTGGTTTGTAATACTTTCTAACTAAAACCTGACATTCCAAGCATGGTTTTAGCTTTCAGCATGTACATCCTAAGTTCTCTTTTTCCAATATAGTGTGTGAATAGCATATTCTCTTTTGTTGTTCTCTTATGATGATTCTTACCCTCTGATGCAATTTTGTTGAAATATCATGCTAATTAATTTTCATTGAAAAATGGGATCTTACATACCCGCATATGAATAGTACCAATGATCTAGATTGTCAATTCATCTCCTTGACTGCAGATTCTGTCCAATTTCAAAAAAATTGAAAGGTCCATTGGTGAGTCTGGGGGCAGATGTCCTACTTAGATTCGGATGAATTCCATCATCTCATGAAAGTTCTTTGCTTATCTATTGTTAAGTAGCAGCTTATCATTTTGTTCTCAATATGTGATATGACAGTATATGTTATTCAATATTACTATGGAAGTTATGCACTTATTAGATAAGTTCATCCAAATTCCAGGAAACAAACTCCAGAAAATAGCAGTGCGATTGTGAAAATTTAATCTCAAGGCTCCAACTCTAGTTGGTGCTTCCTACTAAATCCTTGATGGTGTACTTCCTATTATTCGACATGGTTTATGGACTCTCAATACGTGAATCCTTTGTGTTTTTAACTTTAATGTTGAAATGATTCAAGGTCTGATAGTGATGAGTTTAGTTAAAATTCCAGGTTTTTTTTTTTAAGTTAGCATTTGTGCTTAAAGGTTGTTGCTTGTTCGTGAAATTCTAGAACACCACCTCTTAGCTTATTATGAAGATTAGGCTTATGGTTGTTGCATCTACGAGAAACTTTAAAGTAAGACTTTGAGAAATTTCTTTGAAACCTTCATATAGATGCTTTTTTTTTTTTTTTTTTTCCTGAACGATACATGTAGATGCTTTAGAAACACTAATCTGCAAAAGAAAATGGAAACTACTAATAATTAGGAGGAACACATTCTGGAAGCAGCCTTCGGAGTGGATCTGCTTTGTACTCATCCTTTATATGTGGCTCTGCTTTGTACTCATCCTTTATATGTGGCTCGATGTTGAATTTTTCTGCTGTTTTTGTAGGCTGTCCTGGCTGCTATAGCCACCATATTTGGTGTGACCAGAATTTAATGAAGATTGAGCATATCTTTACGTATTGCGCTTTCATGGAAATGAAACCATGGGATGTGCATTGGCTTGGAATTTGTTGAGCAGGCTTTCGTGTTTGCTGTAGTTTGTTGTGTAAGTAGCTAAGTAATTATTGACATTTTTATTGCGTGTTTGTGATTGTATATAGATTTCTTTTGCTATTTGTATCACTATACTATACCTTCTGGAACTGAGCATTTTTTTCATATAAATTCATTTGTATTTGTATCACTTTAATGAAACATACAAAACTTGGTTTATGTCAGCTAATCTAGCTAGTTGCCTAGTTTTATGGGACTTGAATGTATTGCCTTTACTTATGGTGACTTATGTAAAGAAGCAGAGTGGAAAATCACATAATTTGATCACTATTTCTGGAAAATAAAGATTGTGGCTCATCCAATACCAGAAACTTATTCTCATGTTCCCCAATATCATTTGTAATACTTCCTCCGTTCCGAATTAATACAAAAGTTTCACTTTTTCACTATTTACACTTATCACTTTGATTAAGATTTAAGATTTGTGATTTATACATATTAGAAAGTATAGTCAAGTGAGATCTTGTTAGATCTGTCTCGTGATGTACTTTCATAAAATGTACTTTTTATAATTTTTACTTATATGTAATCATAGATAATTGTGGTCAAAATAATGTATCGACATGCGTAAAAGTGGATTTGTTGCAGTTAATTCGTAACGTAGGAAGTACCATTGTCTTGGTATCCACTGCCATCACGGGATGGTTGGTCATCCGGGCTTGCTGAATGCGGAAATGACGCTACTGCAGCAAGGAATGATGTTTTGGTCTTAGAATATGACCCTGCTGAATAATCGGGATCCATAACATGTTATGCATGCCTCCTATTATCTTTCCATGATAATGAAACAATGCCAGTCTTTTCTTCGGCCCGTTATACTTGGCGATCCCTTATCTCTCTATCTTTTTTGTTTTCAAAACTGAAATCCTTATGTCGATTAGCTGCCAGATGCAACGAGAAAGTTGTGGTCTTTAAATGGGGTTGTGTATAAATAATACCCTCATGATTATTTTAAAGGATTTGATTGTAATACTTATACCAACAGCACGTAGGAAATATAAATGTTCAATCCAAGAAATAATATTAATGCTACATATTAGGGAAGAAAACACACTACTCAATTGTCGATCTCAATAAGTTATGATGCATTTTACGGGCTGTCCTAAAAGCGTATTTCGCCATCACTCATTTGTGGTCTCTAAGTGATGAACTCCCCTCAAAGTGATGCAACTATCTCCGATAACGCGAACAAAATCTGAAGATTGGATCATTGTAAGAATTGCTCATATGTTAATTTAAGGTTAGGGTTTGTTTTTTAGGGTTATTTTTCTTGAGAGTGAATAGAACGAAAACAACCAAAGAGTATTTGTATGGAAGGAAAATAAACTCCGAAACATATTAGAGTTTCGAGATTCCGATAAACTCCACACAATCTGTGCGTTGTGACCCTCACGGTGACGACACCCACATTGCGGCGATCTCCCGGCAAAAAGGAACAACGAAAGAAACGTGCTTATCGCGACTTATCGCTCTCGTGAGTCTACTGATACCGCTGAATCTATTGTTCAAACTTTTGAAGCCTTATGTTGAGGACTTTTTACAATCCCCTGTTAGTTCTCTAGGAACACTACAAGAGGGGGGGGGGTGAATTGTATGTGTAGAAATAAACGTAACTTTTTGCGGAAATTTAAACTTAAACGAATAAACAAGCTAGAGGAACACAAGGAATTTTTACGAGGAAAAACTTCTTGGGCCCAACAAGAAGAAACAACCTCGACCACTATGGATTTTAAACTCAACTCTTTCACTAATTAGGCCAAACAACTTTGTTACAACCTAATTCTATTCTCGAGCCACACCTTGAGTTCCTAAACTCAAGTTCCTGAGCCACTGTTCCCTTAACAGCAGTTCCTCTCAACTTCACTCGAAGTTTTCTCACTCTTACTAGCTTTATTCAAAGCTTTTCTCTTACATAACTTCACTCAAAGTCCCATTACCCCAAAAACCAAAATACAATTGATCTAAATAAGCTTAGTGGAATTAGAGTAAATAAGCAAAGAACAAATGGCTATTATGAGAGAATGAAGGCACTGACACTTAATTAGTTAAACTCACTTAATTACTTAGTTAGACACAATTTGGAACTTACTTAGACTTCAATATTTATAATGACAACAATATAGAACGTGGGAATTAAAATCGTGTTCATGATAAAAACCATTATCCCATGATGTTCCTTCCCTTAAGGAACACGTTCCTTAACACATCCCATGATCCCATGATCTTTTCTTGGACGTGGACATGTTTTAATTACTGCTCCTAGAATATAGGAATTTACTTCAGCATTATCCGAAAATGAGTTTTAATTTTAAAACAGATTTAATATTAAAACTAAAATTAAAGCTTTAAGAAAATATTATCTTTTAAATAAAATCCTTTTAAAAACCGAATAATATTTTTCTTTATCTTTTTCGAAAAACAAAATCTTTTCCTTAAAAAGATTTTCCACAAAAACAGATTTTCTCTTAGAAAAACGGTTACCTATTATTTAGGCATGTTTTACTCAACTTCCAATAGTGAACCGTTATAATGCTTCAAGTCTAAGTCTAGTTCCTTTTATTCATAAGTTTCTTTAACTGATTTGTTTAGTGCCAATTCGTTTGTTCCTTACAAAGGAACAAACTATCATTCTCAAATAAAACTGCCAATGTTCCTTACCAACATTACTTGTTCCTTTACAGTGGAACTAGAAAATAAAAACGCCTTGCTTTATTCTTCTTGCTCCAATGCTTCTCCAGTATCAACCAAAAGAGACATCTTCACTTAGTCTTCAAAATCCTCACTTGATTTCTTCCTTGACTTATATTAGTATTCTCTTTGTTCCTTTCAATGATACCTTAAAAAATCATACACTTAAATAACTCATTAGTTCACAACTTAGTTTGCATCTTTGTTCCTTTGTCATCATCAAAACTAGGGTTCAACAATTTTCCCCCTTTTTGATGATGACAACAAAGGTACAAACTAAGGAAATAATAAATAATACTTCCTCCGTTTCTTTTTACTTGCAACGGTTTGACTTTTACACTATTCACCAACTCTATTTAGTTTATGTTTGGTGATTCATAATTATTAAGGAATAACATATTCAAGTGGGATCTTGTTAGATTTGTCTGAATGTATATTTTCCGAATATATACTTTTTATAATTTTTATTTATCAGTAATTAAACTTATTGATGGTTGAAATTACACATTGGCAAACGTGAAAGTCAAACTGTTGCAAGTAAAAAGAAACAGAGGAAGTATAAGTTAATGAAAAAATAAAACAGAAAATGAAAAATACAACAAAATTAAGTAACCCACTTAATGTTTGATTTTGATTTTTCATTTACCTTAACCTATTTTTGATTTTTCATTTACCTTTACCTTTTTATGAATTTTAGTTTTTGAGTTTTCAGTATATAACTATGACTTTTGCTATTTTTTCTTCGCTTATGACTATTTGTGCATAATTTCTTCCTTGGAATGGCTAGTATTCTGTGATTGATGTTTGAGCAAGTTGCTCCTTTGCAATTCTAACTTAACCATGATTGGTGCTTGGTTATGGTCTTAAAGGTCTTTCACTCAATTCATAACATCACGCAGAGTCTACTCTTTTTAAAGATGACAAAGGGGGAAAAGATTTACGGAACAAACTGTACATAAACTCTTTAAATTGACAAGGTACTTGTTCCTTGAACTACAAAAAAAGACAAAGAAATAAAAAAAAAATAAATCAAAGCTAACAGTCTTGTTCCCAAAAGACAAACAGGAACACAGAACTAAGGAAGGGAAGGGGAATGGTGTTCCTCAACTACTTCTTCTTCTACCACATCCTCCAGTTTCTTCATCACTTCACCATGATTGTCACCAACCTTCTTCGTCAAACTCTCAAGGGCTAGGGTCATTGTCTCTATCTTCTTCTGTTGCTCAACCAGCGTATCACTTAGAACTTTCATGAGACCCAGCATTTTGTCAGTTTTATCATCTAAGGTCCAGTGAAGGTGACTATTAAATTTTATCATATGCTGTGCAGGAAGACAGACTTCATTTACCCATCCGCAATCATCTGTCGGAACTTGTTCCTCACCCTTGGAACCAGAGGCAGTAGGAGGTTGTGGTGGAGGAACTGGGGTAGGAATTTTTGAAGGACCATCAGTTCCTGGAGTAGAAACAGATGGTGAGGTGGTGTAAATGGGAGGGAGAAAAGGTGGTGGTGGTGGAAGAGTTGTAGGAGTGGTGGAAAGGGGATTAGGACCAGTCAACTCATTCTTAATCTGTTCAAAACTGGAAGGAACAGAAAAAGATGAGGGAGATATGGAGGAGAGATTAGGGATAGGAACAGGTTGTTTTGGTGAGGATGGAGGAGTGGGTTCCTTGAGAGAGTGTTGATCCTGTTCCTCTACATCAGAAAGGACTAAAGGTGAGTCCTTGTTGGAAGGAACAGGGGCAGAGAGAGCAATTTTCGACCTTGTGCTCTGCCTAACTCGCTTAGGAACAGGAGGGGTAGGCTTTTTGGCTACTGTTTTGCGCCTCTTTAGTACAGGAACAGGTTCCTCCAAAATCATATCTTCCAGTTCCTCTTCAACTGCCTTAGGCAGTTTCCTCTTACTAGAGGAACTGGGAGCTGTTCTACCTTGAGTTAGAGCCCCCTCTTGAACAGCGAGATCCAACCCATTCAGAGTTTTCTCATTCAAAAATATTGCCCTGCTTAATTCCTAAAGTGGGCCAACCAGCCAACTTGACCTTAAAATGATGAATAAGAGATGTAATCAAAGCGCCATAACCAACTACACAGTTGTTTTCTATACAATGAGTAAGATGTTGTATGAAAAGAGAGGGAAAGTTGATTTGTATATGGTGGTCCAGACAGAACATGTAACTCATGGCCAAGAAACCCACTTCATTCCTCTTTTCAGTGCGAGGAATGAGTTGCTCTCCAAACTAAATTGAACAAGATTTTGTGGACAGGAGAGAGTAGATTGTGATTTATCTTATTTTGACCAGCAGTTCCCCCAAAAGTTTCAACAATTTTGTCTTGGGGAAAATTAGGGAAGGAAACAGTTCCTTTCCTTTTAAAATACAAATATGTTCCTTTGCAAGGAACTTCCCAAATCTTGGCCAAAGTTTCTTGAGTGAATTTTATTTTCTTCCCCCTTACTTCAGTTGTGCAAATACCATCAATGTTGGTAAAATTCGCACAAAATTCATCCATTGCTAAAGGAACTAGAGCATTGTTACATGCGTATTCAAATAGGTATTCCATATCCTGTTCCTTTAGAATGTCTATCAATTCATTAAATTGTACAGCCTTGGCCCATTCTAGATCTACACAGAAACCTAACATATACCTTGACTCACTTCGTTCAACTCGTTTCTTGGATGGTGAAGGAGCAGTTCCTTTGGAAGGAATAGGGGTGTCTTCTTCTTCCCCCTGAGTTTGTTCCGGGGATTCTTCTTCATCATCCTCCCCTATCAATTTCCTTCTTCTTACACTCCTTATTGGAGATTCTAATTTTTGCTCATCAATGGGTGTTTCTTGATTTTGTTCGGTTTCTAGGGTTTTGGTAGGAGAAGGGGTGTTTTCCATTTTAGAGGTGTTGGGATATTTTGAGATTGGAAAAGGTGAATTTCGTGAGGTTTTTGCCATGAATTGAAGTAAGATTGGGGGTTTTATGGTTTGTGAAGAGGTGTGAGGAGGTTTGTTAATGGCGAAGATGAAGAGTCTAAGGAACACGATTTTAGGAAGATGAAATAAAGAAGGGAAGGAGATGCATGTAACAGTGAAGTGTTACACGCGTAAAAATAAATTAAAGAGAACAAAGAAAAGAGAAAAAATGCGAAAATTTGATAAATGAGAATCAAGATTTAATTAAATCTGATTCCTATATTTTTGGGATTTTTCGGATTTTCGGTTTTTATGAATTTTTAATTTATGAAAAGAAAATAAAATCTAAGGAACTTGTGCTATAGGAACAACTAATGCTATATATCAACATTTTTCATATTATGCATGTTTTTTTACCTTAGGAACAGTAAGGGGAGTATTATGTGACATTTGTGAGTTGTTTTATTCCTTTGAATACATGTTTATGTTTTTAACATTCTATTTTGCAATAGTCTTAGGCAATCAAACACAAATTAAGCACACAAAGTCACTCAAATTGATTCAACATGGGGGAATGAATAGGAACAATCACTTAATTTTTATTAACCCTAACTCAAGCCTTAATTTTTCATATCTATCTCTTTGAAAGGCTTAGTTAGTATATCAGCAATCTGATTTCAGTTTGACAAAACTCAAGTTTAATCAAACCTTTTTCAACATTTTCTTTAGAAAGTGATGTCTGATATGTATATGCTTTAACTCTGAATGATGCACTGGATCTTTGAAATACTAATGCACTAGTATTATCACAATAAATAGGAACACAATAAAGTTTATTCCATAGTCACTAAGTTGTTGTTTTATCCAAAGCATTTGAGAGCAACATGCAGCAGCTGCTACATATTCTGCTTCAGCAGTGGATAAAGCAACTGTGTTTTGTTTCTTGGTACTCCAAGAAACTAAACTATGACTAAGGAATTGTGCCATACCTGAGGTGCTTTTCCTATTTACAAGATCTCCAGCATAATCTGCATCTGCATATCCTTTTAGCTCAAATGTATCACTTCTTGGATAGTAGAGTCCAAGATCATCTGTTCCTTTAAGATATCTAAGAATTCTCTTCACGCCAGTTAGATGAGACTTTTGGATTTGCTTGAAATCTAGCACACAAACCAACACTGAAAGCTATGTCTGGACGACTAGCAGTTAGATACAAAAGTGAACCAATCATTCCTCTATATTTTGTTTGATCAACACTTGTTCCTATGGAGTCTTCATCTAATCTAGTTGAAGTTCCCATAGGAGTGTGATTTATCTTTGAGTTTTCGAGGCCATATTTCTTCAATAGTTCCTTTATGTATTTTTGTTGGTGAACAATTATTCCCTTTTCAGTTTGTTTGATTTGTATCCCAAGAAAGAAATTTAACTCACCCATCATACTCATTTCAAATTCTACTCATGAGATTGAGAATTCTTTGCATAATGTTTCATTTGTAGCTCCGAATATGATGTCATCAACATATATTTGAACAAGTAAAATGTCAGTTCCTTTAGATTTTAGGAACAAGGTTTTATCAACCTTTCCTCTTTTAAAATTGTTTTCTAAAAGGAACTTTCGATAATCTCTCATACCATGATCTAGGTGCTTGTTTTAACCCATAAAGAGCTTTATCAAGCTTGTAGACATGTTTGGGAGATTATTTTTTCAAAGCCTGGGGGTTGTTCAACATATACATCTTCATTTAGATAGCCATTTAGAAATGCACACTTAACATCCATTTGATAAATTAAATCCCATGTAAGCAGCAAATGCAATTAAAATTCTAATGGCTTCTAATCTAGCTACAGGAGCAAAGGTTTCTTCATAATCTATTCCTTCTTGTTGATTATAACCTTTTACTACAAGTCTAGCTTTTTCTGACAATGGTTCCATATTCATCTAGTTTTTTCTAAACACCCATTTAAGCCAATTACTTTTTGTTGTTTAGATGAGGGAACTAGATGCCATACCTTGTTTCTTTCAAACTCATTTAATTCAGCTTGCATGCATGAATCCAATCAGAGTCAGTGGCTTCTTCATGATTTCTTGGTTCCATCATTGATAGGAACGCATGAAATGCACAAAAGTTCCTTAACTGAGATCTAGTTTGCGTACCTTTGGATATGTCGCTGATTATGAGTTCCATTGGATGTGACTTTTGTTGTCTCCAAGGTTTTGGTTGAAACTCTCTTATAGGAACATGTTGTTCTCTCATGAGTTCCTTGATAGATGAGGAACTTGATCAGTTGTTCCTCTGTTAGCCTGTGACTCTGTTCCTTCATTTGAGGAACAGGAACATCTTCCTCTCTTGAGGAACAGGAACATCATGTTGTGATTTTCCAATTTCTCGTTCCTTTCCTCTTTCACTTCTTCTTCTTTTGAATCTGCATTTTCTCATTGGTTGTACCAACCCAATCTCATAGTCATCAACCTGTATGCTTGGATTGTATTTGTCAGATTCATCAAAGATTACAGTGAATACTTTCTTCAACACACATAGTTCTTTGTTATATACTCTATAAGCTTTACTATGTGATGAGTATCCTAAAATATTGCTTCATCACTCCTTGCATCAAATTTTCCAAGATTATCTTTTCCATTATTATGCACAAAACATTGCACCAAATGTTCTAAAATAGTGATATTTGGTTTCTTTCCAAAATAAAGTTCATAAGGAGTTTTTTAATGATAGGTCTCATCATGGCACGATTAATTATGTGACAAGCAGTATTAACAGCTTCAGCCCAAAAGTTCCTTGGAAGCTCACTAGCAATTAACATGGTTCTAGACATTTCCTCCAAAGTTCTATTTTTCCTTTCTACAACACTTTTGTTGTGGTGTTCTAGGGGCAGAAAAATTATGATCTAGGCCATTATCTCTGCTTAAGTCATCAAATTTATAATTTCGAATTCTTTGCCATGATCTGATCTAATGTGCATTATTTTATGACCACTCAAGTTTGAACTCTTTTAGCAAAGACAAGGAACTCATCATAAGTCTCATCTTTACTAGAGAAAAATAACCCAAGTATACCTAGAGTAGTCATCTACAATAACTAATACATACTTTCCACTTCGACTTTGAATTCTCATAGGTCCACATAAGTCCATATGAATTAATTCTAATGGTTTAGTGGTACTTACAATCGTTTTAGATTTGAAAGAGGATCTTACTTGCTTACCTCGTGCACATGCATCACAAACTTGATCAATATGAAATTTTATGGATGGTAATCCTAAAACAAGATCTTTTGATCTAAGTTTCTCAAGTAATGAAAAGCTAGCATGTCCTAGACGCTTGTGCCAAAGAAGTGAATCATCTTCAATAACACTAAGACAAGTTAAATTGATTTGAGGAACAAGGTCAAGATCCACAATGTATGTGTTCCCTTTCCTTGTTCCTTCCAAGATAACCTTCTTAGTTTTAATGTTGATGATCAAGCATTTTTCTTTATCAAATTTTACAGTATTTCCCTTGTCACAGAATTGAGAAATACTAATAATTATGTTTTAGACCTTCAACTAAAAATACATTTTCAATGGAGTGTAGTTGACTTACCAACCTTCCCATGGCAACTATGTTACCTTTCTTATTGTCACCAAATGTTACACTTCCACCTTCATAGGTTGTGAGTGAGAGAAACTTAGTTTTGTCTCCTGTCATGTGCTTGGAACAACCACTATCGAGATACCATGTGTTGTTCCCCCTCACTCCAACCTGCAAAAATCAACTAGTTGTTAGTTGTAGGAACCCCATCTTTCGTGGGTTCCTGTTCTTGACTAGGACTTGATTTGACAACCCATTTTTTTTACTTATTTCACATTTTGCCAATCATCTCAGTTATAGTTGACATTGATTTATGTAATGACCTACTTTTCCACAATACATACAAAATTTATCACTAGATAGGTCAGCATATTTCTTGTTCTTGTTCCTTTTCTTGTAGTTTTGAAAACCAAGACCTTCTTTCTTTTGGTCTGTGGTTTCTCAATCCACTTAGGAAATCCATGTTTTGCCTCTGTTCCTTGCGACAACCAGTTCCTTTTTAAGATTACAGATCTGTTCCTTTAAAAATTTTTCTCTTTATTCAAATTTTCAATCTCAGATCTGTATCCTTTCAAAGGGTTGATCTTATATCAAAGGAACTCAGAACAGGGACAAACTCCTTCAAGTGTGAAATCTCTAAATTAATTAGATAATTTTCATTTTTCAAACTTTCAATATTCTTTGATTTTTAAGTTTTTATCAAAAAATCAAAGAATCTTGTTTCAACATCTGTTCTCATTTTCTTAAGCCATTCTATGTGTCTTTTGCAGACCTTTAAGGGCTTGTTCAGTTTGTTTACGTTTTTCACGTTCATCTCTACATTCAAGAATTGCATCATAAAGAAGATCATATATTTCAGGCCTAGTTTTACAATCTAAGTCTGACTCAAGACCATGTTGACTTACCTCAACTTTTCTTCATCTTCTTTTTCATTAATGTTTGCCATGATGCAGAGGTTTGCTGTTTCTTCAGTTGTTGTTCCTCTTCTTCTTCCGTCTCTGAATCTCCCCAAGCAGCTATCATGCTTTGCGCATTTGCCTTAGAGAAAGGTGCCTTTGATTCTTTGTTCCTTTCAGCAAAGCGTTCATTGTTCCTTTCTTTGGTTTTGTCATTTTCCCAAAGGACATTCCTTGATGAAGTGATCTGTACTACCACATTTATGACAAGCAGCTTTGTTAGAAAATTTCTTAGTTTTACCTTTGAAGTTATTCCCATTCTTCATGTTCCTATACATCTTTCGAAATTTTCGAACCATGAGGGCTTCTTCTTCTTCTTCTGAATTCGAATCATCTTCATCATCTGCTTTGAGAGCAATTGATTTTGATTTGGAGCTTTCACCATATTCAGTATCAAGGTGAAGCTCATGAGTCATAAGTGACCCTGCCAGCTGTTCTAAGTTGAACTTAGTGAAGTCTTTTGTTTCTTGTAAGAGCAGTGACTTTAGCCATCCATCTGTCCTTAGGAAGACTCCTAAGAACCTTTCGAACCTGTTCCTCAGATGAAATAAACTTTCCAAGAGAAGCTAACTCATTAATAATGTTAGTAAAACGAGTAAACATCTCGAATGCTTTCCTTAGTTTCATGCAGAACAGTTCATATTGATTCATAAGTAAATCAATTTTGGATCTTTTGACTTCATTAGTTCCTTCATGGGTTACTTCTAGTAAATCCCATATTTGCTTTGCGGATTTGCATCCCATGATCCTATTATGTTCATGGGGTCCAAGTCCACAATGCAACAGTTTAATAGCCATGGCATTTACTTCCATTTTTTCAAAATCAGTTTGTCATATTCAGAGAGGGGTTTTAGAGTTACCTCATTTTTGTCATTTGTAGTTGTGACTTCGAAATCACCAACTTCAATGACTCTCCATACCTGTAGTTTTCAGCTTTGATGAATATCTCCATGCGGTTCTTCCAGTAGTTGTAGAACTTCCCATTGAACATAGGAGCCTTTGGTAGGAAGTAACCTTCTCAAGTTTCTCGGTGGTATTCATTGTTCCTTGGATCTTTTTCTCAATAGGGTTTCCTATTTATCGTGAGTTCTAACTCTGATACCAATTGTTATTTCCCTAGGAACACTACAAGAGGGGGGTGAATTGTAGTGTAGAAATAAACGTAACTTTTTGCGGAAATTTAAACTTAAACAAATAAACAAGCTAGAGGAACACAAGGGATTTTTACGAGGAAAAACTTCTTGGGCCCAACAAGAAGAAACAACCTCGACCACTAGGGATTTTAAACTCAACTCTTTCACTAATTAGGCCAAACAACTTTGTTACAACCTAATTCTATCTCGAGCCACACCTTGAGTTCCTAAACTCAAGTTCCTGAGCCACTGTTCCCTTAACAGCAGTTCCTCTCAACTTCACTCGAAGTTTTCTCACTCTTACAGCTTTACTCAAAGCTTCTCTCTTACAGAACTTCACTCAAAGTCCCTTACCCCAAAAACCAAAATACAATTGATCGAAATAAGCTTAGTGGAATTAGAGTAAGAAGCAAAGAACAAATGGCTATTATGAGAGAATGAAGGCACTGACACTTAATTAGTTAAACTCACTTAATTACTTAGTCAGACACATTTGGAACTTATTAGACTTCAATATTTATAGTGACATAATATAGAACGTGGGATTAAAATCGTGTTCATGTTAAATCCATTACCCATGATGTTCCTTCCCTAAGGAACACGTTCCTTCATCATGTCCCATGATCCCATGATCTTTTTGAACGTGGAGTTTTTATACCTCCTAAGATATAGGATTTCTTGAGCTTTATCCGAAAATCAGTTTAATTAAAACAGATTTATATTAAAATGAATTTTAATCTTTAAGAAAATATTATCTTTTAAATAAATCTTTTAAAAACCGGATAATATTTTCTTATCTTTTTCGAAAAACAAAATCTTTTCTTTAAAAAGATTTTCCAAAAACTGATTTTCTCTTAGAAAAACGTTCCTATTATTTAGGCATGACTTACTCAACTTCATATGAACCGTTATAATGCTTCAAGCCTAAGTCTAGTTCCTTTTATTATAAGTTCCTTTAATTGATTTGTGCCATTAGTTTGTTCCTTACAAAGGAACAAACTCTCATTCTCAAATAAAACTGCCAATGTTCCTTACCACTTATTTGTTCCTTTACAATGGAACTAGAAAATAAAACGCCTTGCTTTTATTCTTCTTGATCCAATGCTTGCTCCAGTATCAACAATAGAACTTCTTTACTTAGCCTTTGAAATCCTCTCTTGACTTCTTCCTTGACTTCGTATTCTCCTAGTTCCTTTCATTGATACCTTAAAAATCATACACTTAAATAACTCATTAGTTCACTACTTAGTTTGCATCTTTGTTTCTTTGTCATCATCAAAACTAGGGTTCAACATCCCCCACTAATGGGAACATTAAAAGACATATTGTAACAGCCCGAATTTCCCGACCAGCTTACAAAGGATTAAGCACAGCGAAAGAAACTCCAGTCAAGGTAACCCGGACTATTACCATCACACTCACCGAACTAAATCGGAGAGTGTGGAACTCAATCCCAACTCTATTCAAATAAATTAAACTATTATAACTACGCTCTGATTCTCAGACTCTATTCCCATAAATTTCTACAGAAAATCCGGCAGAGTTTCCTTTGAAAACAGGACAACGCTAAAGCGAAAAATGATATAAACCTGTTTGCAAATTCAATTTATAAAATATATCCAAATCCCAAAGCTCAACAATCTCAACGCTTTCGCGGAGCAACAACCAATAGAGAATCAGGAGCACTAAACTAGCGACTCTTAAATGTAGAAATAACTATAGATTATAAACAACTAACTATTACAAAGTCAAGCGTCCTCACTTCGATAGCAACTATAATACTACTCCAGCTTGTATCAGCTTCAACTTGCAAAGGTTAACTTTCGGCTTCAACCTGAAACATTTAGGAAAACTGCCACCCACCAAGTGACAGGCCACAGAAATGACAAAACAACATATACACATCAGCAAAGCTGATACTAACCCGTAAACAAGAGTAACACATGCTTTGGTGGTTTTTACTTGAAAACGACTCTCACACAATCAATATAAGTTCAACAATCACACCAATCATAGCATTCTTAGCAGCAATATTCTTGTTGAACATACATATTACGTTTCCAAATTCCACGTCCATATATAGTAACAAAATTCAATAAGATGACTCTCAACAATGACATGTTTCTATATTCTCATTTAATCAACCTTTCAACTCAGTTACTATATTTTCACAAAATCCGATCGTTTGGCATGAACGCGAGTGGAGAGGGTACCACGCAGTACCAGCTGTCTCCAAACTAGTGAGGGTCGTCACCCAGCCTTTTATTAATATGCTTGCAAGACTTACCCGGACATGTCCTATAACGCCAGGGATTAGCCCCTCCTGGAAGGCAACAGCTAGGGACTCTACCCGCCCTAACTCGGGTGCCTATTCATGCCTCACTTTCATATTTATAAAATAAGATATTTTATGGTTTATACTTGAATCCTCAATACACATAACATAATACCATATTCGACCTTATTTGGTCTTAACTTATATTTGAATCATTTCCTCATTATCATACCAAATCATATCTTTAAGAAACATAGTATTTTCGAAAAACTCCAATAACTTAACAAAAAGAATACTTTTATAATAATCCAATAGCAATTCACAACTAGCTCATAGAGATACATCTATAATCACGGGCATTACTATAAACGATATATATGATATCTAATATTCATATAACGCACACAGGAGCATTTAAATATATATTGCTGAACATAAAGGTTACATCCACTCCATAACAATTATGCGAAACCTCAAAGCATGATGACTTGATTTCCCATGTCATCTTGAATTATATACGTCTACATAGCCATCCTCCAACAATCACCTCAAAATAACATTGATAATCAATAACCAAAATTAGACTAATCTAAACTATAAAAACGTAATCGTAACTTATTCCCAATTCACAAATGATCAACCTTTAACATTCTAATTTCCTTAATCCTTAATTAATATCTATAACTTCGATGATATTAGCTACACCGACTTGCATCCCAATTCATAATCACAATTCCAAATTATAAAACTAAACAAACTAAACATAACTCACAACCGTACCTAAATCAAGCACCTAATTGTGCTACCAACAATTATATTGAGAATATAAAGCTAGCTCGACTCGTAAATAAACCTCAATAAACTGATTTCTATCTTGCACTCAAATCCTTAACCAATGATAGTCCATTCCAAAATCATCCTCCAATAATCAAGACTATTAAAGTAATTAGCAACTTGTATCCAACCTAGTCATTTCCCCTGTAGATAACCATAATCGTCTAATTCTTATAAAGACATATTTCAAATCGATACATATATGCTTTTCAAATTCCAATTATCAACATAAACACAACTGGTAGTAATTAATCATATCAACAAATATCCACAACAATATTACTAAGTCTCTCAGTTAAATTAACTAACGAGAATAAACCAAAAACACACAACACAAGTTTCATTGATCATAGGTTGATTATAAGTAACTAAATATAATCCATTTATACCATTAGGTGAGTTCTTATTAACACAAACAGTAATAAAACCAAGTACAGATCATACTCATCGTCATACATAATGAGTTTATTTCATCAAAACAGTTCCATTATCTAAGTGGGACTTCTTTAAGGTAATTCTAAACTCACTTTGATTTATGTAGTTAAACACACACACTAATTCGCTTTAGTGAATCACTAGTCAAGTAGTCTGCCTTTATCATCTTATTTCATTTATAGTTATCAAACGACAATACTTTATTAACCACATTTTCATTAATCGAAACCATAGTTAATGAAACTAACTCAAGTACTCTTCACATTACTAATAAGAACTAATTAATTCTCTTTCTAACTTAATAGGAGAAAACTAATTAAATTAACTCAATCAACTTTCTTAACTAAGACTGTCTCACGAGTCTAATTACAAATCTTTGATAAGGAGACAATAACACTAATATATTCAACTAAACTAGCAAATTCCATTAGTCGAATTAAGTTGAGGTTATAAAGGGTCAATCAAACTAGCTTACTCATTTAGTACTCTCCAATATAACGGTGATAAAGATTAGTGGTAAAATTATTTAACAAAAGTAGCTTGGAACTTATAACGTCATTTCCTAGATTTCAATTCTAATAAACTCAACTGCAAACCACATACGTAAATGCAACACCCACCTAACATGGCTTCTCTTTACTCATTTCAAGAGGAATTGAATTAAAAGAATTATTGTAGGCAAAATTAATCTAGTTTACTAAGGCTACAAAACCCAATGATACCATAAACTGATTTTATAAACAACTTCACCAAGTGAAACCATAAACCGAAAATTATTAGCAACATAGAAAATGAATCTAATTTCACAACATAAACCACCAAAACAATCAATCCATCCTTATGTGAATTTTCATCTAACAAAGAAAAGATTAGGCAGGTGCTATTAAATCAGATTTTGATAAAATCAACACTAACACCATGAAGCAAAACCACCACACAACACAATCGATTGAAAATAAGAATTCACACCCAACAACAATGAAGTATCATCAACTATAATCACTATTATCAACACATAAATCATCACTCGTTATTGACAAACAAAAAGAAAAGGAACAAAGAACAAAAGAGGGGGTTTAGTACCGACAAGAGGGCTGCCCTGTGGCAGCACTACCACCACCACGAGTACAGAAGACAGAAAAGGACAAGTTGAACTCCGGCGAGATAACGCAGAAGGCAGGAGGCGTTCGCCGGTATCAACGCTCCGGTGCGGTGGCGAAGCCGAGCAGCGGACGAAGCACGCGAGGGAAGAAGAACCACAGCAGCAGCATCGCGAGGGGGGGGGGACTGCAGCACAGATCTCCGGCGAGGAAACGGCGGGGTTCCGGTGAACTTAAGACGCCGACGAATAGAGGAGAAAGACACGAATGGAGTTGGAATTTCGCACAAGATGGGGTTTGAGGTTTCTCGGGAGAGTGAAATGATTTTAGAGAATTATGGAGGTTTTCTCCTTAATTAACTGAAGAATTGGAATGTGAAAGGATGAATCACATGAAGTAGTTGGGTGGCACTGAAAATTGGATGACACGAAGAGAGGAAGGAGGAAGCAGTGGCTTGGGTCCTTGAACAGAAGACACGAGAGGAGAGAGAGAAAATGAGGGAGATGAGTTTGGGGGTTTAGTCCTCTTGACCGACAAAACAAATGGGACCAAGGGTTTGGTTTTGGGTTTCTATTTTGGGAAAAGTACAACTAGACTAATTCACATAAAACTTAATATATGAATTACTAATAATAATAATAATAATAATAATAATAATAATAAAAATAATAACTCCATAAAGTTAAATAAATAAATACATTACAACACGACAAAATAATTCATACTCCAACTCAAATAAAATAAGAATTTTCGAAACATAATTAACTTAATAATTATAATTATCATTTAGATAAAGACACTTAAAAACAGGGCTATTACACTCTACCACCCTTAAAATAAGTTTCGTCCTCGAAACTTACAAATAATTATTTTCATAAAACCAAATCTCAAGCTCGCAAGACATTATGCGTCCAGCCTCCATTCTACCATCATCTTCTGATTCTCTACTTCAACTTGATACGCGAAATCAAGGAGCAAAGAAAATCTCTACTTCGACTTGACTCGCAATATCAAGGAGCAAAGAGCAAAAGGGGCAAACTTGTTGGCATTGGATTTCAATCATCTCACCGACAGAGATCTCGTTTGAAATTAATTTACTTAAGCAAATCATACAAGTTTTCTCGAAATACACACTTTTAAGTAAAATAATATCATGAACAATCAAGTCATAACAAGATAATAATATACACATTAACAAATATACACACACTTAATACCCATTTAAATAAATGGATTCATATAGTACACGCGTAAGCGCAAACACTCATACGGCTTGATTCATTTATACCTAACTCTTTAGTCAATTCATTAGACCAATATTCAACCCCTACACTATGATATGGAGATCACAGTGTATCCAAAAACTACTCAAGCTCTGATACCACTTGTAACAGCCCGAATTTCCCGACCAGCTTACAAAGGATTAAGCACAGCGAAAGAAACTCCAGTCAAGGTAACCCGGACTATTACCATCACACTCACCGAACTAAATCGGAGAGTGTGGAACTCAATCCCAACTCTATTCAAATAAATTAACTATTATAACTACGCTCTGATTCTCAGACTCTATTCCCATAAATTTCTATGGAAAATCCGGCAGAGTTTCCTTTGAAAACAGGACAACGCTAAAGCGAAAAATGATATAAACCTGTTTGCAAATTCAATTTATAAAATATATCCAAATCCCAAAGCTCAACAATCTCAACGCTTTCGCGGAGCAACAAACCAATAGAGAATCAGGAGCACTAACTAGCGACTCTTAAATGTAGAAATAACTATAGATTATAAACAACTAACTATTACAAAGTCAAGCGTCCTCACTTCGATAGCAACTATAATACTACTCCAGCTTGTATCAGCTTCAACTTGCAAAGGTTAACTTTCGGCTTCAACCTGAAACATTTAGGAAAACTGCCACCCACCAAGTGACAGGCCACAGAAATGACAAAACAACATATACACATCAGCAAAGCTGAGTACTAACCCGTAAACAAGAGTAACACATGCTTTGGTGGTTTTACTTGAAAACGACTCTCACACAATCAATATAAGTTCAACAATCACACCAATCATAGCATTCTTAGCAGCAATATTCTTGTTGAACATACATATTACGTTTCCAAATTCCACGTTCCATATATAGTAACAAAATTCAATAAGATGACTCTCAACAATGACATGTTTCTATATTCTCATTTAATCAACCTTTCAACTCAGTTACTATATTTTCACAAAATCCGATCGTTTGGCATGAACGCGAGTGGAGAGGGGTACCACGCGGTACCAGCTGTCTCCAAACTAGTGAGGGTCGTCACCCAGCCTTTTATTAATATGCTTGCAAGACTTACCCGGACATGTCCTATAACGCCAGGGATTAGCCCCTCCTGGAAGGCAACAGCTAGGGACTCTACCCGCCCTAACTCGGGGTGCCTATTCATGCCTCACTTTCATATTTATAAAATAAGATATTTTATGGTTTATACTTGAATCCTCAATACACATAACATAATACCATATTCGACCTTATTTGGTCTTAACTTATATTTGAATCATTTCCTCATTATCATACCAAATCATATCTTTAAGAAAACATAGTATTTTCGAAAAACTCCAATAACTTAACAAAAAGAATACTTTTATAATAATCCAATAGCAATTCACAACTAGCTCATAGAGATACATCTATAATCACGGGCATTACTATAAACGATATATATGATATCTAATATTCATATAACGCACACAGGAGCATTTAAATATATATTGCTGAACATAAAGGTTACATCCACTCCATAACAATTATGCGAAACCTCAAAGCATGATGACTTGATTTCCCATGTCATCTTGAATTATATACGTCTACATAGCCATCCTCCAACAATCACCTCAAAATAACATTGATAATCAATAACCAAAATTAGACTAATCTAAACTATAAAAACGTAATCGTAACTTATTCCAATTCACAAATGATCAACCTTTAACATTCTAATTTCCTTAATCCTTAATTAATATCTATAACTTCGATGATATTAGCTACACCGACTTGCATCCCAATTCATAATCACAATTCCAAATTATAAAAACTAAACAAACTAAACATAACTCACAACCGTACCTAAATCAAGCACCTAATTGTGCTACCAACAATTATATTGAGAATATAAAGCTAGCTCGACTCGTAAATAAACCTCAATAAACTGATTTCTATCTTGCACTCAAATCCTTAACCAATGATAGTCCATTCCAAAATCATCCTCCAATAATCAAGACTATTAAAGTAATTTAGCAACTTGTATCCAACCTAGTCATTTCCCCCTGTAGATAACCATAATCGTCTAATTCTTATAAAGACATATTTCAAATCGATACATATATGCTTTTCAAATTCCAATTATCAACATAAACACAACTGGTAGTAATTAATCATATCAACAAATATCCACAACAATATTACTAAGTCTCTCAGTTAAATTAACTAACGAGAATAAACCAAAAACACACAACACAAGTTTCATTGATCATAGGTTGATTATAAGTAACTAAATATAATCCATGTTATACCATTAGGTGAGTTCTTATTAACACAAACAGTAATAAAACCAAGTACAGATCATACTCATCGTCATACATAATGAGTTTATTTCATCAAAACAGTTCCATTATCTAAGTGGGACTTCTTTAAGGTAATTCTAAACTCACTTTGATTTATGTAGTTAAACACACACACTAATTCGCTTTAGTGAATCACTAGTCAAGTAGTCTGCCTTTATCATCTTATTTCATTTATAGTTATCAAACGACAATACTTTATTAACCACATTTTCATTAATCGAAACCATAGTTAATGAAACTAACTCAAGTACTCTTCACATTACTAATAAGAACTAATTAATTCTCTTTCTAACTTAATAGGAGAAAACTAATTAAATTAACTCAATCAACTTTCTTAACTAAGACTGTCTCACGAGTCTAATACAAATCTTTGATAAGGAGACAATAACACTAATATATTCAACTAAACTAGCAAATTCCATTAGTCGAATTAAGTTGAGGTTATAAAGGGTCAATCAAACTAGCTTACTCATTTAGTACTCTCCAATATAACGGTGATAAAGATTAGTGGTAAAATTATTTAACAAAAGTAGCTTGGAACTTATAACGTCATTTCCTAGATTTCAATTCTAATAACCTCAACTGCAAACCACATACGTAAATGCAACACCCACCTAACATGGCTTCTCTTTACTCATTTCAAGAGGAATTGAATTAAAAGAATTATTGTAGGCAAAATTAATCTAGTTTACTAAGGCTACAAAACCCAATGATACCATAAACTGATTTTATAAACAACTTCACCAAGTGAAACCATAAACCGAAAATTATTAGCAACATAGAAAATGAATCTAATTTCACAACATAAACCACCAAAACAATCAATCCATCCTTATGTGAATTTTCATCTAACAAAGAAAAGATTAGGCAGGTGCTATTAAATCAGATTTTGATAAAATCAACACTAACACCATGAAGCAAAACCACCACACAACACAATCGATTGAAAATAAGAATTCACACCCAACAACAATGAAGTATCATCAACTATAATCACTATTATCAACACATAAATCATCACTCGTTATTGACAAACAAAAAGAAAAGGAACAAAGAACAAAAGAGGGGGTTTAGTACCGACAAGAGGGCTGCCCTGGAGCACTACCACCACCACGAGTACAGAAGACAGAAAAGGACAAGTTGAACTCCGGCGAGATAACGCAGAAGGCAGGAGGCGTTCGCCGTATCAACGCTCCGGTGCGGTGGCGAAGCGAGCAGCGGACGAAGCACCGGGGAAGAAGAACCACAGCAGCAGATCGCAGGGGGGGGGGGACTGCAGCACAGATCTCCGGCGAGAAACGCGGGGTTCCGGTGAACTTAAGACGCCGACGAATAGAGGAGAAAGACACGAATGGAGTTGGAATTTCGCACAAGATGGGTTTGAGGTTTCTCGGAGAGTGAAATGATTTTAGAGAATTATGGAGGTTTTCTCCTTAATTAACTGAAGAATTGGAATGTGAAAGGATGAATCACATGAAGTAGTTGGGTGGCACTGAAAATTGGATGACACGAAGAGAGGAAGGAGGAAGCAGTGGCTTGGGTCCTTGAACAGAAGACACGAGAGGAGAGAGAGAAAATGAGGGAGATGAGTTTGGGGGTTTAGTCCTCTTGACCGACAAAACAAATGGACCAAGGGTTTGGTTTTGGGTTTCTATTTTGGGAAAAGTACAACTAGACTAATTCACATAAAACTTAATATATGAATTACTAATAATAATAATAATAATAATAATAATAATAATAATAATAATAACTCCATAAAGTTAAATAAATAAATACATTACAACACGACAAAATAATTCATACTCCAACTCAAATAAAATAAGAATTTTCGAAACATAATTAACTTAATAATTATAATTATCATTTAGATAAAGACACTTAAAAACAGGGCTATTACACATATAGAGAACTGAGCTGTAAATGAAAAGTTAAGCACATAAATGCTATTATCGGAAGATTTTAACTAACACTTTAGCAAGATGAGAATTTCAATAGTCATAAGAGAGTGAGTAAGCTTTTGAACCTTCCACGCCATCAAAGGAACTCATCACTACATACTTCACCTTCAGAAGCTTTGCAAAATTTCGCGATGTTTAACAACACAAATGGCCTTAGCTTCAATAATTGGGATTATAGTAAGTGTTTTAGAAGAACACCAACTATGTTTTTCACAGAATGATGCCAACCCTTCTCACCCACGTAGTTGTTCTCATCAAGTTTGTTGAATCCAACACAAACACCATCCAAAATGGACTATAAGAATATTAAGAACACATAAAGTCCACCCCCACAACATTATGTAACCATCAAGTCCTAATCATTAGGACCACTCAAAATGAGTATGGAAACATTAAGAACAGAATGGGGTGTTTGACAATTAGAGTTTTGGAGGAAAAATAGAGTTTTGGACCACTTTTAGTGTTTTGACTAGTCAAAAACTCTAAAAGGGGTGTTTGGTAAAAGAGAGTTTTGGAATAAAAACTCTCAAAATGAAAAGCTCCTAATAGGAGCTTTTCTTTAGAGGATTAAGTAAAAGGATGTTCAATGACTTTTTTGCCTCTAATAATATACACATATGTATTAAGATGTGTACAAATGTCATTTCAAACAAACAAATGGCAATAAAATTTTAGGAATTAGTTAATTGTTTTCAAACACATTTATATAAAAAAGTTGTCAAATCAGCAGTCAAATCTGCTGAAAAAAAGTTAAAAATGTAACAACATACTCTAAACTCTAATAACTAAACTCTAAACTCTATTTGCCAAACAGGGCCAATAAATTTAACCTCAACTTTAGTGTGTTCGTGTAACCATCAAGTACAGGTCATTGAACCACCCAAAGACTGGGCTATGGGAACAATAAGAACAAACATAAACCATATATTCTCATAAACATGAGGTGTATCTTAGCTTCTCCCTTTCCCCAACCCCACACCTTAAACAACCCCTATTCTGCACCCCGCTCCATTCTAAAACCAATTCCCTGAAACTGCTTCGTCTAAAAACAAACAAGCAAAACCCCATCTTTGAGACTTGAGAGAGACTCAAGTTTATCATAATTCCTCCCACATTTCTCCCACGATGTTGTTGCAGCTAATCTTAGCCCACATTGCAGCAACAACAAATGAATCCCCCTATACTAGTTGGTTGCGAATGTTGTTGAATTGAAAATCGAAGAAGACTTCGAGCTTATCCATGACTTATGAGGTCGCAATGTGGGTCCCATTAGAGGTAAGGGGGTTTGCGAAGGTTGTTGGTGGTGGGGAGACCAGTGTTTCACTCTATGCTTCATTTAGGGAGCACTAGTAGAATGATTGCTTATTGCTGCGGTGGTATTGCTGCGGTTTTACCCATACACAATAATATATCACGTAAAAAGAAAAGGTAAAATATGAAATAAAGATATTGCTGCGGTTTCGGCCTAAAACCGCAGCAATATGGTGTCAACATTATTTTTTTTGAAATAAGTTGACTATTTGACCAGACATATTGATGCGGTTCTTGACAAACGCAACAATATATTAAAATGATATTAAAAAATAATATTATAATATATTGCTGCGCATATGGTGTCCTTGTTGCAGCTCATTTAATCAATCGTACTCCCTCCCCTCTTTTGAACAACAAATCTCCTTTTGATATTCTTTTTGGTTTTTCTCCAGCTTATGATGCTATTCGCACTTTTGGTTGTCTTTGCTTTGCTTATAACCACAAGACTAAAGGGGACAAATTTGCAAGTCGTAGTAGAAAGTGTGTGTTTGTGGGCTATCCTTTTGGTAAGAAGGGTTGGAGGTTATTTGATCTTGATTCCAAGGAATTTTTTGTTTCTCGTGATGTCAAGTTTTTTGAGGATGTATATCCATTTTTATCCCTGGATGATGTTAACATAGACCCTGCTACTGTGGTGCCCTCTTCTGATTATGTACATTTTGATTTTGATGATGATTATGGGTCTATTCCTTCCACTGTGGTGTTCTCTCCCATTCCTCCCCCAAATGAACCTCAACTCACAAATGAATCCCCATCTCCCTTATCTCATCTTGAGCCTAGTTCACCAACTACTTCTCCTAGCTCTCCTCCAATTCAGCCCACTTCCCAAAATACCCGCCTTCCTCCTTCACAAAATAATGGACCCAGCCCCACTACATCTCACTCTTCCTCAAATAATTCGCCCAGCCCCATTCGCGCCACAACCCAGCCCGCGTCTTCTGGCGCTGCTGTCCAAAACTCACATCTGGGCCTAGCTCCTGGCCCATCAGCTACTCGCGCGCCTCAACCAGCGCCTGTCTCCCCTTCTGGGCCTTCGCCCTCCTCTGGGCCTAACCTTGACTTGTCTACATCATCTACGGCTCCTTTGGGCCGCGGTTTGAGGGGAAAATTCCCCTCCACTTTGTTGAAAGATTATATCACTAATGCCGTTGTTTCGGAAAGTCTATCTCTCTCTACTTCCTCTCCATCTACTTCTTCAGGTAATCCTTATCCTATAGCTCATTATATGAATTGTACAAAATTTTCTCCAAATTACTTGAAGTTTCTTGCAGCAGTTTTATCTATTACTGTACCAAAATCATTCAAGGAGGTTATGCGAAGTGATGGGTGGAAGGCGTCTATGCAGGCTGAGATTTAGGCCTTGGAGGATAATGGTACTTGGACCTTGGAGGAATTGCCTCTTGGGAAACGTGCTTTGGGTAGTCAGTGGGTTTATCGCACCAAGTATTTGTCGAATGGTGCTGTTGAGCGACTTAAATCGCGTCTTGTTGTATTGGGCAATCATCAGGAAGCAAGGTATTGATTACACAGAAACATTTGCTTCGGTTGCTAAAATGACTATTGTTCGCACTTTTCTTGCTATTGCAGCTTCCAAGAATTGGGAGCTTCATCAGGTGGATGTTCACAATGCCTTTCTTCACGGGGATTTGGAAGAAGAGGTTTATATGAAGCTTCCTCCTGGCTTTGAGTGTTCTAATCCCAATCTTGTTTGTCGTCTGCGCAAGTCCTTGTATGGCCTGAAACAGGCCCCTCGATGTTGGTTTGCTAAGTTGATGACGGCTTTGAAAGAGTATGGTTTTCTTCAATCCTACTCTGACTACTCTCTTTTTACTTTTACTCAGAAATCTGTTCAGATAAATGTCTTGGTCTATGTTGATGACATTGTTATTTCTGGTAATGATTCCGCTGCGCTTTCTTCCTTCAAAGCATACTTGAGTGATTGTTTTAAGATGAAGGATTTGGGTTCTCTGAAATATTTTCTTGGCATTGAGGTTGCTCGCAGTTCTTCTGGTATATTTCTTTGTTAAAGAAAATATATACTTGATATCATCTTTGAGGCTGGTATGCTAGGTTCGAAACCTAGTGCTTTTCCCATTGAGCAGAATCATCGTCTTGCCTCTGCTTCTGGTGCTTTATTGACTTATCCTGTTGCTTATCGTCGTCTCGTAGGACGGCTTATCTATTTGGCTGTTACACGGCCCGAGTTGGCCTACTCGGTCCATGTTCTTTCTCAGTTTATGCAGGAGCCTCGTGTTGAGCACTGGGAGGCTGCCTTGCGTGTTGTTCGCTACTTGAAGGGTACTCCTGGGCAGGATATTCTATTCCCCCCGCTAAAAATTCTGTTTTTCATAAGCGCACAAAGCATATTGAGGTGGATTGTCACTTTGTGCGTGATGCGATCCATGATGGTCTCATTCTTCCTTCGTATGTTTCTACGAAGACTCAGCTTGCCGATATATTCACCAAGGCTCTTGGAAAGTCTCAGTTTGATTTATTGTTTTCCAAGTTGGGCATCTTCGATCCCTCCCATGCCCCACTTGAGGGGGGGGTGTTAGGCAATCATGTATTTACAAAAAGTATTGTATTTAGAGTCCTTAACATATACTGTTTCCATGTATTGTATTCATATATATTGTGTGAGAATCAATAACAAAGGCAAGCTTGAGACCCTAATCTTTCTCTCAACAATATTGAAGCGAAATAGAGGATGAATAATCTGAAGAGTATTGTTTGTTTTTGAGTGAGAGGAAGAGGAAGTGAATCCGAAAGTAGGATAACATTGGCTTACGGTTTGAATTTGTGGATATTGTCCCTTTTTTTTTTTTTGAGTGAAGAGGAAAAGAGGCGTACAATTATATTACTTGGTATATTGCTTGGTAATGGTCTACATCTATTATTTATCTTACAATTATATTACTTGTATAGTCTGCATCAAAATATTACTTGGTATAATATTTTTGTTAATCTTCCCTTTTTGAGGTTCCAATGTTAGGATATAGTATTGCATGTTGAAGTGCTTTTTCATTAAAAATAAACTTTTAGGTGCTGCTGTTGCTAACTAATGGTTAAAATTTTTTGATTTTAAAAAAAGAGGGGGGAAATGGCTCCAGTTCAATTTAGTCATTCATATAAAAAGATATACTATCATATAAAATATTATGATCATGATATTGTTATCTGCATTATTGTACATTTATTGTTATCTGCAGTGTTTTAAAAACTGTTTGTAAGTATTTCAAAAAATCTTATTCAAAAAATGAAGGCCAACTTAACTACAAACTTTCATTATTTTATGTTTGTTTTACTACTTATTGATAGATATTCATAAAAATGTCATGGCACACATCGCGTGCATAACAAGCTAGTCTTTAAAGAATGAATGAGTTACTCTCTCTGCTTTTTTCTATTTGCTACATTATTATACACGATTTTCAAAACATTATTTAACCTTTAATATCTCCTATTTCGTCTGAGTAAAAGTTACAAAAATTTTATATTATGAATCTACACGTCGAGACGAATTTAAGACCACACATTATTATATTTTTTCTTATAAAATAATCAAAATATCAGTCAAAGTTAGTGACTTCATTTTCAAAGTAAAAATGTAGCAAATAAAAGAAAATAAAGAGAGTATATGTATTTCTAATTTTAAATGAATAGCCAAATCTTTGTAAATAGATAGCCACGAAACGTTGAGTTGGTGACGTATGGCATGACATAACACACATTGCAATAGAGTGAGATTCTGAAGTCTTGGTGCTCACGGCATTTTTCAACCTTTGACTCATACAGGCATACTAAAGTGTAGTAAAGTACTACCAAGTTAAAAATCTTGTTCCACGAAATTTCTTCACAACCTGGCTAGATCACTACCATGTTTTCATGTCTTGACTTGTCCGCTAGCACAGTAGCCTAACAGATTTTCCAACCTTTAGTATTCAATGCAAACAAAATTTTGGATAGATTATGCACTGAATGTCTGAATTGGAACCAGTTGAGAAGAAGGTGGACCACGTTTACGGTGCATCCGTGCATGGAACAAATTTTGCGTTCCATATCCAACTTTTTATTTTTCACAATTTTAAATGTGATCACGAAAAATTTAATCATATAAAATTATGTTAAATTTAAAAGAATATTTACAACTTAATTTTAATCGTTAGATTTTGTGGTAATATTTATTATTCTTAAGATTGATCTTGAACGGTTGCTTGTTTTTTATAAGAGAAATTTCATTAATTGAATGCCAAATAACATGTACAATAAGTATTAAAGAAAAACAAGATACAATCAAACAAGACCAAATCAATTTTCTTTTTATAAAAACTACAATGAACCAGATTGAGCAATACCAGGGCCGACTAACACCCTATGCATTCTGGTCCTCAGCACGGGGCCCCTAGAAGCCGAAGGGTCCAAATTTCAGAGCCTACTGAGCAAAAAAATAAATGCTTCCTTCTTTTTTTTTTCGAAAGAGAAATATCATTAATTGAAGGTCAAATGGCATCTATTATAGGTATTAAAATAAAATAAGATACAATTAAATAAGACTGAATCAAATTCGTCTTCGAAGAAACTACAATGAACCAGATCGAATAATACAGCACAACCCCGGCCCCTTGTATTTGCTTAATTAAGCAGCTATTGATGAGGAAGTCTATCATTCTGATATAGTTTGGGAAGAACATTCTTGACCGAGTCAGGTTTACCGCATCCGATATTCCGATACCTTCATGTTGAGTCTCGAACTTCAACCAATGAGAATAATTTCTCATACCTAAAAACAAAAGAACCATACTCACAACTCCCATAGGGGAGAAGGAGATTTTCAAAACAGAAACTAAATACCCCATAACAGGGTTTGAGAAACTCCCATAAAGAGAGACTAATTTATTGAACAAAATAAGAAAATGAACTAAAAACTAAAAATAAAAGGGAAAAAGGGGCTTACGATGGATGAAAACATCCATGGCAGCCCCTAATTGATGAAGAAGGGGTAGGGGAGGCTAGGGTTTGAGAGAGAGAAAAAGAGAGTGGAGGCTAGGGTTTTTCGTTCGTTAAATGCTTCCTTCTTTATCTCTCCCAATCTTCCATTAATGTTGCAGCTTTCCTAATTAATAGTTTCTCCTTTCGTTACTTCCATCTTCTTTCAATTCCTATAAGTGAAAAGTATCAAACAAATTTGTCAAACCTTCCATAGTCCTAAGTTTCCTGTTTTGATTAAACTTTTTCTATTAAAAAAAAACCACATTTCTCCTTAAATCATTCAATTAAGCATAGTTATTGGGATTACAGTAATATATGTTTGAATTACTTGTGGTTGAGTAACACTCATATTCTTTGTGTGGTAACAACTAAATCTTCATTTTATTTCCCTACCTAATTTCACCATTTTTTAACAAATAAAGTATTAATTTTTGAATATGTTTCTAAAAGGAAAAAAAACACAAACCCATATATACACAACTCTATCCTCGAAAATTTTGGTTTGATTAAAAAAACAAAGTTCATAATCATTGCTTCTTAAATTCCCAAATATTTCAGTTGGATTTTCTCGTCTCAATTTTTTTTTCTTTTAATGTGGATAAGAAAACATCCATATTTTATCAAGGTTAATGTTTAATTGAATAATTGCCATGCTACCTCTCAAAAAAAAAAAAGAATAATTGCCATGCTAAATTTGTAATACTAGTTTTGATGATTCTTCTTACTAAAAGTGCTACTTAATTACCAAATAAAATAAATTTACATATATATTAGTTATATATTGATATTTTCTAAATTAAAAAAAGGCAAACTAGAAGAGGATTTTGAAATTCTCAATCTTAAGCAAGTATGTCACAAGAGGATTTGTTATTAGTCAAACGATGATTACATGTAAATTTGGGTCATTTTATAGTTAAATTGAGAATTATATATGGGCCCAATTATATTATTAGAACAGGGCCCCCAAAATGATTAAGACGACCCTGAGCAATACAATACATCCCCCTGTATTTGATGAATCAAACCGCTATTGATAAGGAAGTATATCAGTTGATGAAAGAGTATTTTTTTTATCGAGCCATGTTGACCGCATCTGAATTTCCAATACATTTATGTTGATAAACTTGAACTTCAACCAATGAGAATAATTTCTCATACATAAAGATAAACAAACCAACCTCATAAGTCTCATGGGAAAGAAGGAGATACCCACAACATAAAATAAATTCCTCATAGCAAGACTCGAAAAACTCTCATAAAGAGAGACTGATTTATTAACAAAATAAGAAAATAAACCAAAACTTGAAAATAAAAACAGAAAAGGGGCTTATGATGGATGAAATCATCCATAACCACCCCTAACTGATGAAGAAGAGGTAGGGAAAAAGAGGGCGGAGGCTAGAGAGAAAACTAGGTTTATTGCTCAATTTTAAGCTAAAAATAGGTGGTATTTTACAAGACCAAATGTTTCATTATATATATATATATATATATATATATTAATATATATATATATAATATATATATATATATATATATATATATATATGTATATGTATATCAAGATCACGTGAGAATGCTCCTTACATGAGAAATGAGAATGAATCTCTACCACACGATTGAATTAGAGTTACAACACGTGTTCATTAGAGTTATACCCCCTAAAAAATTTTGAGCCCAAATTTTTTTTTTTTTTTAATCTTTTTCCTTCTAATATTCTTTTTTTTGGAGTTACATCACTTTTTCATTAGAGTTACATCACTTATTCATAAGAGTTATAGCTTTTAAAATTCATTCTTATTTCTCATGTAATTATGCATTCTCATATGAACTCACTTCTATATATCTATATATATATATATATATATATATATATATATATATACTATCTCCGTTTCATAAAGATCTTCATTGTTACTGTTACTATAGATACCAATGAGAATTAATTTGCTTAAGGTGTGGGGTGGGTAAAGTAGGAGAGAGAAAGGGGTTAAGATAAATACACAAATAAAAAAGGTTTAAAGTAGGAGAGAGAAAGGGAGTAAAATTGAATTAATAATGTAATGATGGACTATATGATAGGGACATGAGAGGGTAAAAAGGCAGAAAAATTCCAAATAAGGAATAAAGTAAAAGAGGGAAGATCTTTTGGAAACGCACTTAAATGGAAAGAGGGAAGATCTTTAGGAAACGATATATATATATATATATATATATATATATATATATATATATATATATATATATATATATATATATATATATATATATATATATATATATATATATATATATAATGACAAAAGGTATACCATACCTGAATTAAGTTTTATACAGGCTTTAAGTGTTCAAACGTATAGAACTTTGACATCAATAATTAGGGCATAGACCAAAATTTTGTTCGATGTTTGGACAATATAGAGGAATTTTTTTTTTTTTTGGTAATTAAAGTAAAATTAAGCCCAAACAACACATACACCTAAAAGGTTATGAGAACATCACTCTACATAACCAAGCACTATACTGGACACACCCAACATTCACAAGCTTGCAAACCACTCCTAATCACTATGACTCACTTTACTACTCATAATCTGACTGATACGAGCCTTAACTATGCTTTTCACATTTCTAACAGTATAATCAATAGTGTGAATTACATCATCCCAATAAGCACTGTTTCTATTTTTCCAGATCAAATAGACCATAGCAGCTATTGCAGCCAAAATCACATGTCTTCTGAACTTAGTCCCTGCATAGTGGCTTCTAATTATTCTATATAATTGCAAGATCCCCCTGCCATTCCATGTAATATTCAGCCAGCTCAACACATCTCTTATACAATGGGTACTGAAGTGGCAACTAAAGAAAAGATGATCCATGTTTTCTGAGTGTTGTTGGCACAGAAGGCACCTATCAGAATTACTAACCCCAATTCTGAACAGTCTCTCTCGAGTTTTCAATCTGTCATGAACTGCAAGCCATAAGATAAACCTATGTTTAGGAATGTTGTATCTATTCCAAACACTAGATGCCCATTGTTGTGCTGTAGCTTGCCCTAAAGTGTTCACATAGTGCTTCTTTATGCTGAAAGCATTAGAAGTAAGCCAAAGGTCATTCCCCAACCAATTGCTTAGCTCACTTTTAGCCTTACATATGCTCTTCCATGTCCAGCTAACATTGTTAGGGACAACATACTCTCTCCAGTTGGAGTCTTTGATGTAGATGTTATTCACCCATTTAACCCATAGATTGTCTTTCTTCTATGCAATACTCCAGGCAAGCTTGCTAACTGCTGCTGTGTTCAATTTCAAAACATCCCTCAAAGCTAAACCTCCAGCTTTTTTTGTTTTGCAAAGGTTAGACCAAGCGATGGCACCAGCTTTAGTGTTATTATAGGTGCCAGTCTAGAGAAAACATCTACAAACACTAATCACATCTTTAAGAATTCCAGTAGGAATGATGAAAAGTTACCCCCAGTAGACATGTATACTCATTAGTATACTATTTATGAGTTGTGTTCTGGCAGCAAAAGATAAGTTGCGAGAGCTCCACACTTTTATTCTTCCTATCATCTTGCTCATAAGGAGTTGGCAGTCACTCTTGTGTAATTTTTTGGTGGTAATGGGTACTCCTAGGTACCTGAAAGGTAGTTGGCCCCTAACAAACCCACTAACATCCACCACTCTTTGCATATCATTCTCACACACCCCTGCAAAGTAGATTTCAGATTTTTGCTTATTGACCTCCAACCTAGAAGCATCTGAAAACATCTGAAACCCCTGAAGTAGAAAATATATTGACCTGAAGTCACCATTACAAAAAAGCAATAAATCGTCTGCAAAGCATAGATGTGTAATCTTCAACTCCTTACACATTGAGTGAAATTTGAACCCATCCTGTTCATGAACAAATCTCAAGATTCTTGCTAAATAATCCATTCCTAAATCAAAGAGCACAGGGGACATTGGGTCCCCCTGCTTCAAACCTCTCTGAGCCCCATAGAAACCTGTTATGGACCCATTTAACATAATTGAGAAAGTAGGGGTAGTGACACATGCCATAATCATCTCAGTATAGAATCTGGGCATCCCTAGGCCTTCCAGCATTTGTTTCAAGAAAGCCCAACTAATAGTGTCATAGGCTTTTTACAAATCAAGCTTCATCATGCAGTTAGGCCTCACAACTTTCCTATTATACATTTTCACTAAATCTTGACAAATTAGCACATTATGCAATATGCTCCTACCAGCCACAAATGCACCCTGAGTTTCAGATATGATATCAGGAAGGATCTTGTTCAGTTTTTCACTAAGCAGCTTTGTAATGCACTTGTATAAGGTATTGCAGCAGGCTATTGGCCTGAATTCAGTGACACTTTCAGGACATGTAACCTTTGGGATCAAGGTTAAAGTAGTTATGTTTATTGCTTTAAGCATTTTACCTGTTCTGAAAAAATCTTGAATTGCTTCAGTGACTTCAGCACCAATGTATTCCCAGCAGTGCGTATAAAACTTGTTGTTGAAACCATCAGCTCCTGGAGCTTTGTCATCTGGGATGCTAAACATCACTCTCTTGATATCTTCCTATGAGACAGCCTCCTGAAGGATCTGAACATGGTTATCATTCAATTTTTGCCCATTATTCAGTAGAGCTTGCAAGACAGGTTGCTTTTGTTCTTTGCAAGAGAATAACTCCATATAATAGCTAATAAAGGCTTCTTCAACTTGTTCCTGGGTATTGACCCAGTTACCGTGGCTATCATGTATTGAATAAACCCTATTGTGATATCTTCTATCTTTCAAAGCTTGATAGAAAATTTTTGTATTCTCATCTCCACATTGAATCCATGTAAGCTTAGATTTTTGTTGCAAGAAAGAATGCTGACTTGTTTTTTGCTCTCAGCAATGTCTCCTGTGCTACCTTTTCCTGAACAATCAGATCAACATTATTGAGCTCATGGTGCATTTGTTCCTACACCTTCACCAATTCATGTTGGGCTTTGATTACATTAGCCTCAACATCACCAAAACCTTCCTTATTCAACCTCTTTAAAGCTATTTTCACCCGCTTTAATTTTTGCACCACCCTAAACATAGCACAACCATGCACATGATTAGACCACACTTGTTGCACAGTGTCACTCAGAGCCTGATGATGACACCACATATTTAGAAACCTGAATGGTTTCTTCTTATGGATCTCAGGGTATACCTATAAAACAACAGGTGTATGGTCATAACTGCCCTCTGGCATAAAGACAGCAACAACCAATTCAAAGTTATCCAACCATTTCTGAGTTGCAATGACCCTATCTATTCTGGAGAAGACTCTATTTGAGACATCCTGCTTGTTGTTCCATGTGAAGTACCTCCCAGAAGATTGCACATCACTCAGATTACAAAATTGCATACAATCAATCATATGTCTTATCTCTGCCATACTAACAATTGACCCTATTCTATCTTCAATATTACTTAGGGCATTAAAGTTGATATGTCTATTTTATATAGAGATTTTACCTCCGTCTCTCATTCATTATTGGTCTTAACTGCGCTCTTCGGAGCCATTTTTACTACTAATGTGCTCCTTGTAGTGTGTTTGTATTTTCAGATTGATCATTGTAGGAATTTGCATGTTTTAGTGCATTTCCTACTCATTTATATCACTACAAGAGATGATGTACTTTCGAGAGTACGAGCATTGAGTTGGAAGAGTTTTGAAGCAAAGCGGATAATAAAGGAAGCAGGAAAATGACTTCAGTCCACTCTTTTGATTATATCTCAAGTTATACAAATCCAAATAGAGTGATTTCAATTGTGTTAGATTCTACATTTCAATAACTTTCCAACGAGTGGTCATTTGCCTAATTCCGACGAGTAACGAAGAAGTTATGACGTTTTAAAGATTGAGATTTAGTGCAGTCTGACGACCGCCCGGCCGGGCCGAATCCGCCCCAGCTGCCCGGGCGCCTTTACTTAGCCAAATTTCATCGTTTGGAGAAGATTTTGATGAAAGGAAAATATTTTGTTGCGGGCCCGACCGGGCGGGGCGCTATTTCCTACTCTCCGGTTTATGACCTGACAATCGCCCGATCGGGCGAAATCCGCCCGGGCCGGTCGGGCGAGACAATCTCTTAGCCGTTTTGAGCGCGTGTTGCGCCACTTTTACGAGACATATAAATACTTATTTTCTTAGAGTTAAAAACTACGCCTTTTTACTAGAGAATACATTTTATAACTTTTTAGAGAGCTTTTGCTAATACTCCATTGTTGAACAATTATTACTACGCTTTGATTTCTTCAAGTAAAGACTAAGTTTTCTTAATCTCTTATTTTCCTTCATTATTATTATGTCTTTTAATTTATTCATTATTTGTTTTGTTATTTCAATTATGTGTGAGTAGTCTATTAATCTAGGGTTAAGTTAAACCCTAGCAATGATTTAATACATGAATTCCCCCATTAATCCCATGTTTATGTGATTAATTGTTCTTTTTGATTGGATTGTTCTTATGTTCATTATCATACTAGGGATAGATGATTTTGATTTGACTCCATATATCTTGTTTTCAATGGGAATTGAATCTAGATGGTTTTGTTGATTCAATCAATGGTATGAATATCTCTATGGGAATAAGTAGAGAGGATTACTAGGAATTTAATTGTGATGCTATGCTTAATGTCTCTTTCTTGCATGATTCCACGGGTGTAAAAGCCCGCTATAGACATTTGTACAAAAGGCTGTAAGCCTTCAAAAAATATTCCCCTTACAAACTAAGTTTACAAAAATAAAACTTGTACACCGACATACCTATCTTACTTAGCTTATAAGGGTTTTCACTACCATACTGCCGTTATACTACATGAAGCACTGCTATTGACCTTCTAACTATTTTAGTTCAACTTCATGGAATCATATGCATACCCACTATCGTCACTGCTACTCTCGTCACCATCACTCTCAGGCACATAGTCTGGATCCTGTGTAGAATCATCAATCTCTGACCCACTATTCCATTCCTTTTTCATTTCCGCTTTCCAAGCTCTCTGAATCATCTTAGTCTTTCTAGTTCTCCTAGCCTTCTTAACCCAACCCTTTATAAACTCAACTTTCTTCCTTTACAACCACCATGCTAATCAAACTAAATCCTGCAAATAAAAACTAACTAATTTTATAACTTTTACACTTATCTTCTAATATAACGACTCCAACTACAACAACAACAACACCAACAACACCACAAAACCATACCACCAACCCTCACAACTACACCAACTCCACCACCAATAACAGAACAACAACCAATATGACTACTCCTATAATTCAATACAACAACATTAACAACAACGCAACAATGACAACAACAAACAACAACAACTTGGAATTAATTAACAAATAGAAAATCAGAACTTAAAGAGGAAAACAGAGAATAACTAGTCTTTACCTCTGCTTCATGAGCAGGGAAGGCACGTACGGCAGGGGAGCTCGAAGCTCCGGCGAGGCTTCAAGGCAGCGGCAGCAGCGGTGCACAACACCACTAGCCACGAACAGCAGCAACACGACAACCAACGAGAGGAGAGAGAGAAAAAAAAACAGGGCAACAACAATAACATCACCGGTAGCCAACAACAACCAACCATAAACAAGAGAGGAGGGAGAGCAGAACGGTGGCGGCACGCGAGCAGCCTGGTGGTTCGTGACGAGTTTCGTGATTGGCAGCGAACAGACGCATCAACACTTCAGACGAAACAGAGAAAGAGCGAACGAGGGGAAAGAACGCTGCAACAGGTCGCGAGTCCGGCGATTAGCACAGCTCCGACGAGCTACAGGGGGCTGTTCCGGCGAACTGAAAGAGAAGAGATGCGAGAGAGAGAGAGAGGAGTAACTGGGGTTTTGAGTTTTGGGGTTTCGTGGGTTTCACTGGGAAATGACGAGGATGTTCGAGAGTGAATATAGATTTTGGTTCTTTTGGGTTTGCAAGTCAAAACCGACAAGGGAAATGAAAATAAACTGCTTCTAATTTCCCTATTTGGCCAAATACCACACAACATAAACTGAAAATCCGAAAATATAAAATAACAACAATAATAGCAATCTCATATAATTAAATAAATAAATACATTACAACACGACAAATAAAAATCATATTTCACAACTCAAATAAAATAAGAATTTTCGAAACATAATTAACTTAATAATTATAAATAACTTCTAAATAAACATTCTTAAAAACAGGGCTATTACAACGGGAGTAGGTTTGGTTGCTTGTTTAGAGTAGCCATTGGTACTCGGGAGAGGTCTTTGGTAGTTATAGGGTGCATTACTCCTCTTGAATCCTTGATTATGTTATTGGGATGGAAATTATTCATGTATTGGTCATGCTAGTGGTGATGCTTAATTCTAGATGTTTTAATTAATTGATTATACTTGTGTGTTCTAGTATATTGTCATAGTTTAGTGTTAGTCTTAGTCAACACCCTTTTCATCATTGTTTGTCACTCGTTTAGTTAAATTGAGTCAAGTAGTCTAGTGTTTGATACGTTTTCCCTGTGGATTCGACCCTGACTTGCTCTGCTACATAGTTAGGAGTTAGTTAGGTAATTACTTTTGTAGGTGCGCGACACGCCTACCAAATTTTGGCGCCGTTGCCGGGGACTAACGGTATTAGATTAGTTTATCTTTGATGATTTAGCTAAACTGTCTTTGTTCGATCGTTGTCACTCTATTTGTTGTTTGATCTTTGTTCTTTCAGTCTTTTTGTTGCATGCGCACTCGCAGCAAGGGTTCACAAGATCTGATTACTCTTGATCGCGAAATCGAAGCTACAGCAAGGAGATTAGGAGGTCGAAGAAGAAAACAACAACAAGAACCAACAATGGGAGACGAAGCACCACCAAAGTCTCTACGGGAATATGCTATGCCCGATGAGACCACCACCACCATTACCGACCGCAACCGCTGCCAATCATTTCGAGCTCAAGCCACAATTCATCCAGTTTATCTCACAGGACTTCCATGCGGGAACACCCAAAGAGAGCCCTACTGATCATTTGGCTAATTTTTAGAAAAATGCAATACTTTGAAATTAACTAATGTTTCTGAGATTTAATTCGGTATTGTGCTTTTCCGTTTTCTCTCAGGGACGAAGCAAAGGAATGGTTTAAGGAAGAAGAAGTGAGGAAGATTGCCACATGGCCAGAACTGAAGAAGGCTTTTCTTTACAAGTTCTTCCCTCCTATGAGAACTTCCAAGTTCAGAAACGAGATATCTGGCTTTCAACAACATGAATTGGAGTTCTCTATGAAGCATGGCAGAGATACAAGGCTTTGCAAAGGCAGTGTCCACACCACGGCATTCCTGAGTGGCTGCTGATTCAGACATTCTACAATGGTCTGAAGCATGAAGTTCGAAGTTCTATTGATGCCGATCTGGCGGTACTTTCATGGCAAAAATCCAGAAGCGCGAAGCATTGTTGGATGATATGGCTGCCATACTTGATATGACTGGAGTATATCTCGTGGAGCCCCTAAAAAGGGAGGTAAGTATGAGGTTGATGCTATTGCTACTTTATCTAACACTGTGCAGGTTTTGGCAGCTAAGGTTGACCAATTGAGTAGCAGATCAATAGCACCTGTTTGTGAGATTTGTGAAGTGCAAGGTCACTCATTTAATGAGTGTCAATACAATACCATGGGAGCGGTAACTGAGCAAGCTAATGCCCTCCTAAACACAAACACAAGACCACAAAACAACCCATACTCAAACACATATAACCCAGGTTGGAAGAATCATCCAAATTTCTCTTACAAAAATAACCAACCTCAACCTCCACCACAAACTACTCCCAACCACCCGGTTTCCAACAAAGGCCGCCATTCAGCTCCTCCTCATCTTCAACATCCAATCTTGAAACCATCATAGAGAATTTAGCTTCTTCTCAAGCAAAGCAAATTGAATATCAAGCGAAGCAGAATGACTTCTTCAACAACTCCCTTCAACAAATTCATGCTCATAATAAAATGATGGAGAATCAGATGACACAACTAGCCCAACAAATAAGCCACCTCTCTAAACCTTCAGGCCAACTTCCTGGGCAAACTGAACCAAATCCTAAGGGGCATATCAATGCCATTTCATTGAGGAGCGGTAAAGAACTGCCAGAGCAGGAGGGTAACTGAGCAAAAGAACACTGCAAAAGAGGTTATAGAGTTGAGTGAGGAAGTTCAAGGGAAGACGGGTTTGGAAGAGGAAGCTAAGGAGACTGAGAAAAAGGAACCTATTGTCACACCTATTGCACCATACAAGCCACCTGTTCCATTCCCTCAAAGATTGGCACAAGCAAAGCTAGAGAAGAAGTATGGGAAGTTCCTTGATATTTTGAAGAAGTTGCACATTAACATCCCTTTCTTGGATGCTATCTCAGAGATGCCTTCTTATGCTAAGTTTTTGAAAGACATGCTTTCCAAAAGAAAATGAAGAGAATGTCATGTTTACTAACAGCTGAGTGTAGTGCCATTTTGCAGAACAAGCTTCCAAAGAAGCTAGGAGATCCAGGCAGTTATTCTATTCCTGTTAAGCTTGGTGATATTGAGATCAAGAATGCCTTATGTGATCTTGGGGCAAGTGTCAGTCTCATGCCCTTGTCAATCTGCAAGAAGCTCAATATGGGTGGAAACCCACACGCATCTCCTTACAACTAGCAGATAGAACAGTCAAGTTCCCCCTTGGCATCCTTGAAGATGTTCCTCTTAGAGTCGGAAAATTTTTAATTCCATGTGATTTTGTTGTTATGGAAATGGAAGAAGATGCAAACGTTCCCATTATTCTTGGGAGCCCTTTTTGGCCACTGCTGAAGCCATAATTGATATGAAAAAGGGAAAAATCACCTTTGAAATAGGTGATGAGAAGATGGAGTACACACTCACAAACTCCAAGGCTTCTCCATCTATGGGAGAAATTGTTGATATAGTGGATGTTCTCAATGAGGATACCCCGGTTAAATCTAGCACTCCTTCTTCTATGTCGATTGAGAGATCACTTGCAAAAATCCAACATTCAGTTGCTGAGATTAAGGCAGAGCAGTGCATTATTCAGAAGAACTTGTCATCCATATTCACAATGTTGGAAAACCTCAATACTTGGATGCAGTCACCAGGGTTTATCCCTTCGCTCCCTCCTCCTTAGTGAGGATTTGTGAGTACCCTACCCCTTTCTTTGTGTCTACTCTTTACCTTTGTCACATTGCGGACATTGTGACATGCTAGCTTGGGGAAGGGATTTACCACATCATCTGTACATATTCATCATTTAGGCATTTTTACTTTATGTTTTTGCATATAGTTTCATCATTAAGTTGCATTTTAGGTTGCATTTAGGATCGATCACTGCTGATAGTACACACTAAGCTTGGTTTTATGCTCATCTCTATGTGAAGTCTAAGCATGATTTGAATAACTCTGAACTATTTTTGATCTCTCCTTGCTCGTTGTGATTTGAATGGTTTGTGGTAAGACGGTTTGATCCTCCCAAGGGAGACTTGACTATGCTTGTTAGCCAAAAATCTACCTAGTGAGGTTATTTGAGCCTAATGGACTAACATTTTTTTAGTCTTTCTTTTCATGTGTGATGCTCTTCCTTGATTATTATCCTCTAGAACTTGCATTGATACTCCTTGAGACCGCATTGACTTGTTTTGCATTGAATATGATTGAGGCATCTGTTATTTCTAGCTACATAACCAAATGCCACCTACATTGATTACTCTCTTTTTGTCACCCCTCTAGTAGCCTGTCCTTTTTATCTTGATTATCGTATACCTAGGGAATTGTGAAGCTATGTTGATGAGGTTAAACGTGACATTAGAGATATTTTGTGGTGTTTGATTATATTGAGTTCACCTCCTCATAGCTGCTTTCTTTAAAATCCTATCGATTTCCTCTGTAGAGAATTTGTTAAATCCTTTTGAAAAAAAAAGAGAAAACAGAAGAAAAAAAAAAATGTGATTTATGTCTTTAGTGCGTAATAAAAGGAAATTGGAGTTTATAGTTGAGGAGTTATGAAGTAGCCAATGAAAATGAGAAAATGAAGTGAAATTAAAATGTGTGTGAAGTTTGATAATTGTTGTCAAGGTGTATGAAATGAAAAAAGAGCTTCACTTTCCCCTTTGAGCACCACTTTTCTAGAACTTTCCACACCATACCTTAAGCCTTCATTACAACCTATATAAAGCCCATGATTCTTTGCATATAACATAGTCCCGAAGCGGTGGAGAGTGAGAAGATATGCAAGCTTATGGTAGGATATAGTCAATGGAATGGAGCTTTGAGCGACTATTTGACCCTTTTATCACATGAGTGTGTTGCACGACTAGAGTGAGGGTTTATTCATGTATGGTCAAGGCAAGCTTGGGGGAGCAAAGTGTGTAGTATTGGTTGTCAAGTCACAACTATGAGATTTAGGATTTAGATTGAATAGTTTTGTGTTTATTCCCTTCATTGTCTTTATTCACATTGAAGATTGATTTGAAAACTGTGTTAAGTGTGTGTTGTTGAAGAGTTTTTTTTTTTTTCTAACTTTCCCCTATGTTTCATGTTGGAATGCTTGTGGACAAGCATTAGTTTAGCTTGGGGGTGTTTGATATGTCTATTTTTATAGAGATTTTACCTCCGTCTCTCATTCATTATTGGTCTTAACTGCGCTCTTCGGAGCCATTTTTACTACTAATGTGCTCCTTGTAGTGTGTTTGTATTTCAGATTGATCATTGTAGGAATTTGCACGTTTTAGTGCATTTCCTACTCATTTATATCACTACAAGAGATGATGTACTTTCGAGAGCACGAGCATTGAGTTGGAAGAGTTTTGAAGCAAAGCGAATAATAAAGGAAGTAGAAAATGACTTCAGTCCACTCTTTTTATATATCTCAAGTTATACAAATCCAAATAGAGTGATTTCAATTTGTTAGATTCTACATTTCAAGAGCTTTCCAACGAGTGGTCATTTGCCTAATTCCGACGAGTAACAAAGAAGTTATGGCGTTTTAAAGATTGAGATTTTGTGCAGTCTGACGACCGCCCGGCCGGGCCGAATCCGCCCCGGCTGCCCGAGCGCCTTTGCTTAGCCAAATTTCATCGTTTGGAGAAGATTTTGATGAAAGGAAAATATTTTGTTGCGGGCCCGACCGGGCGGGGCGCTATTTCCTACTCTACGGTTTATGACCTGACAATCACCCGACCGGGCGAAATTCGCCCGGGCCGGTCGGGCGAGATGATCTCTAAGCCGTTTTGAGCGCGTGTTGCGCCACTTTTACGAGACATATAAATACTTATTTTCTTAGAGTTAAAAACTACGCCTTTTTACTAGAGAATACATTTTATAACTTTTTAGAGAGCTTTTGCTAATACTCCATTGTTGAACATTGATTACTACGCTTTGATTTCTTCAAGTAAAGACTAAGTTTTCTTAATCTCTTCTTTTCCTTCATTATTATTATGTCTTTTAATTTGTTCATTATTTGTTTTGTTATTTCAATTATGTGTGAGTAGTCTATTAATCTAGGGTTAAGTTAAACCCTAGCAATGAATTAATACATGAATTCCCCCATTAATCCCATGTTTATGTGATTAATTGTTCTTGTTTGATTGGATTGTTCTTATGTTCATTATCATACTTGGGATAGATGATTTTGATTTGACTCCACATATCTTATTTTCAATGGGAATTGAATCTAGATGGTTTTGTTGATTCAATCAATGGTATGAATATCTCTATGGGAATAAGTAGATAGGATTACTAGGAATTTAATTGTGATGCTATGCTTAATGTCTCTTTCTTGCATGATTCCACGAGAGTAGGTTTGATTGCTTGTTTAGAGTAGCCATTGGTACTCGGGAGAGGTCTTTGGTAGTTATAGGGTGCATGACTCCTCTTGAATCCTTGATTATGTTTATTGGGATGGAAATTATTCATGTATTGGTCATGCTAGTGGTGATGCTTAATTCTAGATGTTTTAATTAATTGATTATACCTTGTGTGTTTCTAGTATACTTGTCATAGTTTAGTATTAGTCTTAGTTCAACACCCTTTTCATCATTGTTTGTCACTTGTTTAGTTAAATTGAGTCAAGCTAAGATACCTAGTGTTTGATACTGTTTGTCCCTGTGGATTCGACCCTGACTTACCCTTCTACATAGTTAGGAGATTAGTTAGGAAATTACTTTTGTTAGGTGCGCGATACGCCTACCAAAAGTCCCCTAAGAGGACCCAAGACTCTTCTGGTTGTTGAGCCAACCTCTTGAGCCCACTCCATAACACCTCCCTACTGTGAGCATCATTAAAACCATAAACAAAAGTGCACTTAAATTCCACCCCTTCCTTAGTCCTAATCTTACAGTGAATGTATTGGCTATTAACTTGCAATATATCCACAGTAAATGAGTTAGGACACCACCCAATTAGAATCCTACCATTCTTATGACATGAAAGATTATGAGAAAAACACCAGCCAGAGCATACATTTTTATAAACTGAACCAAGGTTAGGGGCTTTCACCCTTGTTTCTAAGAGGCCAAATAACTTGACATTATGAGAGGAGATAAAATTTCTCACCTCAATTTGTTTAGTCTTGTTGTTTAAACCTCTCACATTCCATGATAAGATACTATCCATTAGGTGTAGAGGGTGTCACCCTCTTCTCCATATTCCCATGTTCATCAGCTTCTACTTGCTTGCCATTCACTCTACCTCCATTTCTCTCCTTGCCTCCATCGACTTCTTCATGTCCTTCAGCCACATCTGCAGCATCATTATCCTCTGTCACCTGCTCTTCCACCCCTTCCACTCCTTGTTCATCTAATACCATGAAAGTATTATGCACTAGGATGTCAATAGTAGAAGCTACAGGTGCAACCTTATGGTTTGTCACCATTGTAAACCCTTCCTGATCTATAACAGTCTTTTTAACCAATTTCTTCTTCCCCTCACTTTTCCTACAAGTATCAGTGTCATGGCCAAACCCTGAACATTTACCACGTTGCACAGGTTTCCATTCGTATTCAACCTTTTGATCAACTATGCTGCCATGTTCATTACAGAACTGGATTACTTCAGGTAGCTGGTTCTGAACAACCACTTCCACCATTACTCTTGCATAGCTAAGCCTATCTTTAGCCTTAGTTGCAGCATCCATTCTTATCACCTTCCCCATTTGACCCACTATCTTAAACAAACTTTTTTCTCCCCAATATTTAAATGGTAACCCTGGCAATTTCACCCATATTGGCACCATTTTAACCATATTTTTATCAACATCCATATCTGGATCCCATAGCTTTACAATCAAGGGTTTTTGATCAAAAAAATGGAATCCCTCATTCACTATCTTCAACATTATTAAATCGAACTATAAAGATCCCCTTACCCATTGTTGTTATCTTATCAATCCCCATTTTACCCCATATACGCTTAAAATACCCTTCCATAACTGTCAATGGAGGATTGGCCCCCAAGACATAACAAACAACCGCCGACGTCCAATATTCAACTTCTTCCTGTATGTCTTCAGAATCTACGGTTACAATCGGAGAATCATTTACCTGAACTGTTACCTGAGGGGATTTTTCAGCATCCTCCACTCGTTGAGCCTAGGAAAGCCTCGGAACACTTGATGGTTTCTCAGCACTCTTCATTACGTTCAGCCATTCTGTCAAAATCACATTCTCATTCACCTTTTGAACCATACTCTCACGAGTTTCTATTGGTGTCACCATTGTATTCCTTTCAACCTCCTTCTCTAGTTCATCATGTTCCTTAATGGCACTAGGAACCTTGATGGCTTCAACACCAGTAACCTCATCT